>NW_024412397.1:28420591-28453192 GCF_014898765.1 Herpailurus yagouaroundi | reverse complement strand
CCCCGTACTTGAATGTGACCTTATTTGGAACGTGCCCTTATTTGGAGATAGGATCTTTCAGTAATCAAGTTAAAATGAGGTCATGAGGGTGGGCCCTAATCCAATAAGACAAGTGTCCTTATACAAAGGTGGAAAATGGACACACAAACGTGCATAGAGGTAAGACGACCATCTACTGGGCAAGGAGAGGGGCCTAGAACAGCTCCTTCCTACACAGCCTTTAGAAGGAGTCAACTCTGCCAACACCTTGATTTTGGACTTCTCACCTCCACAACTGTGAGACAACACAGTTCTGTTGTTTAAGCCAGCCAGTGTGCGGTGCCCTATTACAGCAGCTTTAGCAAATACGAATGCTCAGCTCCCTCACATCCAGGGTAGATTAATACTGCGATCTGATCTGTGTTCTGCGCCTCTGCCCAGAATTCCCCATAAGATTCAGCTCCAGTTGCCCACAGTGATAAGTAACTTTCTTATCAACTTCCTTGATAACCTTGTATTTATTCATTCCTTTCTCTTCCCTTTTTCAGTTCCCATTTCACTACTAGTGTTCTCTGGAAACACCTCTTAAATGAACAGCTTGATCTCAAGTCCTGGTCTCCAAGCCCCCTTGAGGAACCTAGACTAAGACAGTATCAGAAATGATACTCAGATGTCAGGATGGGACTCTGGGATTAGACTGCTTCCCAGCCATATGGTAACAAGGATCTCACTGCTTACAGAAATAGAACAATCGGTAACCTCCAAGCTGAAGCATCACAATGATTGGAGGCCTCATCTGTGGTGACTTAGGGCAGGATTCAGTAGGACAGTCTTATAGAACATTCCTGACATTTGAGAGATATGGGCCAAATTTAGTTATAAGGACTATAGAGTGGGTTGGTTGTCAACTGCTGTTGGTGTACCAAAGAAGATTACAAGGTCAGATCACTAGGGGCTAAGAAAGCCAGAAAGCCTCCATGGTAACATTGACAGAGATGCATTTTGTCAAAGTTATAAAGGAAACATAAACATTAACTAATGTTATTACCATTTTATCCTGAGTTAGACCCCCTGAGTCAGGTACAGGGGGCATTCTGGAACATGTGGGGTACATTGTGGAACATGTGGTACATTCTGGAATAGGTGGGGGCAAATCCAGAAGGCCACTACTCAAACAAGCAATGCAGACACCTCCCCCAACTTCCTCTGCTTCACCTATGCCTCTCCTTGCAGCTCATACCTGTGGCCTCAGAGGAGGCTTCCTTCAACCCAGTGGGTGAAGAAGAGCAAAAAAACTCATGCCCAGTTCAAGAATAAATCATCTCTCTATGTTAATTGTTGTTCATATATATGTGGGCTGCTATGCTACAGCCCCACCTAGGATGAAGAGAAGTGCTCCTAGTGGGCAGTGCATCAAGTAACACAGCTGGTCATCAGCCTGATGTGAAGAAGAGAAGGCCAAGGTAACGGCTGGGTAATGGCACATGACTTGACCGATTGACCAAGGAATAGGATCAGAAGACCGAAAACAAAAGAACGGGCAACGAAGTGTGAAATCTTTGTGTCTTACACCAGTGCCCACAAGAAACAACTCATCAAAGGACGTACAGAGCAACCAAGTGGCAAGGATGACTCATCCAGTGGCATCCAGTGGTCTCTGTCCTTGACCACCCCAGTGCTTCCTCGGTGGACTCCTCAACAGAGTAACCATGGTAGCAGGAATGAAGACTCTACAGGCCCCCCCCTCCCCACCTCACCAGGCCTGCCCTAGTGGCTATTGCTAAATGTCTGATCAATTAGCCCCTGAAGCTGAAGGTGAGCCCTTAATATGTTATCATCCCCCAAGGAGACCAACCAGCCACTTGGTGAGAAGTGATTCATTAAGCTTCTTCTACTATAGAAGAAGCAGAGATTCACCTCTACTGGGATTGATTCCAAGAATACATTATTCTTTTCTACTGGGAGTGCCTTGGCCAACACCACTATCCAAAGGCTGAAAGAGTGTCTCATGTATCATTATGAAATTCCACGTAACATTACCTTAGACTGGTGTTTTTCATTACCCTATAGAGCCTTTTAAGACACTTTTTCCTTAATTGCCATGCTCATGAAATTCTAATACCATAGATATACTACATCTCTGTATATGTGCCATATGTGTGTCTGTGCTTTAAACATAAGAAGAGTAAGAGTCGTTTTGCCCAACAAGAACCGATTTTTGCCCCTTTATGAGAAATTCTGCCCCCACTGAGAATGCATATCTTATAACAAGAGCTTCACTTTACAGTATAGTTGGTACAACAATGGGCAAATGGCCATGGGCTCCACTTTGTCTACTATATACCACATCACCTCGAAACTACTGTCCTGATAGAATGTTGGAATGGCCTTATTAAGTGTGGCAGCTTGAGAATACCTTGCAGGGTTGGGGTGCTGGTCTTAAAGATGAGGTTATATATGGTGCTTATACGGCTGCAATGTGGTAATATATGTTGACTCCACTGGGTGGAAAACAGGCCTGGGAGTGAAGAGGTAAGAGGGGGTAGGTCACACTGACCCACTTGGGAAATTGGTGCTTCCCATGTGTTTAACTTTAGGCTCTGCTGGACTAGAGCACCTAGCTCTATGTGGTTGCCAGGAGATGCATTAACCGGGGGACATAGAAAGGGTTCCACTAAATGGTGGCTGATGCCTAGTCATGCCAGTAAACCAGCAAGACAAGAAGGGAGTAACTGTCCCAGCAGGAATTGGTGATCATCATGAGGAAAGTAGGGTGGGGGGGAATGTATCTGGAACTCAGGAGTTTCACTGGGGTGCCTCTGGGTATTGCCCTGCCTGTGATAAACACAGCAATTTCAGCAAACAGGGTCTGATAAGAGCCTGACAACCAGGGGCTAAGACCCTTAGGGATGACGATCTGGATTACCCAACCCAGTTGAGCAACCTAGACAAGCAGTAGACTTGCCAAGTGCGAAGGGGATCTAGAATGTGTGGTATTAATTTGCTAGGGCTGCCATATCAAAATACCACAGACTGGGTGGCTTAAACAATAGAAATGAATTTTCTGGCAGTTCTGGAAGCTGGCAGTCCGAGATGAAGGTGCTGGCAGGGTTGGTTTCCTCTGAGGTCTCTCTCCTCAGCTTGCAGGTGGCTGTCCTCTTGTTTTTCACAAGCTCATCCTTCGGGCCCACTCACCCCTGGTGCCTCTTTCTCTTCTTAGAAAGGCACCAGACTGGATTAGTGCCCCACCCCAGGGATCTCATTTCAACTTAATCCCCTCGTTAAAGGCCCTATCTCCAAACACAGTCACATTCTGAGGTACTAAGGGTTGAGACTTCAACATATATATTTGGAGGGGGCTGTGGGCAGAATACAATTCACTCCCTAACACGCTGCTAGAGGAAGGAGATGATGAATATCAGTTAGAGACTCAGGACCATCTGTAGCAAGGGACCGTAGCTTGTCCTACTAAACGGCCTAGGGTGTGCGTGTGTGTGTGTGTGTGTGTGTGTGTGTGTGTGTGTGTGTGTGTTGGAAACTGGAACTTGAAGAAGTGATGGCGAGCTGAAATAAAATCCATGTGGGGCACAGCTGGATCTGAGCCATGCAGGGGTCAGACCCCGTCAGGGCACCAACCACCTCCCTTCAGTACTTACCATTTCCTTAAACGTCAGCCCACTAGCAACTGCCAGGAACTGCCTCTCCCAAGGACTCTCTCAGCATTCGGGATCCCACTCTGCTGGCATTTCCGCCTTTCCAGCAGGCCAGAAATGCCAGGGGTTTCATGCCTCCTGGGGGTGGCCCTCAACCAGTGACTGAAGGGAGCCGGGGAATGAATATCACAGCAACATCCTAACTGGTGAGCCATCTGTGAGGTGCGTGTGCCACAGTTTCGTACAAGTCCCCGCCAGACTACAGCTCCGGTGCCTGCAGTGCTGTCTTGATAATACATGTTTCTTTTGCCTTCCTCTCTTCCCTCCTTCCACCCCCTTTACCTCCCCACTCCCATACTGGTGCTTTCTGGGATCCCTCCCCCCAGAAAAAGTACCTGCACTCAAAGCCTTATCTCAGGGGCTGCTTCTGGTGGAATTCAAATGAAGAAGCCTCAGTCTTAGGGGTAGATCATATTTACTAAATTTAACATGTATACTTATTTGACTGGCTTCGCTCCCTCTACACTCCCAACTGGTTGTTTCTCGAGGTATGCTCTCTTTCTAGCCACTCATTCTTTCATACTCACTACAACGTGCCAGGTGCTGGGGATATAGCAGTCATTGAGGTCACCGTCTAGGAGAGAAGACAGCCTCTGAACAATTAATTTCAAGAGTGAACCACGTACTATCAAGGAAAAAAAGGGAGAGAAGAAGGACCCAGCAGGGGATCCAAGCTAGTCTGGAGGCGGGAGTGATGCTTCCCCAGGCAAGTGACTTTGTCATGAAGGACCAGTAGGAAGTGATGTGGCAGTTCCCCTCCTAACAGTTTGCTCCACTGCCATCGGACAATAGCAAATGTGACGAGGGTCCAACAGCTTGGAAGGGAGGACGTGGTCGACACAAAAAGGCAAAATAAATCCTAAATCTCCAAGGAACCTTTATTTTACTTCATATCAAACTGAAAGAGCAATAAAATAAAAGTATTTTCAATTCATAAAACACGTTTACAGCGATTGCACTGACCAAAAGAGAGAAAAGTGAAATCCCTGAGGAATTGTGAACAATAAATAAAATACCTAAAAATTAGAATGTTCTGAGCTTAAAGGAAATGTCCTGAATCTGCTCAGTTTGGGGAAGTCAATGGCCCTTTGCAAACTTCAGTTTCTCAAAAGGATATCCAATTGATGCAAGCTTCCTGTCATGAGGAGAACCTGCCACTTTCAGTAACACCTTAAAGGGAAATAATCAATCTTGATTCAACATTGATTGAAAATGTTTCAATCAATTTGTGCACAGTTCTGAGAAAGCTACTGCATAGAGCAGGAGAAGAAAGTATGTGTTACAAGGCCAGCAACATACTGAATAAGTACCAGTGCTAGTTTAATTTGTCATTAACTAAAATGTACCATTTTCTCATGGCGTGTGGATATTACACAAAAGGGACATTGTCTCCCTGCTGTTTGTGGGTAGCAAAAAGAAAGACTCAAATACCTGCGAAAGGGTAAGACTGACGTTTTAAACAGTTCTAGGAGCTAGCAGGGCAAAGATTCTCTGTGAAGACCCAGGACTGAGGACTGGCTTTGGAGCTCTCGAATTCTCTTTAGGAATTGAGGTCCAAATACCCTATTGCACTGACTCTAGGATGTACTTCCCCCCGCCCCAGTTTAGCAAGTCAAATTTAAATGGGCTTAACCCTTAACTGTCCCAATTTTCACCCCTTTATGAGTAATTCTGCCCCCACTGAGAATGTCAACTCCCTCACCTAACTTGCTCAGTGGTGTGTAAAATAATGGCCATGCTTTATAATCAGTGGCTTCTTAGATTAAATTAAATATGGTGCTCTAGAAGTTCAGGACACACAGGGACTCCCATAAAAATAAATCTGACATTTAAACCCTGGTTATTTTCCCAACTGGAAAGACGCCGGCAAAAAACATTCGGCGTCTGAAATTTCAACACAAGCACCAATGGCCTGAGGAAGGATCAGTCAGAATGGTAATGTGAGGTGAGCTTACACTCCAGTTTGGATTCTGTCCCTAATCCATAAGGAAATTGATTTCACACTTCTGGGCCCCATTTCCTCACCTGTAAAATGGGAAAGTATAATTAGATGGCCTCCAAGTCTTCCAGCCAAAAAGGAAGGTGATTTGAAATGGTGCACCACCGAGGGCACGTGCTGCTGTGAACATTCTACAGCCAAGCTGTCCCCGGAGCCAAAGAAGCCCCTCCAGGTTCATGGCTCATACCCCTCTGCAGCCACCTCTGCCCCCCCACAACAAGAGTCAGGGCTCCAGATCCAGAGACCTAGGAGCTAACACAATTCACTCACAACGTTAGTAACCGCCTAGGAAAGAATGATTCTTCAGTCTGGGGCAATTTGTAAACTTCTTCTAAGAATTTCAGAACTTAACTAGCCTAAGTTGATCTAAATGTCTACAATGAATTTAAAATACAAAAAAAATTACAGCAAGGTTTCACTTGGAAGTTTCACGACTGACACAGTTTGGCTAAGGATTCTGCTGTTCTGAGTGCCTCCTCCCACGCTGTAGAAGCACCGGCCCGAAAAAGGTTTGTTTTCTGAAAGAAAATAACAAAGAAATTTCATCTGAATGAACCATTCACATCAGCTCCTCACTCCTCCCCTTGCCATATCATTCAATGAGAATAAGTATGCTTAGAAAAAAAGACAAAAGAAAGAATAAGTATGCTTGGCCAAAGAGAGCACACAGTGAGGAATAAGTGTTTTAAAGTGATGAAAAAATGGACTGTGTTGACAACAGCATTGCTTTATGCAAATAATACACATATTTATATTTTTGATGCTCAGAAGTTATAATCTGTCCCTAAACATGTCAGAATTAAAAACAAGCATAGCAGCTACATCAACAATGCCAAACAAACCACAAATTCCTACGCCTTCCTATTTAAATTCCTACACATTCCTATTTCATTTCCAAAGGCTCAAACTACTTTAAATGTCATGATACATTGCTTAGCTAAGTTATTAACTAAGATAGACTTCCTTCTGTAAAATTCTCTTCAACTCCGTCAATGATACATGTGTATGTTGAGTCCTGTTCCCTGAGCTTCCACATACTAACCCCGTGAAATGACAGAGCTCACGTGTGTTGGCATTAGCATCTTGCACTGAAGCAGCAGGTTCTTGAACTCAGAGGAACTAGAGTTGCTGGGTCAAAGGTTACTATTAAGCAACTAGAATGTGTGCTTTATGCAAATAAGGGAGGGTGGGAAAGGAGGAGGTTAAAATAAAACTCAAACTCTCTCGGAGCTGCCAGTGGCCTACCTGCAGCCATCACCTCCATGGTGTTGTTCCAGAGGGCAGATTTCACCTTGATTCCCCATGTCCCTTTCTACCTCTAATATGGGCCGTGCCTCTTTTCATGAGAAAAAGGGAGCCTTATGAAATGAAGAAATGATGACCAGTTGTAGAGACCCCAATTTGTTTGCAGGTCAGAAAGTTATGTACAGTTAGCAGCTGAGGTATTTTAGGTCTTCCATTTCCATTATCTTTCACAGCAAAGTTGCTCAGATATTAAACACATTTATTAAGCAATTTAAGGACTTATGTTTAAATATAAACACACACTGGCTGATCATTTCTACCCAATCAAAACAACATGGCTTCCATCCCATGTAGCTAATGGGCTACAAGTCACAAAGTGGGTGTTTCTGGAGGACTGAAGACAAGCAGTGTTTGATGTGCTCACTTGAAGAACTTTTCAGTGTTATAGAGCACTGAAGGAAAGCCACCATGGAGCACCATTAAAACCCGTTTGGGGGGGCACCTAGATGGCTCAATCGGTCAAGCATCGACTTTGGCTCAGGTCATGATCTCATGGTTGGTGAGTTTGAGTCTCACATTGGGCTCTGCGCTGTCAGCACAGAGCCTGCTTGGGATTCTAACTCTCCCTCTCGCTCTCTGCCTCTCCCCCATCATTCTCTCTCTCAAAAATAAATAAACATTAAGAAATAAAACTTGTTTTGTTTCCTAAGTGGCAGTAACAGCAAACCAGGAAGGGTGGGAGAGAGGCTGGCACAGTTCCTGAATCCGTCCCCACTCCTGTCACCCCTGGGAACATCAGGAATGTGCAAAAAGATCAACTCTTCAAAACTGTCTTTTATTAAAGAAGTAACAAAGTTTCACTGTAGGCAAACTGGAAAACATAAGTAAACAAAAAGAAAAACTACTACTTGCTTGGGAATGTATCCTTTCAAGCTTTTTCTTTGCTCATCTATACGGATATTGTCATGCCCCAAGACACACCCGTTTGGGTTAAAACATTTATACTTTATAGAGTTCCATTTAGTATTGCTGTTTTGGACTCGGAGGCATTCACTCACATTTGTGAAGGCAAAGATGGACCTGGGGCACGTTGCAAGCACCTGAGAGTCAGAGACAAGCACCATCTCATAGTTTTGCTCTAGGAATCCCTGGGGTTTGCTAGCTTGGAGTAGTAATGATCTGATACCAGATGACCCCTCCAACGCCCTTTGTGTGATAGGGGAGTGTGACAGTGTTTGCCTCATTGTCACTGACTTCTTTTTACTTGACTTTTCCCCTTTGGGGGATAGGGGAGTACACGAAAGGCTAAATTAGACAGTGAGGATCATGGGCATTGTGTGAGCGTTGTGTGTGCGCTGTGTTATAGGTGCGGGTGCGTTGTAGCCACAAAGAGCTTAACTAGAGCAGAAAATGAGTTGCAGAATAATTAACGAAGGAAAAATCTCCTCATTCAAGTAGGTATGGCGTGGGCTCCAGTCCCCTTGCAATTGTGGGACCCAGAGAGGCCATCCCACAGGATCACGTGCATCCACGGCACGGGTCAGCCTGAGGCAAGGCCTTGCTGCCTGCAGTGGTGTCGTAAAGAAGCTTCAGAGACTTCAAAAACACAATCAATAGTCTAAATGCAACTTGAAAATTATGTGAAAATTAAAGGTTCTTACCACTGATGTTACTGATAGATCAGACTGTAGTTATCAACCAAAGAATAATCAGGGTTATCTGCAAAGGGCAGAACAGAGCAACATTAAGCTAATACTGCTTCGTGGTAAGATTCTTAGCCCTTTTCAAATCAAGACATTCCACTTAAAGATTCTACTGACTGCCCTTCTGTAAAAAGAAAACATATCCGGCGACGAAACCTACCCATGAAAGTCAAGACTACACACAGAAGATTCACGCATACATTCTGGAAATCACTACCACGATTTCATTGCCCTTTTTCATCCATGTGCAGATAGCGGCACCTAGAGTAAAGCCATCTTCAAGGTTTAGCTTAGATTTCAAGCTAAGACATAGACAAAAATCAGTCCCACATTATCAGGTGGTAATTGTTTTATAAAAATAAAATAACAGGAACACCTAGGTGGCTCAGTCAAGCATACAACTTTGCCTCAGGTCATGATCTCCCAGTTCATGAGTTTGAAACCTACATCGGGCTCTCTGCTCTAAGCGCAGAGCCTGCTTCAGATCCTCTGTCTTCCTCTCTCTCTCTGCATCTCCCCCACTCACACTCTCTCTCTCATTCTCAAAAATAAATAAACATTTAAAGTAAAATAACTTAAATCCTTATATTTTTCAAAAATATTATTATAATTTCAGGTCCTAAACTTCTTTTCAGTCACTGAAGTTTTAGTAAACCATGATATGCAGCATAAGTTCCCTCTTCCCTTGAACATAGGTAAGTACACCTTTCTTTTACTCAAAAAAATAGATATTTGTTGAGCACCTCCTATGTGCTCAGGACTGTGTTAAGTGCTATGAGTGATACAGGAGAAAACCAATTATCCACCTTCAAGGATCTTATAATTATCCAAGGAATAAAACTAACAACAATAACAACAAAAAAGCTAAAATGTGTGGTTGTCCTAGAGGTATCATAGGAGTTCTGATAGGATTTAAAAAGAGACCAAGTCATGAGTGACAGACCCAGTTATGGCCAGTATGCAGATATATACTATTAGGTTATGTGTTTCTAGACATAACTTCTATCAGTTACGTTTCTGTGTAATCCAAAGGAAACTATACTTTGCTTCTCTTATGGTCCAAGTTGAAATAATCTCTTAGGTAAGACTGCCTTATAATAAGTTTCTTTTGGTACTCCAGGAACTGAATTCTCTTTGACAGGCAATAAAGTAGACCCCTAATTACCAAAGTCTACTCTTTGACAAACAGTATTACATCAAGATCCTGATACAGGCTCGTTCTCTTGAGAATTTATTTCTATTTATTCCCTTCTTTCCCTTTATTTCAACATTCCAGCTACTCAACCTTAAAGAGAACCTGACATGAGTATTTTGAAGGGTCTTTCTTGACATCGTACCTGGTAAACTTTTAGGAACTGGGAGAGGTCCTCTCCTGTAAGAGATGAAAAGCAAAGTCTTTCAGATAAGTTCTCATTAGTTTGTAATTTTGGTCTTCACGCCCCAGTCATACTGCACGCTAATCAGATCTGGTTTCTGTTCTGAAGAGTCAAGAAAAGTTCAGATGAAGCAAAAGCCGGGCAACACTGACGTACCGGAATCTAGGCTGCCGGCATTCTATTATGCTGGTGAGCAGGACAGCAGGATGCACAGGACTCAGGAAGCCCAGAGCCCTGTCCCAGCACCCCAAACAGGCAGGAGGAAAGTCTCTACTGTGGAGCATGTGGTTTCCTGACCTCCTGGTCCCTCAACATCTCCACACGTAAGATGGGGAATCCAAGCAATTCCCACCTCACTGCGAGGAAATGAGCTCATTCACATGACCTGTTCTGAATGGCACCTGGTGTTCTTAAATACTGATGATGACCATCCAGTCCTCCCTCAAATACTCCCTTCTCTTTAAAAACTGGAATGGAAATTCAACAGCCTAGATTTCAAGTTGACTGTGCTGGAAACAGAAGTTTCTTTTCTCTCAGATAAAGCAGGGGTGGCAAACTCTTTCTGCAAAGGGACAGTAAATGACGTAGGCTCTGCTGGCCACTAAGGCAGCTCTGTCACAACTCTGCCAACTCTAATGCAAAAGTAGCCACAGAAAAAATGTAAATGGATGAGCATGATCAGGTTCCAATAAAACTTTATATGAACACTGACACATGAACTTCATATCATTTCCATGTGTCACAAAATAGTATCCTTTTCTTCTTTTTTCAGCCAGTTATAAAAACCATTCTTTACTCTTGGGCCCTACCAAAACAGGTAGGTCAGTTGACTCACAGGGGGCCAGAGTTCTGCTTTCTACAAGCTCTACGAAAAGTATAGGATTCATGCGTGAATCATAATAATCACACTCAAGCATAATATGGTCCTCCTTAAACTATGACTGGTAAAATCCACTTAACATTTGTCCTAAAAATGCTACTTCTACTCCTGAAATTGTTGTTTCACTATATGCTAACTAATTTGGATGTAAATTTTTAAAAAATAAAAAATAAAATTTAAAAAAAATGCTACTTCTCCAAATCTAGCAACCTCACTTAAGCAAATGCAGGGGTAGATGTGTTCCAATATCTCTTAGAACACTAATGATAACAACATTTATTAAAAGTATTTTTCTTCGGGGAGCCTGGGTGGCTCAGTCAGTTAACTGTCCAGCTTCGGCTCAGGTCATGATGTCACAGTTTGTGAGTTTGAGCCCTACATCGGGCTCTGTGCTGACAACTCAGAGCCTGGAGCCTGCTTTGAATTCTGTGGCTCCTTCTCTCTCTGCCCTTCCCCTGCTCACATTCTGTGTGTGTGTGTGTCTCTCTCTCTCTCAAAAATAAATAAACATTAAAAAAAATGTTTTAAGTATTTTTCTTCATGTGAAAGGTAGGTGGTTATTACCTTGGTAAGTTGGGCCCTGGAGCCTTTCCCTGTGGGGCTGTATTCTTCTGGGGGCAGTAGAAATTCTCATACACAATGGGTGCTAGGGAAATTAAGAAACAAAATATTAAGATGCTGGTGTCTCCCATTCTCAATGACATGTGCACAAAAGACTAGCAGAATTGCTTAAATAAATGCCCCGCCCCACCACTCCATTCACCTGGTGGAGTCTGTCCAGTTTTTTGTTGGTTCACAAAGTACTCAATGTCCTTCTCAATGCTGCATGCCTCTAAGCTCTTACGGACTTCTTCATACATCTGACAAAAAGAAGACAAATCAAGCATAGAGGTATGTCTGTGAATAATTGTGACACAGCTTATTAAAACAGGTTTGATGAATGGCTGGCTCTTCCAAATTTTGTTTTGAAAAGAAAAAGAGACATTCCTAAGTCCCAGACTCATATAAAGGGATTTCTCTGGTGCATATCTGCTATTAAAATTGTTTTAAAGATGACAAGAAATGTTATCTCTGTGACTGCATAAAAACCTTCACAGAAAGATTTGTCTTTAACACTGACGGGACAAAGAAAATAGATACCAAGACCAAAGCCACACACAAAATGCAAAGATGAATTAACTTGGAAAAAAGCTCTTCTAGTCGATTCTACAGGTTTTCCAAGTGTTTGATTTTTCTCCTCAAGTGAATGTCCCATCCAAGTGAGGGTGGCTATTTCTTAGCAAAGAAGGTTGTGATAATTTGATTCTAATCCCTCTTGAGGTCTGGAAACCCCATGAGGGTTGCTATGCACAACTTAAACCTGGATGTTGGCTGTGGGAATGCCGCTGAAGTAAATCTTGAGCCCTGGCATGATCATTAGCCCGGGCATGGGTCAGTCTCCTAGTGCTTGGTGGTGTCCTGGAGTGACCCTTTGCTATGACATCTCTGTCTTCCATAAACTAAACTACATTTGGGTCTCCCTTTTCCGCTCTCCTGCCCTATGAATTCCTTAAAGAGAAAGTCATGGTGGCAAAGCAGATTAGGAGTCAGGCAGTTAGGTGTTTATTTGGGTCTTTCTATCAGCTCACTGTGTGGCCTCGGGCAAGTCACTATACCTCTCTGGGCCTCAAATGAGGAGGGTGCACTAATAAATGCCTATGGTTCCTCCCACTCTCATGAATCCTCCATGGATGCTTCTGACTTACCTCATCACTTGTGACACATTGTTGTGACAGCTGATTCATGTGTAACCACAACGCATTCCGAAAGAAGTTTATTCGTTCACATTCTTGAGCTTCGAACATCTGCGGAAACATAACTACATGTCCGTACATATACAGAGAAGGGAGACATTTGTCTAGACTGGCTATGACTTAAGAAACAGTGTCAACCCTCATTATCTGTAAGCTTATTGTCCCATTTAGGATATTCCCTGCTACCAAGGAAACTCATAAACTCTTACTGCAGGCAAAGAATGCAAATAGTATTCTAATATGGTATTGACACAAACAGGATTGGATATAGTTCTGAAGGTAAGAGGTAATGATGAGCCCAGATGCCAAGGGTCTAACCTGAATTCCAGCTAACATTTCCGACTGCCTGGTGGGCATCTCCACGTGGGCAGCTTGCCAGAGCCTCACATTGAAATTCCCCTATGACTGAATATTGGCAAGATGATTATAATCACTGAAGTTCACGAGAACGTGGGGGAACATGCACTTGTCCTCCAACTCTGTTTATGTTTGAAGGTTTCTTTAACTAAAAAAGTTTTTTAAGAAGTCACTTCCTGAACAATAGCTTCTTGGACATAAGCAAGTATCAACTTTAGGAAAATCAAGTTATTATTCTATAAAGGGGATGCTATTCAACGGTGGATGTTATATATTAATGTACTTTTTAAAGGTTGAATATAACACTATTACATTTTAAAACTTTTTATCATGTAGAACTTCAAACATAGATAAGAACAGAGAAAATAGTATAATGAATGCACATGGACCCTTCACCAGCTTGAACATGTATCAATTCACAACCAATTCTGTTTTATTATATCCCTACCAACTCATCTACTCCCTAGGATATTTTGAAGCAAATACATTATTTTAATTGGAAACCTTTTAGTATTTAGCATACTTGGTATATATGTAGTGTTTATTATATTTTGTATTTATGTAGCATATAAACAGTAGATTTTATGTGATTTTTATTATAGAATACTTCGCATGGACAGAATCATAGAGAGCAATATAATGAATACATACCTATTGACCACCTCGCTTTGTCAACAAGTTAGGCCATATTTGCCTCAGATTCTGTTTAAGCCCCTTGTGTGCTTTCTCCGAACTCGATCCCCTTCTTCCTTCCCCACAGATAACCATTCTCCTAAACTTTATCATTCCTGTGCCGGCTTTTCTAATATTTGTGCGTCTATAAAATGCATATGATACTGCTCTGCACGTTTTTATACCTTAAAAAGGGGGACTTATTCTAGGTTTTTCCATGAGAGTGTGGAGTCACAGAAGTAAAGCAGAAAAGAGTGTTTTAGGAAGGGGATAGTGACCCACAGTGTTAGACAGTAGACACAAGCCACATAGGATCAGGAACTGCAAAGGCCTGCTGGACCTCACACCACAGAGATGTCTGGTTCCTCAGCGAGCAGCAGCAGGGGTGACAAACCCCAGATGCAGCAGGCTGGGACAGGCAGGGGCAATGAGCATGTGAAGACAACTCCTTCAGGAAGCCTGGCTGTGAAGAGAGGAGAGGGCAGCAGACAGGAAGCAACAGCCAGTACCAGTAGGTTCTAACACCAAGAATGAGCTGAGTTGTCCAAACAATGGTATAAGAAGTTCACACTGAAGGGAGCTTTACACAGGCATGAGGGAAAGACAGCTGGATGATGGGATCTTGAGCCCAGATGGCGGGATAGGATCTTGATAAGGCAGGGGCAGCCCCTTTTCAACTAACAGGAGAAAAGGAGGGGAGGGGGGTGTAGATCAGTGATTCTCAGGCTTGAATTTGCCTAAGAAGCACCAGGGGACTTATAAACAGTACTGCACCTATTCCAACAGTTTCTGTTCAGTAGGTCCAGAGTTGGTCTGAGAATTTGCATCTCTATCAAATTCCCAGATGATACTGATGCTACAGGTCCCGGGATTTCACTTTGAGAACCACTGGTAAGAAAAACTATAGACAGGCTAAAAGAAACTTGAGGAAGTTTCCAAGTTATGTCTTTATTTTCTCCAGGAAATTGTAAGTGAGGTCACATGCTAAAAATGAAGCAGGAGGTAATGGTGAAATCAAAGGTGTAAGGAGAGTAAGAACTTCTTTTTTTTTTTTTTTATGTTTATTTATTTTTGAGGGTGTGCCAGCAGGGGAGGGGTAGGTAGAGGGGGCGAAGGATTCAAAATGGGATCTGTACTGACAACAGAGAACCCAATGCCTGGCTCTCAAACCTCGAGCTCATGACCTGAGCTGAAATCAGACGCTCAACCGACTGAGCCACCCAGGTGCCTGAGTGAAAACTTCTAGCTCACCTTCTATCTTCATTCTCCTTATTGGATAGCAAGTTCAGGCAAGGCTCTTGAAAGATAATTATTTAATCACCCATTAACTGATTCAGCTATTTCATATTTGCACTAACCAAACGTTGGAGGAAGTCCTTGAACAGAGTCAGACACAACGCTCAGGACTGGGACGGGGCAGAAAGATGAGGCTTGGAGGAAAACATTCCAGTTCCATCCATCCTATACTTACATTTCTGATTTCTAACTTGGCCTCAAGCAATTCTATGAGAATTGGGGCCCTGTAATAAGGGAGTGGTGCATTTCTGGCAAAGTGGACTCCCCAAATTCTTGGAGGAAGACCCATCCCCTCCTGAGCAACCACCAGTTCTGGTACCTCACAGGCCTTGATGTGCTCGATCTGCCAGTGTTCGCGGACTTTGTCCAGAGTGTAGATGTGCATCATGTACGCCTTGTCTGCAGTGGAGGGGAAGGGCCTGGGTTCAGAAACCAGGCAGGAGCAGGGTGCGCAGACCCACTGCCCAGCTCACCCTGGATGACAAACGACACTCGCCAGGGTCACACTGAGCTCACAAGACCCCATGGAGCTCTGAACAGTGGGAGGCCATATCCATCTCTCTCTCTCACAATATATTTGTGAAATAAGCACTTTCTTTTTAGACATTAAACCAAGCCAAGTAAGAAATGTTTCAAGGGGAAGAAAAAAAAAAAGGAAATGCTTCAAGGAAGGAGAACAAAGGCTGACAGGAACTTCAGCCAGAGTTCTCTTGAGCTAATTCAACCTCAATAGCTTCCACCCATTTCCATTTTCAGGAAGATTAGACAGTGAGAGGTGCAGAGAACTACCAAGTGACTTTGGTTTTGGGTTTAGAGACTTCTTAAATGACCATGGTCACAAGAGGCTTGGCTCCTGCAGAATACTCTGGGATCAGAAGGCTTTGCAAACACCTGGCTTGGATCTCAGGTTTCAGCCATGACAAGGCCTTGCAACTTGGCTGTTTCCTTCATAGCAGATAAGAGTTATCAGGGCTGAAATGGGCTTTTAAGACAGATGTTCCTAATAAATCAGAATGAGTACCTGCTTACAAAGCAGCTGTCACATGACCTCCGCGCCCCCCCCGCACCCCCCCCACCATCACCATTTAATTACAAGTACGGCTCAAGCAGGCAGTGGCCAGAAACAGCTGTCTCATTTTCCCAGGTTCTGATATACCTTGTCTCCCTCCCTGTCCTCCCTTTCTCCCTTCTTCCCTCCTGCTTTCTTGTTAATCCCACTGTCTGTCCATACATTCTTGTATGATATATAAAAATACCTTTCCCGACAGATTCAGCATAATGTCAGCCCCCTCCCCACAAGGCTCCCCCATCCCTGGGAGCAGCCCCCTCACCTGAGTCTTCGACTGCAGTCTTCGAAGTTGCCAGTTTCATGAAAAGCTGTGAGGACACATAAAGAACAAGAGAACATGGTATCCTAAAGACATAACCCCTGCCCTCTGGTTGCTGACAGTCTTCTACCAGATTACATAAAATTGATAATGTGCCCAAGCCTGAGGTGGCCTGGCTCCAAAGAATACTTCAGTCTTGAAGAAAGATGAAAAAACCAAAACCCTCTCCCCTACTTCTTATCATCCTGTTCCCTTCCCCCACGGCCACGCTTCTCCAGCTCCTCCCGAACCCCAAAACTGTGACAAGGGACTTTCTGGGCCAGAGGATCCTGACAGCCCAAAAGCAAGATATTGCCAGGGACTTAGGATGCACGTCCATTTTTCATTAAGATTAGTAATTGGCTTTAGTTTCAAATACATAAAGCTCAGATTTTTCAGGCTGTCGGCTCTCCCAGGTACCTTTTCTTGCTGCTTCGGGTTCACCACATTGGCGCTCCGGTGGACAGCCTGCTCTGCTTCGTCTTTGTCCCGGCATTTCTGCACATAGGTCTTCTTTGCCTTTGTTGTTATGTGCCAAAAGAGGACCAAAACAGGTGAGCGGAACGTGAGCCTGCAAAGCAGCAGCCCCAGCCCGCCGAGCCCAGCAAAGGACAGGGCGCTCTGGTCAGTGCCGTGATCACCGCCAGACGGTGGGCACCCTGGCAGCAAAGGCTCCTTCTTATCTATTTGTGGAAGGGCTCTTTAGCCCTTTTCCAAACTACGCGTGTGGTGGCAGCCTGATCAAGGAAATAATAACTCCAATTCGGCAAACACAAAGTATGTGGGCTTTAAAAACTGGAACAAAAGATGGGATTTGAAATAGGCAAAATCAAAATATGTATATAACTGTAAGGTGTATAATCTAGGGGGACCTGGGTGGCTCTGTCGGTTAAGCGGCTGACTTCAGCTCAGGTCATCGTCTCATGGTCCATGAGTTCGAGCCCCGTGCTGACACTCCAGAGCCTCAAGCCTGCTTCAGATCCTGTGTCTCCCTCTCTTGCTGCCCCTCCCCCGCTCACGTTCTGGTTTTCTCTGTCTCTCAAAAATGAATAAACATTAAAAAACAATTTTAAAAAAAGATGTGTAATCTAACGTTTATGTAACATAACCCTCAGAACTTAGATGCCATCACTTGACCATAGTAATTGTAATTATGCCTCAATATTCTAATGCATCCACCATAGCAGGTGACAAGGGCATGGATCCCATCAATTCTGTCACTCAAGCATAGCCATGTTCCTTTTTGATTTAAAAAAATCTGTTTGAGCTAGTTTATTTTTTTATTTTTATTTTTAAAGTTTATTTTGAGAGAGGGAACATGCACGGGAGTCGGAGAGGAGCAGAGAGAGAGAGAGAGAGAGAGAGGGAGAGAATCCGAAGCAGGCTCCACACCAGCAGCGCAGAGCCAATGTGGGGCTCAAACTCATGAACTGTGAGATCATGACCTGAGCCAAAACCAAAGGTCAGACACTTAACCGAGCCACCTCGGTGCCCCTGTTTTAACTAGTTTAAAAGTAGACCCTGGTCTATCCTGTGCTGTCATCACTACCATTAGTATGAAAACAGTTCTCAACTATATAGTTAGCAAATCAAATAATTTTCTGTTTCACCTACTGACGCAAAGACTTAACTTACTCAAACAAAGCAAAGCTGTGAGTCAGCTAATAAATAAGAATGTTGTTCCCCCCCAAAACTGCTTCACCAAGAATGAAGACTCCTTTGCAGAGATGGTTTGTGCAACTCTCGGCATCCTCTGCAATTCAGATGAGGTTAACCTTTCAGTAAACAACCATACAATTCTCTATATATGCTACACACACATAGAAGTTTCATAATTTTTCATAATTGTAAGCACAAAGATATTCATGCAGCAAATTCCTTTTGTAACAGTATGTGATAGACATTTTTCTATGTCAAGCATGATCCCTGTAGCTGAACATTTTTTTTTAATGTTTATTTTTGAGAGAGACACAGAGAGTGAGCAGGGGAGGGACAGAGAAGAGAGGGAGACACAGAATCCAAAGCAGGCTCCAGGCTCTGAGCTGTCAGCACAGAGCCCGATGTGAGGCTCGAACCCACGAACTATGAGATCATGACCTGAGTTGAAGTTGGACGCTTAACCGATTGAGCCACCTAGGCACCCCTGTAGCTGAACATTTTAAAGGTTGTAAACACACACACACACACACACACACACACACACACACGCCATAATTTTAACTATCTCTCTATCAGTGGACACTTGTTTCCCATTTTTTATAACATAAAAATATTCTGATTTTGTTTTGGGTAGTATGAATTTATTTATACGGGTCAAATTCCTAGAAGTGTAATTGTTTGGTAAAAGAATATGTATATGTGCAACTTCCTTCCAAAATGACCACACCAACTGGTACTCCCACCAGCAGTATATGGAGTAAATTTCCTCACTTTCACCAACACCAAGCTTGAACAATATGCCTGACCTTTTCTAATATTAGAGGAGAAAATGTCAGCATAAAGTTGTGTTATTTGTATTTATTTCATGACCACTAAGGTGGTATGTCCTTTCTACTTCATGTCTTTTACCTGCTTTCCTATTGGAGCATTCCATATTTTCATTGAGTTTTTTTCCATTGTTTTTTTTTTTAATGTTTATTTTATTTTTGAGAGAGAGACAGAGGGTGAGTGGGGGAGGGGCAGAGAGAGAGGGAGACACAGAATCTGAAGCAGACTCCAGGCTCTGAGCTGTCAACACAGAGCCGGATGCAGGGCTCGAACCCATGAACCAGGAGATCATGACCTGCGCTGAAGTTGGATGCTCAACTGACTGAGCCACCCAGGCACCCCTTTTTCCATTGGTTTTTAAGAGCTCAGTCTATATTAGGAACACTAACTGGCTATCAGTTATGTAAGTTACAAATATTTTCCCCCATTTGTTGTCTCTCTTTAAGCCATGTATAAGGTATTTTTTCTTTTGCTCTAAAGTAGTCTTAAATTTTAATGCTGTCAGTTATCAATCTTTCTCTACCCTACTTTATTTTTTAATATGGCATATTAAATATTTTTTCTCTGTTGCTACATATTCATAAAGGTCATATAACTAATATTTCTCCATTTTTTAGTCACTAAATAATTTACAATTTTCATTATTTTAAGAGTGAATAAGTTCATGCCTTTGCTTTTCCTTTTTGGGATGATTTCCTAAAGATAGAGTCTTAGATTCTTAGTATAAGACTGAGGGGATATGATCACATTTATGGTTCTAAATAATTTTTTTAAAGGTTATACATACAAGCTTTTGAAAAGATGGAAAGATGTAATTTTCCCTATTCCTCCACATAAGTACAATTAAAAACTCTGGACACTCTGTATAAAACAAACATAAGACTCTGAAAGGTGGAGAGAAGGCAGATTGGCTAGCAACCCTGGTCTGAGAAGGGTGACCCACAAGTAAGTTCTCTTGGTTTTTTCTTTGCCTCATATGTCACAGACTGAGTGCCAAAGAAGCAGGCAACCAAGAAGTGGCAATGAGCAAAAACAAGAAGTCCCAACAAAAACCTGCCCTCTCTAGCCAAAAGACCAGGAAAGGGACAGTCTACCAGAAGAGAAACCTTGAGAAAATAACCATTCTACTGCAGCCAAGCACCACCTAAAAAAACTGTGGCCTGCCCCCCATACATCCAGCAAAGGATAAGCAGGGAATCTAGACTTCCACTCTCACCAAGCTATAACAGGATGCCCAACTTCCCTGCCAAGATGGTTTCAGAGAAGGGCAAATAGGGAACTGGAACCTTCATTCTTACTGGAAGATAACAGCCCTACACATAGTGTCAGTGGAAACCATGTGGGCAACCTGGAATTCTACGACCCCTGCCTGGCAGTCACAAGGTGCCCCCTCTACCTGCTGGGGTGGTGTCAGAGAAGGTCTAGTGGAGGATCAGAACTTTAACCACCTCTCTGTAGTAACACAGCCACACAAACCCTGTGATTTCAGTGGAGGCCAATGGGAGAAACCTGGATGTTTACCCCCATAAAGGAGTAATGAGGCAGGGGACCTCACTGTCCCCTGCTAGAGGTGTCAGAGTAATCCAGCTGAAACAGAATGTTTAAATAAGATCCAGAGTCTTGTAACATAATACTTAAAATGTCCAAAACCAAATGACTATCACTAATCATACCAAGAACGAGGAAGATCTGAAACTGAATCAGAAGGCTTTCAATAGATGCCAACATCAAGATGACAGATTGTTAGAATTATCTGACAAAGATTTTAAAGGAGCCATCATAAAAATTCAACAAGCAATTACAAAAACACTTAAATGAGAAAATAGATGGTTTGGGCAAAGAACTAGAAAAGTTCAGCAAACACATAAAAGCTATAAAGAACCAAATGGAAATTTTGGAACTAAATAAACACACTAATGAAAATTAAAAACTCAATGGATGGACTTCAGAATGGAAGAGATAGAAGAAAGAATCAGTGAAGTGGAAAACAGAGCAATAGAAATTACCTAATCTGAAGAACAGAGAGAAAAACAGGCTGAAAAAAATGCATAGATGGGGCACCTGGATGGATCAGTGGGTTAAGTGTCCAACTCTTGATTTCAGCTCAGGTCATAGTCTCACAATTCCTGAGATTGAGCCCTGCATGGGCTCCATGCTGACAACATGGAGCCTGCTTGATATTCTCTCTTGTCCTCTCTCTCTGCCCTGCCCTGCTCATGCTCTCACTCCCTCTCTCAAGAAAAATAAATAAACTCAAAATAAACATATAGAGCCTCATGAACCCTTGGGACCATAACAAAAGATCTAACACATTCATGTCCTTGCAATCCAAGGAAAGGAAGGTGAGCTAAAAAACTACTTGAAGAAATAACAGCTGAAAACTTCCCAAATTTGGCAAAAGATATAAAACTACAGATTCAAGAAGTTGATCATACCCCAAACAAAATAAACCCAAAGAAATCCATGACACTACATATATAGGTGAACTTCTGAAAACTAAAAAAAAAAAAAGAAAGAAAGAAAGAAAAGAAAAGAAAAGAAAAGAAAGAAAGAAAGAAAGAAAGAAAGAAAGAAAGAAAGAAAGAAAATATCTTAAAACAGAAATGACACTTTACCTACAAGGAAAAACCTATAACCAGGGAAAACAGCCTTTGACACTGAAGGGGAAATCAAGATATTCTCAGATGAGGAAAAACTAAAAGTATTTGTCAATAGTAGACCATCCTGAAGATGGCTAAACTCTCTAAGCAAAGGAAACTATAAAAGAAGAAACGCTGGAATATCAAGAGGAAAAAAGGACACAGCAAGCGAAAAATAAGTTAATACAATAGTCTTCCTTTTTCTTGAGTTTTCTAAATCATTTTTGATAGCCGAAGCAAAAATTATAATACTAGCATGGCTCTGCAGGCAGGTAGAAGAGACAGTTAAGAAACTTGTATTTCACTAGGGTTTTATCTTGAATTGTGAGAAACCTTGTCCCAGATTGCTCAAAACACAGAAAGTCTGGGAACAACCATGTATGGACCAATGCTATTTCTGCAGTTACACTGACATCATTCCCTATTTCTCAGTTGCTTTGGAGGTGCCATGCATCACAGAAAAAAAATGACGCGGAGCAGACTGCATATGTCATCGACATTGGTGACATTTTCTTTTTTAACTGGGTTACCACACACCATGTCACATAGAACATCATGATGATACTTCTGTACAAATATGGAATCATGGATGTTTCAGTAACAGAATTCACTGTGTCCAAAGTGAACAGATTTAGGAAAGCTAGAGGGAGGGCCCTCGCAATTTATCTTAGCTCTGTCTTGTTGTGTGTGTGTACGTGTGTGTGTGTGTGTGTGTGTGTGTGTGTGTGTGTGTGTTTAATTAATTAATTTATTTATTTTTATTTATATATGAAATACATTGTCAAATTGGTTTCCATACAACACCCAGTGCTCATCCCAAAAGGTGCCCTCCTCAATACCCATCACCCACCCTCTCCTCCCTCCCACCCCCCATCAACCCTTAGTTTGTTCTCAGTTCTCAACAGTCTCTTATGCTTTGGCTCTCTCCCACTCTAACCTCTTTTTTTTTTTTTTTCCTTCCCCTCCCCCATGGGTTCCTGTTAAGTTTCTCAGGATCCACATAAGAGTGAAACCATATGGTATCTGTCTTTCTCTGTATGGCTTATTTCACTTAGCATCACACTCTCCAGTTCCATCCACGTTGCTACAAAAGGCCATATTTCATTTTTTCTCATTGCCACATAGTATTCCATAGTGTATATAAACCACAATTTCTTTATCCATTCATCAGTTGATGGACATTTAGGCCTTTCTCTGTATGGCTTATTTCACTTAGCATCACACTCTCCAGTTCCATCCACGTTGCTACAAAAGGCCATATTTCATTTTTTCTCATTGCCACGTAGTATTCCATAGTGTATATAAACCACAATTTCTTTATCCATTCATCAGTTGATGGACATTTAGGCTCTTTCCATAATTTGGCTATTGTTGAGAGTGCTGCTATGAACATTGGGGTACAAGTGCCCCTATGCATCAGTACTCCTGTGTCCCTTGGATAAATTCCTAGCAGTGCTATTGCTGGGTCATAGGGTAGGTCTATTTTTAATTTTCTGAGGAACCTCCACACTGCTTTCCAGAGCGGCTGCACCAATTTGCATTCCCACCAACAGTGCAAGAGGGTTCCCGTTTCTCCACATCCTCTCCAGCATCTATAGTCTCCTGATTTGTTCATTTTGGCCACTCTGACTGGCGTGAGGTGATACCTGAGTGTCGTTTTGATTTGTATTTCCCTGATAAGGAGCGACGCTGAACATCTTTTCATGTGCCTGTTGGCCATCCGGATGTCTTCTTTAGAGAAGTGTCTATTCATGTTTTCTGCCCATTTCTTCACTGGGTTATTTGCTTTTCGGGTGTGGAGTTTGGTGAGCTCTTTATAGATTTTGGATACTAGCCCTTTGTCCGATATGTCATTTGCAAATATCTTTTCCCATTCCGTTGGTTGCCTTTTCGTTTTGTTGGTTGTTTCCTTTGCTGTGCAGAAGCTTTTTATCTTCATAAGGTCCCAGTAATTCACTTTTGCTTTTAATTCCCTTGCCTTTGGGGATGTGTCGAGTAAGAGATTGCTACGGCTGAGGTCAGAGAGGTCTTTTCCTGCTTTCTCCTCTAAGGTTTTGATGGTTTCCTGTCTCACATTCAGGTCCTTTATCCATTTTGAGTTTATTTTTGTGAATGGTGTGAGAAAGTGGTCTAGTTTCAACCTTCTGCATGTTGCTGTCCAGTTCTCCCAGCACCATTTGTTAAAGACACTGTCTTTTTTCCATTGGATGTTCTTTCCTGTTTTGTCAAAGATTAGTTGGCCATACATTTGTGGGTCTAGTTCTGGGGTTTCTATTCTATTCCATTGGTCTATGTGTCTGTTTTTGTGCCAATACCATGCTGTCTTGATGATGACAGCTTTGTAGTAGAGGCTAAAGCCTGGGATTGTGATGCCTCCTGCTTTGGTCTTCTTCTTCAAAATTACTTTGGCTACTCGGGGCCTTTTGTGGTTCCATATGAATTTTAGGATTGCTTGTTCTAGTTTCGAGAAGAATGCTGGTGCAATTTTGATTGGGATTGCATTGAATGTGTAGATAGCTTTGGGTAGTACTGACATTTTGACAATATTTATTCTTCCAATCCATGAGCAGGGAATGTCTTTCCATTTCTTTAAATCTTCTTCAATTACCTTCATAAGCTTTCTATAGTTTTCAGCATACAGATCCTTTACATCTTTGGTTAGATTTATTCCGAGGTATTTTATGCTTCTTGGTGCAATTGTGAATGGGATCAGTTTCTTGATTTGTCTTTCTGTTGCTTCATTGTTAGTGTATAAGAATGCAACTGATTTCTGTACATTGATTTTGTATCCTGCAACTTTGCTGAATTCATGTATCAGTTCTAGCAGACTTTTGGTGGAGTCTATCGGATTTTCGTGTGTGTGTGTGTTTAAATAGATTACTTACGGAAGGCTCTTACAGTTTGTAGATCCTAAAACATGAAGGGCTCACTCAGTAAAATAGGTAAGAAACCAAGATTCAAAATAGTCACAGGGGAAAAAGCTAACATCCAACAAGATAAATGGCATGTGATATAGACACTTTTGTGTCTTGGCCTGAGATATTTCAATTGACTTGTAGACATTCCCAGGTTACCAGAAAGTCACCATCATTTTCTTTCCTCTATCTTGTTTCATCCTCCGTCTTTCCAAGGCCTTAAAAAGCAGGAAAGTCAAACTTCTAAAGGTTGTTTTCCCAAACCACTGCACTAGTCCATAATATTATTGAAGTACTATTTTCAGGAATATGCTCCTACACAGCACAGGATTTCAGAAAATGTCACCATGGGAAAAAAAAAAAAAAAAGCAATAAACTGAGACTCACATCCATAGTTTTCTTGAACTGTAAGCTCCTTTGTTTATGGGCAGCATCCATTATAAGCTCTGTCTGTGAAGAGAGGACAAGCACTATTAATAAAAAACAAATTACTGTTAATGCCAGCTTATCTTGAGGAATAAGTGTTCAATGTGGATTACCTCACTTAGTCCTCACACACCCAGAAGGTAGATGTGCTATTTATTACTCCCTTTTTACAAACAAGGAAACTGTAGCAGAGAGGCTGAACAACCTGCCCAAGGTCTTACGGCTGCTCAATGGTAAGGCCCGCCCTTGAACTTGGGCAGCGACTGTTGAGAATCACTGATCATCCTTGGAGCTGTCTCCTCCGTAAACCTGGAATCAATGAACTTAGGTTTCAAAAAAGATTTAAAAACCTTTGTTAAGGCACCATTCATATTTTAAAAGGGGTCTTTATTCTGTAAGCCTGTGTCAGCACAATAAAATTAGGGACGCATAAATATTCACTCCTCTTGTATCCACCAATAACACACCCTAAACCAGCAAGGAGCCAGGGCAGTATGAAGAGAAGAAATGTTTGTAGGACAACTAAAAGAAGGTATTCTCCCAGCTAATCCCAGCTAATCCAGGAAAGGTAAACTACTCTGCTGAGTTCACTTGAGAGCAATTTCTTTGTCGTGGCTCTGATATTAACCCTTTCATTACTCAAAATAATGGTGCTAATAGTAAAAATGTATGTCTCAGACATAATAGTAGTTGCCATTTATCAAGCATTATTATGTGCTAATCAGTTTTCATGCATCCCAATAACTGTAAGTACTCTTATCCCCATTTTTTTGACAGTAAACTGAGGGGGATTAATTTACCCAAGCAAGTAGTAGAGTTGGGATTTGGGCACAGCCTGACTCTTGTGCCCTTGTTCTTAATCATTACCCTCACCTACCATTATCCTTATGATAGCTCTATAAAATCAAACGGGTATATAAAAAACCAAGAGGTGCAGTAATTCAAAATGAGCTATGGCATTGCTCTCGTGCAAGATGACACAATGCAAAATAATAACTCTGAAAATAATGTTCAAATGTGGTTTCTCTTTCTTCTGGAGAATTACATTTTTGTCTGTTACCAACACAAACATGGCTGGATGGATTTTCAAGATATCTGGATGGAATGTTTGGGATGGTCTGACTTCAAATATAAGCTTTGTGGAATACATGAAATTCTGTTGGGGATCCCCAAGGGGCCTTCAGAGAACTGAACAGCCATCTTCCAGCCCAGCTAAAATCGAGGAGTAAGAGGTGGGCCATGCATCTGCTAACAGTGAAGATCCTGCAGACACAGAGAACAGACATGAGCCCCACATGCAGAGTCTCATGGGAAGGCCCTTGTCATCACAGACAGGAAGCTGTGTGGTTCACATGAGTGCCTAGGTACCTCTACCAGGAGGAGGAGCTGGGTTTATTTATTAATGGTTCCTGATTTCCCCAAACTCCATGGAGCAGATCACTCAGCACTATTGGTCTGTCCTGTGGTCTTTGCCAGTCCAAAAATATATATTGCCTTTCTCCCAGTTTGGGAGCTGCCACTATTTCATAGTTTATGGACTCTGCCAGGCCTCCTTATGTCCAACTCACACATAACACCTGCTTCCAGCTCCTCTCAGGTGGTTACAAAGTTCTATTAGACCTTTTCCCTTCATCTTCCTCTCTACCTTGGAGGATCCCTGGCACCTGTATGAGAACAGGACCCTAGAGAGAGAGAGAGAGAGAGAGAGAGAGAGAGAGGTAGTCTGGCTCTAACCTGACAGTTGTGAGCCCTGGGGGCCCAAGAGGTGATAATTGCTCAAAGCCATTCAGTGACACCAAGTCCAGATCTGTCTGTTACCCCACTTTGATTTAAGTCTCCTCATGTCTGTATTCACTTATAGAATGGCCTATTCTTGGCAGGTCTTCAAAGGCCAAACCCAATGGAAATCTAATTGTCTTATTATTGATAACACAAAGTAGTACAAGAACTATCACCTCTGCTCTAGGGTGGGGAGAAGCAGAAGGGAGGGGCAAAGGAAGAAGAGATATGTAAATGATTCAAATGGCCCTGCAGTACATGACTGAAATAGCTGCTTTGGTGGTCTGTCTGTCTGCATTCACGCCATTAAAGCTGTAAGCGTCACTCCGTGTAACCAAGGACGTTCCTTTCTTTGGAGATTTCTCTCTACACAGGCAGAGCACCATTCTGCCATGCTCATCCCAATGTCAGCGGAGAGGGCAGAACAGAATGTAGGCACCAGAGGAGAGTGACTGACCGTGTGCTGTCCCTGTCAGCCTGGCACATTCTGGGCCGGGGAAGCAACCTCAGTACCCTAAAACGCCAAGACTCCTGAAAGTGGCTCCTAAGAGCCCCCCCAACCTGGCCAACCCTCAGGGATGACAGCCTGTCCCTCATCATCCTCACCTGTACTGTCACTCACTCTGGTGCTTGTAGCCTCAGGGTCTGCCCCCAAGACGCCTCCCCCACCTCACTGATAAGGTTAGGAGTCCCCACTGCAGGTGAGGTGGCACCTTCATCTCCCCTAGTATTTAATGCTCATCACGCTTTATCATGATGACTATGTCACATCATTCTCTGGCCATGCTCTACACTCCATGAGGGAAGGATGACCATGTCTGTATTGTTCACCACCCTCAGAAATCTAGTTAAGTGAGTAGTACACCACTAACTTCTGAGCTATTCTACCTGCCGTTCCCCTTCCCCAGTTTGCTAAAAGGAACCAATGGTTTTCCTTGATAAGTGGAAATGGCTCCATTTCCAGAAAGTGGAAGCCCAAAACATACAGTGAAAATGAGAAGTTAGCATTGACACATTTTCTCCCAAAGTTTGTTTTAAAAAAAAGGGGGGGGGGCATCTAAAAACAGAAGTGGTACAACCCAGAGTTCACTGTGACACGAGTAACTAGAAATTTATTAATAAATTTCAGACTTCTTCAAGAAAGCTCAGAAGGCATTTTCTTCCTGTAGAGAGCACACAGAATATAGAGAACTTGGATGACAGCAATGAGCTGAGCACAGGCTCCTTTATTACTTAACAGAATTCAGAACACATTCTTCCAGTTATGAGAATTTCATCTTTGTAACTTGTTAGGAGGGGAAGTTTCAGAAGCCTTGCAAAATTAACAAAACTCTCCCTGAAATGACTAAGGCTACCAAAGGCACTTGGAAACATGAGGAAATGACTTTCTGCTCATCTTACTGGAAAACATATGCATATAGACTCTGTTAATTTTGCCCCTGAAAAATTATTTCTCTAGGTAGGTGGGCAAGGCTGGCAATGTCAGGTCAAAACAATTTGACTGTCTAATGGGTGGGTATATGTACATATTATTTCTGCTCTGAAAAATATTTGAGGCCAGATGCACCTCTCAAACCTGATATACGAAGTGTGAATGTGTGTGAAACCACTGATCTGGTATTCCTTAAATGTTAGTTTCCACCTTTTATTCCTAAGAAGAGGCATAGCTTTAAGAGCAGCTCATGAGATGACCATAGATGTAAGGCAGTCGGGCTCTTAAGTCCGCCATCCACTCCAAATGCCAGCTGGTCACCAAAGGCTGGAATTAGACTCTGGCTTAGAACCATAGGCAAAGTTTCTGAAAATGGCATATGGGTAGAATCAGCCTTAAGAGCTGGACCTTTTTTGGATACACACACTATAAACAATGATCTTCAGATAGTCAAGGACCAGGATGAGAACGGATTTCCAAAAAGCTCATGCAAAGATGTCTGGGGAGACCTGGGTGGAAATCTTTGGGTGCCAAATAAAGAAGAGCTGGTCCCCCATGTGAAGCTGACGTTCCAACCTTATAGACCAGATGTAAAAAAAATAAATTCTAGAAGAGCTCTAGTTGGCTGTCAGGCCAACCTGAATGTATAAGTCATTTAGGAACAAGATAGAAGGGAGTCAGAATAGTCACTGGTCTCTTCTAAGGAACACTTTACTACTGTATATCTGAAATTCTTTTCTTGATCCTTGTAACTTTTCAAACATTCGCCAGTTTTATTAACTCTTGTTACGCCCATCTCCTTCCATGTAATTGGACAGAGTAAATTCCATCAATGAAAAACAGCCTATGCACATCTGCTTTGAAGACAAAAAGGACTTGGATTTCCCAGGGCCTCAGTTTCCCAATTTGTAAAATAGGGTGGTTAGACTACATGGTCTCTGGGAGAATGTGAGTCTTCTCTACATCTTACCCTTCCCTTACTGCCTTCTCAAGGAGGAGGAGTGTGGTCTGGGAGTTCGCCAGGTTAAATGCCCTAGACTCTACCAAAGACAGGGTTTCCTCTTGCCAGTCATAGTCTGAATAGTGGCAGCAGATATGAAAAGAAGAAGACAGGCCAGACCCATAAATCCTGGGAGAATTCAAAGAGAACTGGCCTGGGTGCAAATGGGTACAGAGACAGAACCATCTAGTTGGGTCTCCACATGGTTTCCCAATAAATAATCTCATAGGTTAAAAGAGGAGCATGGCTGCATGAAGGCGAGTGTGAGCCAAGGAGTTTGATGAAAAACAAGCCTGGAGTTTTCTGCCACGGGAAAAGCAACGTCTTAACATATACGCAAATCCAACCTTTTTCCGTTGTAGCTTTTGCTTTTCCCTGAATTCTTCCATCTTCCTGGCCTCTTCTCTTAGAGTCTGGGCAAGCTGAATGTGACATTGTGCCACACTGTCTACCTCTGCAAAAAAAAATTTAAAAAAACATAATAAACAAGATCTACATATGTCTGAATTGAAATATACAAAACCACACAAAACTTATCTACAAAATAAAATACTGGAACAAGTGGTAAAATTAACCTACCTCACTTGGTCACCAACATTTATCAACCCCCTCCATGTGCCCTGCCTTGCCCTGACCACCAAGACCAAGGCTAGCAAATCTTTAGCTTAACCTCCAACCACTAACTGTTACTAACCTAGTGTGTCCCCAGAACTGGGGAGAAGAACAGCCGAGGCCCCAGCTCATGGAGCTTACATGCTGAAAGATGTCACTGAACCCACTACAATTTCAAATTCGGTATTTATTTCTCATTAGGTGACTCTAACAGTCTTTCCATCTCTAACATTTTCTGAACCTGAGCATCTATAAGAAAGGTCACACACAAAAATTATGGCTATCAATAATTATTTCTAGACAGAAAGGTTATTGGTGATTTTTTCTTCTTATTTTCTAAGATCTTTGCATTGACTACGGTTTACCTTTGTAGCAGCAAAAAAAAAAAAAAAAATCTTACTTTACTTGTTCTAAGAAAACAAATTGAAGCATGACTTTAAGGCTAGAAAGACGGACAGATCTGACCTAAGAAAAAAAATTAAACTTGTGTGTGTCAAAATAACTTTGAAAGGTTCCAAGAGACATGACAAATTAGAAAAATATTAGCAATTTATGTAACAGAATAAACCGCTATATTAAAAGAGTTTTCACAAGCCAAAAGAAAAATATATACATTCCAGTATAAAAAAATTAGTTAAAGAACATGGCATTTTTTAAAAGATTGGCTAAATGGCTAATAAACATTTGAAAATGTATTCAACCGTAAAGCTATTGGAAAAAATGCAAAACCCCAACCCCCAGAGATGTATAATTTTTTACTTTTCAGTTAGGGAAAAATTTTTAAATGTGAAAATTCTTCATATTGGCAAGCATGGGTAAAAAATAGCACTTTTGGTGGGGGAGAAGTCAGTACAACCTTTCTGGAGGAGGTCTGGCATTTTATAAGACCAAAACTTTCAAATGTGAAAGAATGAGGCAGATCTATATGAACTGAAATGGAAAGATGCTTGGGAATGCAAGCTGGTGCAGCCACTCTGGAAAACAGTATGGAGGTTCCTCAAAAAAACAAAAATAGAACTACCCTACGACCCAGCAATTGCACCACCAGGCATTTATACATGGGATACAGGTGTGCTGTTTCAAAGGGACACATGCACCCCATGTTTATAGCAGCACTATCAACAATAGCCAAAGTATGGAAAGAGCCCAAATGTCCATCGTTGGATTAATGGATAAAGAAAATGTGGTATGTATGTGTGTGTGCGTGTGTGTGTGTGTGTGTGTGTATATATATATAATGGAGTACTACTTGGCAATCAAAAAGGAAATCTTGCCATTTGCAACTACGTGGATAGAACTGGAGGGTATTATGCTAAGTGAAATTAGTCAGAGAAAGACAAAAATCATAGGACTTCACTCATATGAGGACTTTAAGAGACAAAACAGATGAACATAAGGGAAAGGAAACAGAAATAATACAAAAACAGGGAGGAGGACAAAACAGAAGAGACTCATAAATATGGAGAACAAACTGAGGGTTACTGGAGGGGTGGCGGGAGAGGGGATGGGCTAAATGGGTAAGGGGCACTAAGGAATCTACTCCTGAAATCATTGGTGCACTATATGCTAACTAATTTGGATGTAAATTAAAAAAAAATAAAAAATAAAACAAGTTAAAAAAAAGAAATAGAAAGATGCTTAGATAATATTGTTGGGAAAAACAAATTGTAGGATATAGGTATAGTATGATCTCATTTATACAAAAACTCACATGTGTGTGTCTGTGTGCAATTTAAGAGAGAGAAAGAGAATTGTAAATGTGTAGGAAAAGGTCTGGAGAGATATATCCCAAACTGTTAGCATGATGAAACCATTGATATTTTCATTTTAAAAATGACTTAAAAACAAATGATCTGCTCTCACTCACCCCACAGATTCTGAACCACTGCCATGGTATCATCCTATTTTTTATATGAATTGATACATTTACATGTGTTTAACTGCATAAAAATATCTGGAGTCACATTCACCAATAACTGCTTATCACTAGGAACTGAAAGTCTAGGTACTTACTATCTTCTTGATAGTTGTCTCATTTGAATGTTTAAGATAAATATGTTTTTTTTTTAATTTTTTTTCAACGTTTATTTATTTTTGGGATAGAGAGAGACAGAGCATGAATGGGGGAGGGGCAGAGAGAGAGGGAGACACAGAATCGGAAACAGGCTCCAGGCTCTGAGCCATCAGCCCAGAGCCTGACGCAGGGCTCGAACTCACGGACAGCGAGATCGTGACCTGGCTGAAGTCGGATGCTTAACTGACTGCGCCACCCAGGCGCCCCAGATAAATATGTTTTTTAATAAGAAGGAAATAAAACTATTCGGGGAGGGTAGAAAGTAAGTCAAGTAACAGCAAGTACATAGGCTTAGGAGACCCAGCCTAGACTGAAGCTCCCTTGGGCCCCATGGTTAGCCTTGCAGGGCATATAAAAAACATGAAACATAAACATTTCTACCTTGAGAAATGTATTCATTGGTGAGTTAAAGAGGGAAGAGAACACCTTCCATGGAAAAGTTAAGATGAATATCTGTTTAGCTAACATTTACAAACTTCTAGAACCAGTCAACTAGCTACAGAAACACTTAAGCACATACATACAATGCCATGTTAAAATCCTTAGCTCGAAAGCAGCAAGTATTGTGAAGAATAGAAAGCCTTAAAGGCAGTTTCTGAGTAACAGGACTGGGGACTCTTAGAACTGAACAGGAGGGTGCCTAGCTGGCTCAGTCGGTAGAGCCTACAACCCTTGATCTCAGAGCCGTGAGTCTGAACTCCATGGTGGGAGTACGAATTACTTTAAAAAGGGGAGCCTGGGTGGCTCAATCAGTTAAGTGTCCAATTCTTGATTTCGGCTCAGGTCATGACCTCACAGTTCATGAGTTCAAGCCCCGCACTGGGCTCTGCACTGACAGCATGGAGCCTGCTTGGGAT
>NW_024412397.1:28416201-28420491 GCF_014898765.1 Herpailurus yagouaroundi | reverse complement strand
CTTCTCTCTCTCTCTCTCTCTCTCTCTCTCTCTCTCTCCTTCTCTCTGTCTCTCTCTCTCTCTGTCAAAAAATAAAATAAATTAATAAAAAAAATTTTTAATAAAAAAATTTTTTTCAAAAAGACCCAGACAGGACCCCTTGAAGACCAAATTGCGAAGGCCTTGCCCTGGATTTCAAGTGTGAGAACCCCTGCTCAAAGTAAGTCAAATGCACGTCATGACTTCCACATGGAAGGTGGGCTCTACAGCTCATTTCAGCTCTGCAGAGCTACTTCTCACCTTGGGAGCTGCTCTAACTTTTTTTTTTTTTACCCAATACGAGATGGCTGTTCAAAGTAAAACCCCCAGAACCGTCCAAGGGCAGCAAATATAGTTTAAAGAATCACTTACGCTTCTTGAAGACTTCAAGGGCCTGCTTCAGGGTGCTGAAAAACAAGCACATATATAACTTCAATTCTGGAAATTGTTGTACAATCTTTTTTTCTTTTAAGTTTATTTATTTATTTTGAGAGAGACAGAGACAGTGTGAGTGGGGAGGTGCAGAGAGAGAGGGAGACAGAGAATCGCAAACAGGCTCCATGCTGCCAGCAAGGAGCCCAATGCGGGGCTCGAACCCACAAAACTGTGGGATCATAACCTGAGCTGAAAACAAGAGTCAGACACTTGACCAACTGAGCCACTCACGTGCCCCTGTACAATCTTATTATAAAGCCACTGCATGCTTCTCTCCGCCCACGTGTCATGGCCTGCAGACTCATCTTTGCATGTAAGCTTGGGAAGACAGCGAAGGATCAAGATTTCTTCAGTTCAGTTTTCCTCTTTCTTGCTCTCTCAGTCCCAGGCAAAGCATTATAAATTCTTCACTGTCCACCTGGGTAGAGCAAGATGCCCAAATTCCTTATGTTTCATTTCTCCCAATGATTATATAGGAATTATGATCCCTTTCTCATAAGAATACCAGTCCACTTCTTTAAAGTGTGATAATTAGAAATAAGGATACAAGGAAGGGTTCAAACTCTGGCTCCTGATCTCCCTCTTTTTCACTCATTTGTCAATCATGTGTTCATTGAACATAAACCATGAGCCAGGTGTTGTGTCAGATGTTAATGATTCCATGGTACAAGACAGACTGGATGGGGCGCCTGGGTGGCACAGTCGGTTAAGCGTCCGACTTCAGCCAGGTCACGATCTCGCGGTGCGTGAGTTCGAGCCCCGCGTCAGGCTCTGGGCTGATGGCTCAGAGCCTGGAGCCTGTTTCCGATTCTGTGTCTCCCTCTCTCTCTGCCCCTCCCCCGTTCATGCTCTGTCTCTCTCTGTCCCAAAAATAAATAAACGTTGAAAAAAATATTAAAAAAAAAAAAAAAAAAAAAAAAGACAGACTGGTCCCAGACCTTGGACTCTAAAGGAAGGGACAGACATGAAACACATCGTTTCAATGTTCTACTGCTAAAAAACAAACTACCCCAAATTTAGCAGTTTAAAACAACACACATTTACTACCTCACAGTTTCAGTGGGGAAAGCCCATGACTCATTTTTCATACCTTCTCTCATCTCCCCCATCCTCTTACAGCCCATGGCTCCTCCTCCCTTGGAGACACCCTGGCCCATGGTTTTAGTTGTCTGTCATCCTACACTTCCTAAAGGAAACATCCTTGTGAGGTGACATGGCCCTGGGGATGTTCTTGCTCATGCTGCCTTCACTGCAAGCAGATCTCACTGCGCTCACTCCAGCCTTTCAAGTAGGAATAGAACTTTGTGAATTCACGGTCCCCAAACCACAACAGCATAACATCATGGATCACTTCTTATATGTATACCTGTAGGTGGCAAGCTTTGCCACTTTGCAAAGAAAAACCCCTTGTCTTTTCCAGCTGGCCGTTTCTTTCAGCTATTTCCTTTCCCCTGCTCTGTTCATTGCAAAGAAAGAATCCTTATTTCTGCATGCCTTTTCTCACACAAACACTTCCAATTATTACAAAGACATCAAGCAGGAAAACATAACTGCACATTCTCCATTCTCTTTACCCATCTTATGATACAATTATCGTGATATGGTGTGGATAGAACTAGAAAGTGTCCATGTCTAACAAATGTGCCAGTGGTCCAGAAGGACAAATGAACATCACTGAAGTGCAGGCACACTACTGGAATTACTGGGAAATGCAGAGATATGGCATCAGACACCACCAGAAGGCTTTCTCAATTGGGAGTCGTGGAGCTGAAACCCAGCCTTACACATAAATAATCTGTTCAGGGTCTAAAGTTTTTCCCCCACCCTAAGCAACTGGCTGCAGGGCCACAAGAAGGGCAGCCTCAATCTCTCTTTAGTTTGTCATTAGCTTTGTTGTCTCACATCATCACTTAATTGCTGTTTCCCTTGTTCAAGACATGACAACCGGAGAGAATCTGAACCTTGGGGGTGGTGGCCTAGCAATATCCGACTCCTCTTCTCCCTAGTGTTCCCCTTCACTGTGGGAAAAGAAAATATTCTACCACCCTTTAAGATTCTTTTTAATGTTTATTATTTATTTTTGAGAGAGACAGAGCGTTAGCGGGGGAGGGGCAGAGAGAGAGGGAGACACAGAATCAGAAGCAGGCTCCAGGCTCTGAGCTGTCAGCGCAGAGCCCGATGTGGGGCTTGAACCCACAAACCATGAGATCATGACCTGAGCCGAAGTCAGACGCTGAACCAACTGAGCCACCCAGGTGCCCCTCTACCACCCTTTCGATAAACACTTTGGCCTTAAATCCTAGCAAGCCCATTAGGCACCTGAGTCTCTCAATGTGGTCCACAAGACGAAAAATCCTAACTAGTCCACAGAGAAGCAGAGTCTTGCACTCTTATCGAGGGCCCCTTCCTAAAGATCATTCTGGAGGTGACAGAAACAGAAGTCACCTAAATGGCCTTCAACTTTGGACACTCTGTCCCCAGGCCTCATTTTTTGTTGCATCTTCCTGTCTGAGGTATACTCTTAGAAGGAACACTGACTGGCCTTTATCACAGAACAGAGAGAATAGTGTTCTCTATGAATTTACTAAGTTATAAGTCAAATGTGTAAGAATATAATAAATACCATTTTGGATCAGAATCATTCTGCTAAATACCTTTTCTAAGAAGTGTTAATGTCAGAGAATATGGCTCTTTCTCATGACATCACCTCAAGTTTTTGGGTATCTTCCCAAACAGCTTATGCTTTCTCTGCAAATAAACAAGGGTTTTGGTCAAGTGACCCACTAATCTTCCTTGAAATTATCTAAACCCTGCTTGAATGACAAAGAAACATACCTAAATCTATGCAGTTTTGATCTGTCAACACGTAAATGTTTTACATGTTCAAAAAATAAAACTAAACCAAATAGGGAAAATAAATTTAAATTTCAATTTAAAAAATTGAAACAAAATTGGTTACATTTCACACATGAGACCATGACCTGAGCCGGTATCAAGAGTCAGATGCTTAACCAACTGAGCCGCCCAGGCACCCCAGAACACAGTATTCTCAGTGAAATACATTCTAAGATCAAAAGGAACTTCAAGGAAATGTTAAACTTCATTCAGAAGTATTATTATGAGTAGTAACATTGATATTATTTTGAAACATTTTAATATAAATGGTCATCTAAAGCAAGTAATTGTGCTAATATTGTCAGGAATCAAGATTTTCAGTGCAAGGTGAAATGAATATAAAATTAAGGAAATAAGTAAAACCCTGTAAAGTTATTTTAGAATTGGAAATATCAATATGAACTACTCATGCTTTTAAAATCTGTCCCCTGAGGGGTACCTGGGTGGCTGAGTCGGTTAAGCGTCCGACTAGGGCTCAGTTCATGATTTCACAGTTCATGAGTTCGAGCTCTGCGTTTGGCTCTCTGCTTTCAGCACAGAGCCTGCTTGGGATCCTCTGTCCCACTGTCTCTCTGCCCCTCCCCCACTCACGCACGCACGTGCCTGCTTTCTCTCTTTCTCAAAAATAAACATTTAAAAATAAATAAATAGGATGCCTGAGTGGCTCAGTCAGTTAAGCCTCCAACTTCAGCTCAGATCATGATCTCATGGTTTGTGGGTTCGAGCCCCGTGTCAGGCTCTGTGCTGACAGCTCAGAGCCTGGAGCCTGCTTCAAATTTTGTCTTTGTCTCTCTCTGCCCCTCCCCTGCTTGTGCTCTGTCTCTCTCTGTCTCTCAAAAATAAAATAAAATGTAAAAAAATTATTAAAAACAACTTAAAAATAATAAAATATAAATAACATAACATAACATAACATAACATAACATAACATAACATAACATA
>NW_024412397.1:28378196-28416191 GCF_014898765.1 Herpailurus yagouaroundi | reverse complement strand
TAACATAACATAACATAACATAACATAACATAACATAACATAACATATAATATCTGTCCTGGGAAAGTGCCTAGAAATGGTGACATCTCTGTGACAATGACCAATGCTAGAAATCAGGGTTTCATCTCTAAATACATTAAATCACTAAAAGGAACCAAGTACATGTGGAGAAATATCTAATTCTAGGTTTAAATTTAAAATGTTCCAATTTAAACATTTTCACAAAAAAAAACCTATATTAAGAAAGTATGGCAAACATGAATAATTATTAAATCTAGGTGATTTGGGTATACAGCCAGTCTTTATGTTTGTCTTTTATCTTTTAGTGTATTTTTTAATTTTTAATTTAAAACATCAAAAGTAAAATATAGTCTAATCAACGAATTCTCCTTATACCGATGCCTGATATCAGGGGGTAACAAATTTTTTAGGCTTATATAATTATTAATATTTTAAGTAGTTTTCAATGTGTCTTTTCTATAATCCAGCACATTTCTGGGGTGGGGTGGGGTGGGGTGGGGTGTGTGTGTGTGTGTGTGTGTGTGTGTGTGTGTGTGTGTTAGAAGCAAGAGAAGAGAAGAGGAAGGTCTATGTCTTATCTTCCCCCATTAGGGTCTCTGATAGGACACAGACCTCAGGGCATCTATGCGGCTCTCTATAGCACAGTATGTGATGTGATTAGGTCTGCAGAGGCCTGCAAAGTCTACTTGAAACTATTTCTCCCAAGCCTCCCTCAACATGCCTATTTTGAAGAAGGAATGTAGAAATTTCCATATGAGTAGGAGGGGCTATAGAATTTGTGAGGTCCACTGCAAAATGAAAATGTGGGACCCGTTGTTTATAAATTATTAAGAATTTATGGGGCACCTGGGTGGCTCAGTTGGTTAAGCAACTGACTTTGGCTCAGGTCATGATCTCACCGTCCATGAGTTCAAGCCCTGCATTGGGCTTTGTGCCGACAGCTCAGAGCCTGGAACATGCTTCAGATTCTGCGTCTCCTTCTCTCTCTGCCCCTCCCCTGCTCATGCTCTCTTTCTCTCAAAAATAAACAAACATTAAAAAATAAATAAATAAATAAATATTATTAAGAATTTCAAAATGGGGACAGCAAAGAGCATCAAACCCGTTATGAAGCCCTTCAAAGCGTAGGCTCCTGTATGACGGCCCATGAAGCCAGCCCTGTAGATGAGAGGGAGCGTGTTCCTAAAGCAGGCACCATGTCCTGGCCATTCCTGTAATCAGTGAGTAACAGAAGAATACGTATAGAAACCTCACATCAGTCGTGAGAACTATAAAATCATGCAGTCTCTCAGAGTTATCACAAACTGTGAGGTGTGTGTGTGTGTGTGTGTGCGTGCATGGAAGCCCCTCTATTAAACGTCTAGTACAAAATCATATATGGTATAATCCTACCTATGAAAAAGTATACATAGAAAAAGACTTCAAAGAAAATCTAGAACATTTTACTAATGGATTGTGGCTTTGCAGTTCATTTTAGCCTCCTTTCTATTTTTTTAGATTTTTCACGACTCAAAATAAGAAAAAAAAAACCTAAAAACTGTTTTCCCCCGACACACTTCACCGCACTGGCCAGCTCTGTCTGCTGAAGTGATGGGGCTCCTGGCAGTGTTAGTCAACCTGGAAACAGGAAAGAAGCATGGTACCTACTTGATCTCCAACTGTCCACACGTCTTCTTCCTAGAGAGGTTTAGCAGGTCTTTGCCATATTTCTCTTCAATTGATGCCCTAAAGGGAACAGAAGAGAGAGCTCTGAGTCTTTCTCAGGCTGACTCTTAGTTAAAACACATGGCACCCCCCTTGAGGGCAAAACTGCACTTCTGAAGGGAGAAGCTCAGATATAACACCATTCTCTAAAATGCAAAACTCTCCTACAGGACAGGGGGAATTGTGAGAAGATTGGTGGCCTTCATGTCTCAGTTGCCAGGTGGACACCACATCTTGGCAAAACCAAACATGGCCCCCTGACTGGCACAGGCCAGCGCGTTACAGACTATTCAAAACTGTGACCCAAGGATTTATTTACCAAAAATTTATTTTTACTCATATATATTTTTTAAGTGGAGTAAGAGATAATTCCACTAAATGCTGCACTCCTGAGGCCCACCCCTCTTCCCATGTTCTCAAAGAGTATCCTTTTACCATCCTAAAGAGTTCCTCATTCATAGTCAATTCAGTGTTTTATGTTTTTTGTTCTTTGGGTTTTTTGAGGGAGGATCGAAGGGGGGACAGAGGATCTGAAGCAGGCTCCACGCTGACAGCAGTGAGCCCGATGCAGGTCTTGAACTCACAAACCATGAGATCATGACCTGAGCGGAAGTTGGACGTTTAATCGACTGAGCCAATTCAAATACACAGCTAAACTGTAGCAAAGAGAGGGGAATTTCAGAATATAAACTCTGCAGTTGGCAGGTCTCACAAAAACAACTGATTGTTACTTGGTGTAGCATGATCTAAAATGCCGAATATCCCCTTTCCCCACCACTTAAGATGTCCCAGGCACTGTACCAGGTATGATGAAGAGAGTTCCAGGGCCCGATTTTCCTAGGTTTGAAAGCAGATCTATCCTTTATTGGCTGTGTGACCTTAGGCAAGTTACATAACCTCTCTGAACCACAGGCACCCCACACCTACCAGAGCAAGAGGAAAGGCCAGGCAACTAAACCCTGAAGAGGGTTGCACTTCTTCACATGAATTATTTCTGAACAGGACACAGGGAAGGAACGCACACTCCCCCTCACTGACAGCAGCCTCCTCCTGGCAAGCACACCACCAAAAAAGAAGCCCAGGGCCAAGGCAGGCCACATGACCAAGAGCCTCAAACCCCCGTACCCAGGGCATACATATCTGACACTCTGACCTGATGCTGATTCTTTCCCAAAACCAGAGAGCATGGGACTGGTTTCTTTTGCTCTGAAACTCCTGCGGAAAAATGACCATATACTAGAAATACAGCACAGGGGCGCCTGGGTGGCTTAGTCGGTTAAACGTCTGACTCTCGGTTTCGGCTCAGGTCATGATCTCACGGTTTGTGAGTTCAATCCCCGGGTCAGACTCTGTGCTGACAGTGCAGAGCCTGCTTGGGATTCTCTCCCTCCCTGCCCCTTACCCACTCTCTCTTCCTCTCTCTGCTCCTCTCCCACTCGTGCTGTCTCTGTCTATAAATAAATAAATAAGAAACTTTTTAAAAAATACAATAAAAATATTTATTAATTTTTAATTTCCATATATTTCCTCCTCTTTTCCATATATTTTTATGAGACATTTAAAAAGTGAGAACTTAGTTTCTGGGATCTGTTTGGACTTGTGTTTTTCAAACTGTGGGTCATAACTCACTTGTGCACAATAAATCCATTCAATGGGTCATGACCAGCCGTGTTTAAATACATAGAATTGAGTAAAATAACAGGGTAGTGACGTTTGTTAAACTCTTGTTTTATGCATGTGTGTACCGGACGGCAGTGTAAAATGCATTTCTTGCTGAGGGTCACATTTAAAAAAAAAATGTGGGCACCACTGAGCTACAACACCATCCACATCATGTCAGGGGACTCTTGGATGGTCCCGCCTCGGCAGCGGAAGCTTCGGTCATGGATGTTTGGCAATGCCTTCTCATGGATGCAGGGCAAGGCTAGTTCACTCCCAGGAGAAAATCGAAAAAAGCACTAACTGGAAGAGGGGCACAATAAGCAAGGGAGGCTCTACAATGTGCACACCCTGCAGTCATGAAATTCCTGTTTGCGTGCTCCCTCCAGAGCTCTGGTGAAGAACAGAGGAAGCCCACCTCCAGTATCCATCAAGAGAAAGAAAAGTGGTAACCTGGTGTCACCTCTGTCAACCAGCTTGGGTAGAGGAGGGAGGCTGGTGTCTGGAAGGAAGAGGTGCATGACCAGCTAGCTCCCTGGAGGCTGACAGTGGACCAACCTCACTTCGCCTACGGCTCCTGAGAACCACAGTGTGGCAGTTCTCCGGTTCCCGGGGGCCTTTCAGACAGTTCAGGGACAGAGGCCTCCTCATCAGGGCCCACGACCATGTAGGTGCGATGTTACCCAATGTTCTCTTGAGAAGAAAATACAAAGACTTGATGGAAAAAGACTTTAATGTCTGTATCTCCAAGCTATAAACCTCTCACTGTGTTACAAAGAGAATCTGTTCATTAGTTTGGGTCCTGGTAATGACCCAGCTCTTTGGCCAAAAATCCCCCTAGAGTACTCCTTCATCCAGAATCACTGGGCAATTGAGTGCTCTGGAGGACTACGATTTTCCACAAAACTAACTTACCCCATTAAGTACGGAATTTAAAAAATAATAATAAAAAAACCTTAGCCATTACAAAAAGAAAAGGAGGGGCGCCTGGTGGCTCGGTTAAGCGTCTGGCTCTTGGTTTCAGCTCAGGTCACAGTCTCATGGTTTGTGAGTTTGACCCCCGGCATTGGGTTCTGTGCTGACAGTAGGGAGCCTGCTTGGGATACTCTCTCTCCCAATCTCTCTGGCCTTACCCCAACCTCTCAAAATAAATAAATAAACTTTAAAAATAAAATAAAATGTAAAAAGGAAAGGAAAGGAAAAATCCTCTACACCATGCCAGTCCCCTCCTTCCCCACCAAGCTCCCTGCCCTCTGGAGTGCTGGGACCCGTCCGCCCCCGTCTTTCTCACTGCTCTGCCTCTCCCCACCCATGGTCTCTGAATCAGGCTCCTTAAGTCCTGCTCCTCTCCTCCACCTGCAAGCTTGCTGCTCTTCCACAGACACCTCTGCCTATCAAATCCACCCCGCCCCTCCCCCCCAGGGCCGCTCACTGGTCCCATCGGCTATGAAGCTGCCCCTCTTTATTTACTAGTCTTTCACAATCTCCCTCTCCCGTGTGCTGTGCTTATCACCTCACTTAGCATTTTATTACATTTTGTTTGCTGTTTCATTCATGAATGTCATCTGTCAAAGCTGGTTTCTAAGAGCTTTGGGACAGAGATATCATTTACTTCCTGGGTATCATTCCATAGCCTACAGCAGAGGTCTTGGGAACGCTTAGAAACACACAGAAAGTAGGAAATTGTTCCTTTGTGTGGGGGTGTTTTGTCTTCCCCTCCATCTTCAAGGAAGAACAGCATGTACCTTTCTTTTAAAAAGTCTTCAAATTCTTTGCAGCTCTTGCGGCCGTTGTTCAGGTGCTGGATGATGCTGTCGTAACCGGCAGTGCTGAGGATGTCTGAGTTCTGATGAGACAGGACATTTGTCAGGGCAGGGAGTGACAATAGCAGCCCCGAGCCTGGCGAGTAGACAGGGCAGAGCACAGGGGAAGCCGGCAGTGGGAAGTTTCTGAAGAACTTCACCTCCAAGACATATATGACCAAAGCAAACAAAATAGAAGAAGTAAGAGTGTATGTGGCTGTGGGAGAATTTTCAAAGTTATGAAACTGAAGGGCCACAAAACAGGAAGCACATGACAGGAAATGGAGAGCACATGGATGAGGGAGCTGGCTGGGCTCTGTCCCTCTCTGCACCAACCCCCAAGGCCAAGTCACATCAGGACAGGGCAAGAGCTCCTGTGGGGTGGAAACCCACTGCAACCACAGGGCTGCTTTAACCAGGGCTACACAATTTTCCCTTCGTTCTCAAACTTGTCACAGAGCTTGACACTGACACGTCTTCCCACAGCCAATAAGCCTGGTCTGAGGGTCGAGGGTCAAGGGTCAAGGGTATCCCTGCAAAGGGCAAGCAGCTTTGAGCCAGGAGCCAGGTCCCTGGAGTAGAGAGGGGGACCTGGCTTCCCACTGGGAAACATGAAGGGGAGTCAGCATGATCCATCACATGGTCACCGGCTGGCCCCAATCGGGGAGGGGTGGTGGGGAGGAGGGATGTTTTCTCATTTTAAATTAGCAATTTATGCCCATTTTATTTTATTATGTGTTCTGAGGTTGGAGGAAGCTACTTAAGTCCCCAAAGGAGTAGCCCCAGAGGCAGTACATTTTTAAAATCAAAGTCCCCCATGGGGCACCTGGGTGGCTCAGTCGGTTGAGCATCTAACTTCGGCTTAGGTCGTGATCTCACGGTTTGTGAGTTCGAGCCCCAAGTCAGGCTGTCTGCTGTCAGCATGGGGTCAGCTTTGGATCCTCTGTCCCCCTCTCTCTCTGCCCCTCCCCCTCCCTGTCATTTTCAAAAATACATAAAGATTTAAAAAAAAAACCTTTAAAATCAAAGTCCCACAACGCCTCAAACCAACAAGTCAGGGGCTAAAGAATACCCCCTATGAGGTCCCCTAATCTGGCTGGTTCCCTGGCTTCTACCTCCAAAGGCATACATTAGGTTGCCTGATTCAGACTCTAGTCCCTTAGGGAGATTGGTTAGGCTGTCCCAAGTGTGCCCTGGGGAGCTCTAAACTCACCCACCCCCAGCCCAGCCAGGCAGACCACCCCTTCCCAGCCCCCAGTGGGCTGAGGGAGGTACTATTCTACCATTAGTGGTGAGTGGAGGACCCCTGAAGATACCTCTCTACCCAGCTCTGAGCACTGGAGAAGCAGAATCTCCCTCTTCCATTTGCTGCCACTGGCATGGCCTGGACTAGCAGACAGGGTCCCAGGGAGATCTAGCAGGACAAGGCTTGAGGCTGATTTCAACATGGCCTTCAGAAACCTAACCGGCCATAACTCACACTGCATTTTTAATGAGCAGAGTCAATTTTACGTGTGGGCATATAAATAAATCTAAGTTAGAAATGCATTTAGTTCTAGGAGTTCTGGCTGTTGTTTCAACATAAATTTAGGCCCTGGGAAGCCTAAAGAAACAGCCTCCACCAAAGCTTCGTTCCTCTACCCACCCCCTCCATACACACTCTTCTGTCTCAGCCAGGGAGGCTTCTTCCTGTCACCAGCAATGCCCCACTCAGCGGCAACTCTAACACAATGTTTACATTATCCCCTCCTAGATAAATCTAGATCCAGTCCCGCAACTGCCAGGTTTTCTGGAAGCCTTCTCTGAGGGACCCCAAGGCCCCCTCCTCTGGGCTTTCAGAGCGCCCAGCTTCTGAATTTGCTGCTTGGTATCCACCACGTGAGGAATCTTGCTGTCCCAACTCTACAGCAAGTTCCTGCAGCTTCTTCCAAGTCTTGGGGCGCTCCTGCATGCACACACACACACACACACACACACACACACACACACACACACCAAAAAATCTAGCTTCGGGTTATGCACACCAAAGATCTACAGTAAAATTCTGGAGGATGAAAACGCCTCTTGTGTTCCAGCCAGACGCATCAGAAGGAAGTGATGAAGGCAGACTCCTGAGTGAATGAGTGAATGGGCACAAAGGACCACAACCAATGCTGGCTTGTAGACAGAAGTGCTTTGCCCTTCTCAGAGAAAAACACTTGGGTTCTCTGTTTTATGCTATTCTTTTGAAAAAAGTGGTTTCTTTTTTCTTAATGAAGGGTGCAGATACATACTCTTTGAGCTGAGCAAGAAGGGTGGAGCTAGACCAGTGTTTCATGGAAACAAACCAAATCACTAGGCCTCATGGAAACAAACCAAATCACTAGGCCTCATGGTTGTCAGCTTAAGAAACCAGAATTCCTGCTTCAGAGCAGTGACTGGGCTACAGAGGCAACCAAGAAATGAAATCCCCAAGAGAAAACAAACAGTGCCCATGACCAAGTTCAAAGTAGTGGAAGATTTGGCCTGGGAACTCTTCATATGCTGCTCGGAAAGCATGGCTGGTAAGCTCTGACTAGCATAAGTAAGAATAGGAGGGTCAAGTAGGATAGAAGACTGCATGAGTACCAAGATGGCATCTCAGATCTGCCATCAGAAGTGATAACCCCATAACCTCAATATCCTCAGCTTGTTAATTGGAGTTCTCTACACAATATCCCTGACTTCCCTTCCTCAGCTTTCCCCACACTGGTCTCTTCCCTGTCTTCTACATGGACAGTTTACATTTATACCTCAGGACCTTTGTACATGCTTTTCCCACAGCGGGAATGGCATCTTCTCCTCTGGTTTGGGGCCAGTTCAAATCCCATTTCCTCTCTGGAGTCTTCCTCAAATAATTCCCTCTAACGACTTCACTTCCTCTTCTAAACGCCTGCAGTGTTTAATGCCCATTCCTCTATTTGGCTCTTATTATACATTATTTTATATCATTAGTTAACATATTTTTAAAAATTAGTTAACTTCTTAAAGAGTATCTGGATTACACCCAACTTTTATCACCCACAGTAGCTTCCATGTTAGTGGAACTTGAGAAATATCTGTTAATTATATGCCAACCACGGACAAGATACTAACAAGGTTACCAAGTCCTCATTAGCTGCAGTTCTTGCAGTCAAGGGGCCTATTGTTCATTTAGAGAGTCAATAAAAGACAAATACATAAAACAAATGTGTATGCACAAGGAAAATTAGAGACTAAGACGATACACAAGACTATAAAGAGAAAATATATAATGAAAGAGGTACATAAGAAAGAATAGGCTTGAGTCATCAGAAAAGAGAAGAGAGGAGCCTGGGTGGCTCAGTTAGTTAAGGGTCTGACTTCGGCTCAAGTCACGATCTCACAGTTTGTGAGTGCAAGCGCCACGCCGAGCCTGGAGCCTGCTTCAGATTCTGTGTCTCCCTCGCTCTCTGCCCCTCCCCCACTCATGCGCACATGCACGCACGCGCTCTCTCTCTCTCAAAAATAAACATTAAAAAAATTTAATGAAAGAAAAGAGAAGAAATATGATTTAAGTTGAGTCTTTTAAAATGACTGGGATTCACACAAGAAATCAGAAGATTCTTCAAACCAAGTGATGGTGAAGGAAACGACATCTATGGGATACAGCAGGATAGTGCTTATAGGGAAACTTACAGCTCTAAATGCTTACATGAGGGAAAAAATGTTTTAAAATTAACAATCTAAGCCTTTACTTAATGGAGCTAGGAAAAAAGAACAAATTAAATCTGTAGTAAGTAGAAAGAAAGAAAAATAGTGGAATAAAATCGAATAGAAATGGACAAACAGGGCACCTGAGTGGCTCAGTCGGTTGAGTGTCCGACTTCAGCTCAGGTCATGATCTCACAGTTCGTGGGTTTCAGCCCCGCATCTGGCTCTATGCTGACAGCTCAGAGCCTGTAAGCTGCTTCAGATTCTGTGTCTCCCTCTCCCTCTGTCCCTCCCCTGCTCTCACTCTGTCTCTCAAAAATAAATAAATATTTTTAAAAAAGATATTATGAAGAAAATTAAATGGCAGGCCACAGTCTGGGAGAAACTATTCACCTTACATATGTCTGTCATAGTCAGGGGTAGAGTATTTGAACATATATGTCTGTCACAGGACTATGTCCAGAATATATAAACAACTCCAACAAATTCATAATAAAAACATAAGCAACCCAATAAAAACCAGGCATAATACCTAAACTTCATAAATACTTCATAAAAAGACACTTCATAAAAGATATTCCATTTGGCCAAAAAGTTTATGTAAAGTTGCTTACCATCACAGAAAAATTCAAGTTAAAGTCACAGTCATATCTACTTCATGCTCACTAGAAAAGCTAAAATTAAAAAGTCAGCATTGAATGTAGGCAGGAATGTTGAACCACCAGAACTCTCATGCATTCTGATGGGAGTGTAAAAATGGTACATTTTGAAAAATGGCAATTTCTCGAAAAGAAAAATATACACATACTCTATGGCCCAGAGCTGCACCCTAAACATTTGCCCAAGTGAAATGAAAACATCTGTCCACAAAAAGACTTGCACAAGAATGTTCATAGGAGTGTTGTTCATAATAGCCCCAAACTGGAAACAACCCAAATGCCTAACAACTGATGAATGGCAAACAATTTGTGATATATTCATACAGTGGGATACTACTCAGCAATAAAATGACAGAACTACTGACACAGGAAACCACATGGATGAATCTCAAAAACATTATGCCAGTGAGGGGCACCTGAGCGGCCCAATCAGTTAAGCGTCTGACTCTTGGTTTCGGCTCAGGTTATGGTCTCACAGTTTGTGAGATCACGCCCTGAGTCAGGCCTGCTTGGGATTGTCTCTCTCTCTCTTTCTCTCTCTCTCTCTCTCTCTCTCTCTCTCTCTCTCAATAAACATTCAAAAACAACAACAACAACAACAACAACAAAACCTCATGCAAGTGAAAGATGCCAGACACAAAAAAAGCATTTAATGTGTGATCTCATTTACATGACATTCTAGGGCAGCCAGGCAGTTTTAAGGACTTACCTCTACAGGAAAAGAAATAACAGTGATTACCTGGGCCAGGGGAGAAACTGAGGGTGGAGTGGGAAGGGCCCCTTGGGGAACTTCCTGGAATGATGGAAATGCATACACCCATGTGACCCACATTCTTATCAAGATCTTTCTATAGAGGTGTGGGTTGTACAGGTGTGTGTAGTTTTTGAAACTCCTTGATCTGCACATTTAACTTACATAAATTACACTTCAATAAAATTAAAAGGCAAAAAAAAAAAAAAGGAACAGAATTCAGAGGGAGAACAGGCAGGAAACACAGTAGGAGGAACAGAGGAAGCTAACTAAGCCTTGGAAGTGGATCTGGCCTTGGAGTCCTGTGTGAGGCAGGGAGATGACAACGAAGGGAGAACAGATCTAAGCACCCAGCAAACCACCCAAGGACCCAGAACGTAAGGTTTCATAATGCTCGAATTATAAAGAGTTAAAAAGCATTCAAGTTGGGGCGCCAGGGTGGCTTGGCCGGTTAAACGTCCGACTTCGGCTCAGGTCACAATCTCGTGGTATGTGAGTTTGAGCCCCACGTCGGGCTCTGTGCTGACTGCTCAGAGCCTGGAGCCTGTTTCAGATTCTGTGTCTCCCTCTCTCTCTGACCCTCCCCCGTTCATGCTCTCTCTCTGTCTCAAAAATAAATAAATTTTTTAGAAAAAATTAAACAAAAAAAAAAGCATTCAAGTTTCAGTCAATGTGTTAGTTCTTTGACCACAAAGAAACTTCAATTTTTTTAAGACAAAAAATTTGCCAGATCCAGCAGTAAGCAACATGTGTGCCACATCAGCAGACATGTGAACCAAAGAATAGTAGTAAAAGTCTTGTGAGCACACAGGCTGGCAGTCCAGACCAGGTCAGGGTGTAGGTTCAGAGAAGGAGGAAATCTCTGTGCACTGCCTGGTAGAGGGTAACTCCACTGTCCGCCAGCTCCCCACCCCAGATCTAACACTCAGGTCTGATTTCAGTCACTCAGTCCAGGCATATACACTCTCCTTCCTGCCCAGCGCTGAGCCCCATGCTGCAGGAGCCTCTCAGAACTTGCTTCCATGATCCTTTTCCACCACATGGCCTCTGGGCAGAAGGTATAAGGGCAGAGGGGAAGCAAAGCATCCTGCAGCTTCCAAAGCTGCCATTGCAGTTACAGGCGCTGCCACCAGAGTGTCCCCACATCTGGGTCTGTGCTACATCTCACGCCCACCCTATCACGGTGTCTGCTACACGGTTTCCCTAGCTGTGGGCTCCAAGGACCACCTGTGCCAGAATCACCCTCGCAGACTCCCAGGTTCCACCCAGACCTGCTGGGTTCTGAGCTTGGGGCAGGGGAATCTCCACTTTTTACGCTCCTTCCAAGTGACTTAATGCCGTTTGAGAACTGCTGCTGCCCCAGAAATGATAAAAGACAAAAGAACAATCAAGATACCCACGCAGAGGAGCTGAGCACAGAGGAAAGCAGGATGCATGCAGGCAAAACTAGAGAACGTGAGAGATGGGGGTGGCAGGAGAGTGACTGTAAGAAGGGGCGTGGAGAAGAGGGCAGAGAAAGACTCCATGGTTTGCACTTCATTTTGAAACCTCGGATTTGGGGGGCACCTGAGTGGCTCAGTCAGTTAAGCATCCAACTCTTGGTTTTGGCTCAGGTCATGATCTCATGGTTCGTGGGTTTGAGCCCCGCATCAGGCTCTACATGGACAGTACGGAACCTGCTTGGAATTCTCTCTCTCTCCCTCTCTCTCTGCCCTTCCCCTGCTTTCCCATTCTTTCTCTCTCTCTCTCTCTCTCTCTCTCTCTCTCTCTCTCAAAATCAATAAATAAACTTTTAAAAAAAAACCCACAACTCTGATTTTGAGTAAAAAATGCAAATTAACATTGATGCCCTCTGGGGACCCGGGGCTGGAGTCTGCTGACTTGGTGTTACATACAAAGGCTGCATTTGTTCGCTGCCTGAGGATATGCTGTGCCACATTCTGCATTACAGGTCCACAGCGTTTTCCACAAACACAGCAAGATGGGAGCTATTTCCATGTTTTACAGCTGGAGAAAATAGGAAGTGAGGGTCTCCTTATCACTACCTCTAACCACAGTGAAAGATCTTAACCCTCAACCAACAATATTATTCAAATCTCTGTTATTCATGAAAAGTTATACAGCAACAGTAGACTGGGAGTAAAGACCAAGGCATTCCTTTTACCTCCCTATGGTCTCCACCCGGACCTTTCTTTCCTGCTTGCTTTCCTACCTCTTTTACCCAGACAGGTAAAACCAAATGGTTCAAACTCACCTTATCAGCAAATATGGATTAGTTATTGTTAATTAATATTAATAATTAGGTCTAACATCCATTGAATGCTCACTGTATTCCAAATAGCATACCAACTATTGTGAGTGGAATATCCTGTTTAATTCTTATAACAATCCTGCAACACAGGGATCATTATTATCTTCATTCATAGGACAAGCAACTGAGGAACAAAGTCTATATTCATAAACCACTCAACCACAGAGCTTCTCTTCCTGGAGGACAAGGACCATAGCTGACTTTCTGTCGGTCTGCTTCCAGCAATTCTAAAGACTTTTTTTTCAATGTTTATTTATTTTTGAGAGAGAGAGAGAGAATGCCCACATGAGCTGGGGAGGGGCAGAGAGAGAGAGGGAGGCAGAGGATCTAAAGCAGGGGCTAGAACTCAAAAACCATGAGATCATGGGGCACCTGAGTGGCTCAGTCAATTAAGCCTCCAACTTTGGCTCAGATCATGATCTCATGGTTCATGGGTTCTAGCCCCCTGTCTGGCTCTGTGCTGAAAGCTCAAAGCCTGGAGCCTACTTTAGGCTCCTACTGTGTCTCCCTTTCTCCTGCTTGCAGTCTTTCTCTCTCTCTCAAAAATAAACATTAAAAAAAAAAATGCGTGGTCATGACCCGAACTGAAGTTGGACATTTAACTGAATGAGCCATCCAGATGCCCCTAAAGATTTTAAAGTAATCTCTACATCCAGTGTGGGGCTCGAACTCACAACCCCGAGACTGAGATTGGCATGCTCCACCTGCTGAGCCAGCCAGGCGCCCCCCCTAACCCCAGCAATTCTACAAGGGACACGCCCAGGCTTTAACACTGTACATGAATTTGAGTCCAAATTCTACCCCGCGCCAGCTATGTGACCTTGGGCTAAGAGCTCAGACTCTCTTCATGTTAACTTACAGGGATTCTTGTAAGGATCAAATGAGATATTGTGCTTTGAGTTTGTCAAGTGCTTCATAAACTAAAGGAATTATGAGAGACACATTCAAATTTCTCAAGACCAGGCCACATAAGCAAAAAATCAAATGTATTTGGACCGTGTGAACTTTTTTACTAAAAACAGACAACAGTGAAAGAAATGTAGCCTGTTAGCTATTCAAAAATAAGTAAGTATGTCGGGACACCTGAGTGGCTCAGTTGAGCGTCTGACTTCAGGTCAGGTCATGATCTCACGTTTGTGAGCTCAAGTCCCACATCGGGCTCGCTGCTATCAGCACAGAGCCCGCTTTGGATCCTCTGTCCTTCTGTCTCTGACCCTCTCCCTCTTGTGCTATCTCAAAAATAAATAAAACATTAAAAAAAATTTTTTTTTAATATGTCATCATCACAGGAAGCAGCCGGAAAGGTGTCAGAGAGACCTCAGAAAGGGATATGGAAACTGCTGTTTCGGCCATGTGTTCCTAAATCAACAGTCAAAATTGGGGCGCCTGGGTGGCTCAGTTGGTTGAACGTCTGACTCTTGGTTTGGGCTCAGGTCATGATCTCATGGTTCATGAGTTTGAGCCTCTGGGCTGAAAGCGTAGAGCCTGCTTGGGATTCTCTCTTTCTCCTTCTTTCAGCACCTCCCCTGCTCTCTCACTCTCTCTCTCTCTCTCTCTCTCTCTCTCTCTCTGTCTCTGTCTCTCTCAAAATAAATAAACATTAAAAAAAAATAAAGTCAAAACCATATCGTGGTTTTGTCCTTAAGCCTTCTCGTAAGCCATAGCAGGGGACTGTGAAAGCAAGAATGAAACGCACCCCAGTTCCGACTCCAGCTGTGCTCTGCAAGCCCACCGGGTGCCTCCCTCACCTCCTCCAGCCTTCAATCAGACATCCCCAGCTCTGCCTGGGCTGGATCCACACTTGACATTTTCACATGTCTAAATGTCCCTCCTGTCAAGTCAGCAGGTGAGTTAAAAAGGCAACTCCACTCAGCTGAAAATACACTTGGAAGTAACTGTGTGACACCAAACCCCTGCATCAGGAAAACAAAACAAAACAAAACAAAACAAAACAAAACCATGGTTGGAAGGATGTGCACCAAAACGCTGAAAGCAATTCTCTTCTTACCACACATCTGTATTTTCTAAATTTACTATAAAATATTTATACTGCTTTTATAATCTGAAGTCTTCCTCCCCACCTCCATCCTTTAAAGATGCCAAATTGAGGTCTTTTGTTCTCTCTCCTGTGTTCCCGGGCCCCACTAAAATACCAAATGATCCATAACAATAATAGAAAATAAGGAAGGGCCCAAGGAGGAAGCTGGAGATTTGTAGGAATTTCCGTTATACAAAAAGCCAATGGGGCTAGATGCACAGAGGACAGAAGCCAGTATTCTAGCCCTCGCCAAACAAGAAATTCCACAGACTTTCTGGGCAAAGCCCTAGAAACCCTGAAGCTCAAGTCAGCAGGGGCTGAAACTGAAGCAACCACGGAAACCATGGGCAGTATTTGTAGGCCGAGGGAGCCCAGCCAGTGCCCCGCCCCGCTGAGTGGAGGCAGAGCGGCCAATTGGGACTTCTGTGCCAAAGCCACAGCTGGTGAGGACTCCACCCTGCAGCAGGCTCCCAAGAGCAGAAGAGCAACAAGCTACCGTCCCTTGGCACCACCAAAGCTTCCACAGTACAAACCGAAAGGAAAAAAAGGTTACACACAGTTGTCAAGTCCTGTAAATGCCCTCCGCCTCCAGGGCACCCTTCCCACTTTCTCACTCCAGACAGGCAAAAACATATCAGAAATTGTCATGATTTCTAAAGGATACAAGTACCCACTTGGAAAACCAGACATTTTATCAAATGAAAAGCTAGGAGTTGAATTAAATACATTTTTTAAAAAAGCATTAAGCTTTCGTACACATCAACAACGACCACTTAAGAATGTAATGCTGACACTCGTGTCTCTCTCAAAAATAAATAGATGTTAAAAAAATTTTTTTAAAAAGAACATAACTTAAAACACAAAATCCTATTCTCAATACCAACAAAACATAAAATACCTAGGATTGGGAATGCAAGCTGGTGCAGCCACTCTGGAAAACAGTATGGAGGTGCCTCAAAAAACTAAAAATAGAACTACCCTCCGACCCAGCAATTGCACCACTAGGCATTTATCCAAGGGAGACAGGTGTGCTGTTTCGAAGGGACACATGCACCCCCATGTTTATAGCAGCACTACCAACAATAGCCATCAAAAAGAAGGAAATCTTGCCATTTGCAACTACGTGGATGGAACTGGAGGGTATTATGCTAAGTGAAATTAGTCAGAGAAAGACAAAAATCATAGGACTTCACTCATATGAGGACTTTAAGAGACAAGACAGATGAGCGTAAGGGAAGGGAAACAAAAATAATATAAAAGCAGGGAGGAGGACAAAACAGAAGAGACTCATAAATATGGAGAACAAACTCAGGGTTACTGGAGGGGCTTTGGGAGGGGAGATGGGCTAAATGGGTAAAGGGCACTAAGGAATCTACTCCTGAAATCATTGTCGCACTATATGCTAATTTGGATGTAAATTTTTTAAAAAATTAAAAAAAAAATTAAATAAATAAAATAAAATAAAATACCTAGGAATAAGCTTTTTTTGAAGAAAAACATTACCAAAAAATACAGACAAAATCTGGTATAGACATTACCAGGTATAAGACATTACCAAAAAATACAGACAAAATCACAATACATCTAGAAATAATCCTACTCCAAGATGGAAAAATCTAATATTAGAAAAATTCGGTTCTCCCCAGGTAAATCTATAAAGTTAAAATAATTCCAATAAAAATCAAAATGTTACTGGGGTTTCTTTTTAAATTTAACTTCATTCCAAAGCCCACCAGAAAGGGTAGGTGAATGAAAAAAGCTCACAAAATGTTGAAAAGTAATGAGTGAGGAACTTACCCGTATGAAAAACAGTATAAAGTAACAAAAAATTTTAAAAGCATAGTACTGACATTGTGAATTGACAATCAGGTAAATAAAATACAAACAACAGTCCAGAGGTAGTTTTACACACACGGAGGATTTCATATATGATAAAAGAAGCATGAAACCAGAAAGCAAAGGATGGCTTATTCAATGAATGTTACTGTGACAATGACTGTCCATTCTGCCAAAGACTAAATATAGAGCCCTTTGTAACATCATACTCTAAAACAAATACCTGATTAATTAAAGTTCTAAGCATGGAAATCATAAACATGTAAGAAGAAAATATAGAATATATTTTTTTAAAATATTGAGGTAAGAGATTTTTTTCCTAGACTGCAACTTAGAAGACGTTTAAAAAAAAGACGAAATTAGCCTGTTCTGAAAATACAGTTTAACAAAATTGACCCCATTTGAGATAGAAGGTTTCAGCAGGCCAGCTCCCACAGAAGCAGCAGAAAGTAATCAAGGAGGAAAAAACAGCAACCGAACTGGATGTTTCACGGAAAATAGAATTCCACCAAACCGTCAGGGGAAAAAAGTATTCCTGAGGTTCCAAAATTGATTGGACATGAAAGAAAATGTCCTAATTCACTTTCCAAAGCAAGTATAACACAATACTTAAGCTCGGTGGAGTACAAAAAAGGAAGTTGAAGACCAATATCACTTATAAATATTAATCAAAATGTTCTAAATAAAATATTAGCAAAAATAATTCAGTAACACATTCTGAAAAGAATGCAACATGACTAAGTGGGATTTATTCCAGGAATGCAAAGTTGGGTGAATATTAGGAAATTTATTAATCTAATAAAACACTTCAATAAATCTAACAGAAAAATCATGATTTTCTCCATAGATACCCGTGGTAGACTGAATAATAGACCCCAAAGATACCCAGGTCTTCATCCCAGGATTCCATGAACCTTATCTCATATGGAAACCAAGTCTTTGTTGATATGATTACATTAAGAGTATTGAAATAGAGAGACTATCCTGGATTATTTGGGTGGGCCCTAAACACAATCACAAGTGTTCTTATAAAACAGATGGCAGTGGGAGATTTGACACTTAGGAGGAAAAGCCATGTGACCACGGAGCCAAGATTGGAGTGATGCGTCACAAGCCAAGAAACACCAGCAGCCACCAGAAGCTGGGAAAGTCAAGGAATAGATTCTTCCCTACAACCTCCAGCGGGAGTATGTCTCTGCTGACACCTTGATTTCATCTTACTGATGCTGATTTTGGGCTTTTGGCCTCCAGAACTGTGAAAGAATACGTTTCTGCTGTTTTAAGCCACAAGGTCATCATAATTTATTACAGCAATGCAATGCAAGGCCAAAAAAGCCTTCAACAGTATTCAACATCCATTGCTGATTTTAAAAGAAACTCAAGAAAAAAGAAACTGATGGTACTTTCTTAAAATGATTATATATATTTATATGTCCTATGCCTAAAGCCCATATCCTACTTAAAGGAGAAACACTGCAGGCATTTATTTGTATTAAGATGGGGAACAAGGCAAGAATGCCCCCTTTCTCCACTACTTCATACTAGAGGGATTAACCAATGCAATTTGAGGGGGTAAATTGATTAGAAGCATAGGAGCTATGAAAGAAATAAAACCATCTCTACCATTTCTACTTGCAAATGATATGATACAAATGGAAAGGTATCTTTGTTCTCGGATAGGATGACTCAGTGTCATAAAAATGTCAATTCTTAGTTAACTTATAACTGTAATGCTATTCCAATGAAAATACCAACAAGTTTTTTCTTATGTGGTTAAATAAAGTTCATATGGAAATCATAAAAATGCAAAAATGGCCAGAAAAATACTGAGAATGAAAAGTTCTGAAGGGAAGCCAGCCCTACCAGACATTTAAACACTTTATAAAGCCTCCATCATTAACACCCTGTGGGGCTGGTGCATAATAAATAGTCAAACAGACCAGTGGCATAGAATATAAAGCCCAGAAATAGACACAAGTACACACAGAAAAGTAATATATGCTGAAGGTAGCATCTCACATCACTGGGGCAAAAATGAGCTTTTTCATAAGCGGTGCTGGGACAACTGTTAGCCATTTAGAAAATGGTAAAAGCAGATACAAACCCCACAATGTACCCAAGAATAATTCAAAATGGATCAGAGATCTCAATGTAAACACATGAAACCTGCAAGTGCTAGAGATAAACATGCCAAAGGTTTTCTAACTATGACTGAAAATCCTAATGCAACAACAAAAAAAGTTCATGCATCTGACCACCTAAACATAAAAACATTTTCATAGCAAAAAATAATAATAAACATAAAGAATAAACATAAAACTGACAAAGAGAAAACACTTGCAATTAAATCACCACTAAAGGGCTAATATCCCTGACATAGAAATAATTCTTTAAAGTTGATGGAAAAGGGGCACCTGGGTGGCGCAGTCGGTTAAGCGTCCGACTTCAGCCAGGTCACGATCTCGCGGTCCGCGAGTTCGAGCCCCGCGTCAGGCTCTGGGCTGATGGCTCGGAGCCTGGAGCCTGTTTCCAATTCTGTGTCTCCCTCTCTCTCTGCCCCTTCCCCGTTCATGCTCTGTCTCTCTCTGTCCCAAAAATAAATTTAAAAACGTTGAAAAAAAAAATAAAATTGATGGAAAAGAAAAAAAATTAAAAATTTTTTAATTAAAAAAATAAAAAATAAATAAAATAAAATAAAATTGATGGAAAAAGAATCAGAAAATGGGCAAAAGATATGGAACACATGATTTAATCTGTGTGTATGCGTTCCTTAAATATTTAGAGATATATACAACCTCACCTATTAAAAAAGAGAAATGCAGGGCTCCTGGGTGGCTCAGTCGGTTGGGTGTCTGGCTTCAGCTCGGGTCGTGATCTCGTGGTTTTGTGTGTTCAAGCTCCGCGTCGGGCTCTGTGCTGGCAGCTCGGAGCCCGGAGCCCGCTTTGGATTCTGTGTCTCCCTCTCTCTGCCCCTCCCCCACTGTGCTCTGTCTCTCAAAAATAAATAAATGTAAAAAAAAAATTTTTTTTAAAGAGAAATGCAAATGGAAACTTAACCTCACCCATTGGAATGGCAAAATTAACAAGCAGGAAACATTCAGTTGACAAGACTGCGGGCAGCAGCCACTCTTGTGCATTGCTGGTGAGAATGAAGATTGGTTCAAACTTTACGAGAGGGGAATTCAATAATAACCAAAGTACATGTGTGTTTACCTTTTTATCCAGCTATTCCACTTGTAGGAATTTACCCTGAAGATACACCTGCAACAAAGCGCTGTCTACAATTACAAAGTTTTGCAAACAACCTAAATATTCACACACAGGGAGAGTGGTATATCCTCACAATGAAGTTCTATAAAAAAGAATGAGGGTCGCCTGGGTGGCTCAGTATATCGAGTGTCCGACTCTTGATCTGGGCTCAGGTCATGAACTCATGGTTCATGAGTTCGAGCCCCACATCAGGCTCTGTCCCTGGTAGAGAGAGAGAGAGAGAGAGAGAGAGAGAGAGTGCAAGCAGAGAGAGAGGGGCAGAGGGAGAGGGAGAAAGAATCTTAAGCAGGCTCTGCACTCAGCTCATCTCAAGACCGGAGATCACGACCTGAGCCAAAATCAAGAGTCAGACACTTAACCAACTGAGCCACCTAGGTTCTCTCAGTCTGTATTTTTTAAAGCTAAAAAAGCAAAGGGCAAGAGGGTAGCTTCAGCGTGGTCCCAAAGTCTGGAAGCATAGGCTAATATACGTAAGAAATGATTAATTGCTATTACATTACAAACTTTTCAATGATATCATATGATATGTTGAGCATACTGTCCTTGATTAGCAATGCATAGTTTAATGCATTATGCAAAACTGTTATGAACATAGTTTATCAATACAGCATTTCTATCAACCCCTGCACATGCGCCTTTGCATTGTTTCAAGGGATTCATGTTTCTGATTTTCATGGAATCTACCTATCATTAGCATGCCCCAGAAGTAATCGAGGAGTTTCAGTCATAAAAAGTAAAACAAAAACACACACGTTTCCGATTTCATGGCTATTCTATGTAGTATACTGCCTTTTGCATAAGAAAGAAAAGAAAATGAGAATAGACATATATGTATCTACTCATTTGTACAAAATAAACAGAGAAGATAAACCAGAAATTAATGAAATTAGTCACATACACAGGGTAAGTGGGATCAGAAAGGACAAGACAGGAGTAGAATTGGGATAGAAGGAGGGGGCAAAAGTGATGCTTCTCTGGGTACACTTATTTTATTTTTTAAAGTTTATTTACTTATTTTGAGAGAGATCACTCTCGGCCTTTTGGATAAGATCAAGTGTATTTATTTTGAGAGAGAGAGAGCATGCATGTGCGTGCAGAGGCGGGGCAGAGAGAGAGGGAGAGAGAGAGAATCCCAAGCAGGGGCTCCAACCCACGAACTGTGAGATCATGACCTGACCCGAAATCAAGAGTCAGACACTTAACTAATTGAGCCACCCAGGCACCTCTGGGTACACCCTTCTAAGTTGTTCTAACTTTTGAAATTATGTTAATACTTTACACAGTGGAAAACACTAGAAACATACACAAGTAAGGAAGAAACCTAGCTAATGGAATACAAAGAGAAATAAACAAACCTAACCTCATTTGAATGAATAAAATCACCACACTAAAGGAGAGGGAGGTAGAACCAACCCAGGTAACTTTAGCCACCCTGTTCTGACAGTGTGTTCTCATCCTAAGCCAAAGGAGTTAGACGCATTAAACGCTAGCTTGTTTCTCCCAATGGTATTGGTTAGCAATCCTGAAACTACTTTCTATGTGTTTTAGGGCTCATTTAGGAAATGAGTAAATATTTTGTGGATAATAGGAGCCCACTTCTCCTACAGTGGCATGCAAGACCTGGCTCGCACCAGTGAGGACCACTGCTGTACATCTCTTCCTAACTCCCTGTTCAGTGATGTCATGTTGGTGGTTTGAAAATGGCCATGGAGGGAGTTTTTACACCACGGAAATTGGCAAATGCTGCAAAGCATAGATAAAAGTTTATCTCCTGGAGAAGTTGTTAACCATTTACCAGCATACCTCTGGAAAATACAGCAAGTGGGAGAAGGCTAGAATAACCTTGTGGTGTTGTAATGGAACTGAAGGTATTGTTATGCATACATATGTTTCCTCACTCTGTTGAAAGAGCCTAGAAACAATGAATTCCAGGTAGCAATGAGCACACCCACAGCACAAATACTGCTTTCTAAATCCTATCCTCTACTAAAAGGAAACGGGGCTCTTTGGAGAAATAGCAGATTCTAGGACTGTGGCAGAGAAATTAGCTATTAAGCCTATAACATCTTGTCCCAGAAAGCGAGGAGTGCTCAAAGAATGATAGGAATATATCTAAAGGACACAAAATCTAGGACACACAATCCAGTTTAGAGGGACCCCTTGCTATCCAAATCCAGAAAAATTTGAGCATCAAGAGAAATCATGATGGTAACATACTATATCCATAGAATGAAATAAGAATCCCTGTGTGCATACTAATAAAGAGATAGAGGAGAGAAAGCTCTTCCCTACAGTAGAATGCCAACTTCATTATAATAGATGGAATCAGAAAATCACCATACAAAGATGTACATGAATGTTCATAGCAGTTTTTTTATTTTTTTAATGTTTATTTATTTTTGAGAAAGAGAGAGAGACAGAGTGTGGGGGGAGGGGCAAAGAGAGAGGGAGACACAGAATCCAAAGCAGGCTCCAGTCTCTGAGCTGTCAGCACAGAGCCCGACACAGGCTCAAACCCACGAACCATGAGATCACGACCTGAGCCAAAGTCAGACACTTAACCAACTGAGCCACCCAGGAGCCCCAAATGTTCATAGCAGTTTTATTTGTAATAGCTAAAAACTGTAAACAACTCAAACGTCCATCAACGATCAATGGATAAACAAACTGTCACATGTCCATGTCCATAAAATGGAATCTTATTTAGTAACTAAAAAGAACAAACTATTAATACAATAACATGGATGAAACTCAAAATAAATATGGTAAATGAAAGAAGCCAGGCCAAAAAAAGAGCACCTACTGTGCTTGGATTATACAAATTCTAGAAAACGCAGCTAATACACAGAGACAGAAAGCAGAGTGGTGGTTGCCTGAGAGAGGCAGGTGAGGTTAGAGGAATTTCAAAGGGGTGTGAGGAAAACTTGGGGGTGATGAATAGGTTCACAAGCTTAACTGTGGGGATGGTTTCATGGGTGGTAGACATATGTGAAAACCTGTTAAACTTTATACTTAAAACACAGGCAGTTTAGGGGAGCCTGGGTGGCTCCATCAGTCCAACTTCAGCTCAGGTCAAGATCTCAAGCCCCACGCCAGGCTCTGTGCTGACAGCCCAAAGTCTGGAGCCTGTTTCAGACTCTGTGTCTCCCTCTCTCTCTGCCCCTCCCCCACTCACTCACATGCACACAGGCGCATTCTCTCTCTCTCTCTCAAAAAATGAATAAACATTTAAGAAAAATTTTTTAGGGGTGCCTGGGTGGTTCAGTTGGTTAAGCAACTGACTTTGGCTCAGGTCATGATCTCACAGTTTGTGAGTTTGAGCCCCGCGTCGGGCTCTGTGCTGACAGCTCAGAGCCTGGAACCTACTTCAGATTCTGTGTCTTCCCCTCTCTCTCCCCCTCCCCTGCTCAGGTTCTGTGTCTCTCTGTCTCTCAATAATAAATAAACATTAAAAATTTTTTTTAATTCTTTAAAAAAAATAAAAATGAGGGGTGCCTGGGTGGCTCAGTCGGTTGTGCATCTGACTTCGGCTCAGGTCGCGATCTCACAGTTTGTGGGTTTGAGCCCCACATCAGGCTCTGTGCTGACAGCTCAGAGCCTGGAGCCTGCTTCAGATTCTGTGTCTCCTTCTCTCTCTCTGCCCCTATCCTGCTCATGCTCTCTCTCTGTCTCTTAAAAATAAATAAATGTTAAAAAAATTTATTTAATTAAAAAATAAATAAGTAAATAAATAAAAATGAAACACAGGCAGTTTATTACATGTCAATTATTCCTCAACAAAACTGTCAAAAATTTTTAATGACCACCCCCTTAATAATTCATTCAGGCAAGAATCACCAATGGATGTTAAAAACTAATGGATAAAAGTTTGAGGCAAGCAGTACATTTAGATAATTTCAAAGTATCCCCCCTTAAGCTACTTATTAATTACATTATTTTATATAATTACATTAGTTATTCATTACTTACAAAAGGGAAAGCAGTAATTTTACCGCGGAGACACCTAGAAAACACCAGTATGACAGACTGAATAATGACCCCAAATGATGCCCCTGTCTAAGCCCCAGAACCTATGAATATATTTCCCTACATGACAAAAAGGACTTTGCTGATGCAATTAGGTTAAAGATCTTGAGAGGGGGAGATGATCCTGGGTTATCCAGGTGGGTCCAACATAATTACAAGTTTCCTTAGATACTAGAATAAAATAGAATTATACATAGTAATTGGGGCGCCTGGGTGGCTCAGTCGGTTAAGCGTCCGACTTTGGCTCAGGTCATGATCTCGTGGTCCGTGAGTTCAAGCCCCGCGTCGGGCTCTGTGCTGACAGCTCAGAGCCTGGAGCCTGTTTCAGATTCTGTGTCTCCCTCTCTCTGACCCTCCCCTGTTCATGCTCTGTCTCTCTCTGTCTCAAAAATAAATAAATAAACGTTAAAAAAAATTTTTTTTAAAGAATTATACATAGTGACAAAAAGATATCCACAATATATTATCATGAGACAAATGAAAGGTTCCTATATAAGCCCATAATAAATGAGTCCATATTTGTTAAGAAGAATGCATAACTACATTGTATATAAATACAGAGACAAAAGTCCGGAAGGAAACACACCACACATTTATTAGTGGCAACCTCTATTTCTGAACTATTTGGACTCCTCATAACAAAACTGAACATAAAAAAAGGAACAACTTCACATTTTACTACAGAAAATTTATATTATGTATGTTGAGACCGTGACTTTGTGAAAGACGAATATCCCTCTAAATTTAATATAGAAGGCATAAGATTTAGAAGATATCAATGTTCAGAAAATTGGCTAATGTTCAGCATTACCCATCTAACCTTCAATATGATCTAAATCTCCCTCTCCCCCTCCCTCCCTCCCTCTCTCTCTCCCTCTCTCTCTCTCTGTTTCTCACACACACACACACACACACACACACACACACACATCCCTCAGGAACATGAGAAATTTGACTTACAAATCCACAGGGAGAGAAAAATCTAAGAATCGAAGGTGGGTGTTTCCATTCATGAGGAACATTAGACCACAGCTAAGGGCACTGCTAATGTTAATGCTAACACTTTTCCAGTTAATAAATACAAGTTGAACTTCTATAGTTTACCCCTGAGAGGTGTGTGACTGTATATATCACAGGGTAAAGTCAGTGGTGCATTGTTCCAATTTTAGTACATGTGCTGCTGAACTGAGCACCAATCAGTGGTGCATCAATGTCCAGAAATACAGACTCAAGTCTTCCTGCTGGTCCACGGCATTCCCTAGAGAATCCTCCAGACATGCCCAAGACACTGCACAGGCCTGGAAAAGCCAGCAAGTGCCAGGAAGCGGTTATACCTAAAATTTGAAGTAGGTCCTCAGATAGGGGACCAAGGGAACAGGACAGTATTTCTCTAAACCCCAGCAGTCCAGCCAGCAGAGCCAAGAAAGCCAGCCAGATCAAATACCCAACGAACTACCACCACCGTCAAAGCAAATAAGAGAACTAAGTCAGGAAACCAAAGTAGGTCAAGCCCAGGGAAATATCCAGTCACTACTCTAGCTGACTTGTATTCCCTCTTGCTCCCCGTGGGAAGTTGGAGTCCAGTCCATAAAAATTCCCTCCAGCCTCTGACACCCTTCATGTCACATCCCCACTGAAATACAATTTTGAAGGCTTTTAGTCTCTATCTATTATCCTCTGGTTCACCTACTAGGCAAACCAAATACGCAAACAAGAATAAATCTCAAAGTCTTAAGACACTACATAACTGTGAAGCCTCTTAAGCAGCCACATCCCTGCAGCAGTAATGTCTGGGATGCATTTCACAGCCGCTCACTGGACGCCGTATCTCAGACCCCAGATAGTCAACTGACTGGATTTCTTCCATGACAATTTATCTAAAGCCAAGAAACTGCAAACTAATATAAACTGTGTGATGTTGATGAGAACAAAGTGCATTCATTCCTATTCAGTATCTTTCATGTTCTCCGTCTCCATTTCTGAAACCCCAGCACCTAAATCAGAAGAATCCTCAAAAAAAATCCCTTACGTGCTCTGGATGTGGATTTGCCAAGATGTGGATTTATAATTTCTAACAAATTTCAAACCAAAAACGAATCGGGGTTAATTATCAATTGATTGGAAAGTGGAATTAAGCAGAATACCCCATGTCCTAAACATTCTAGGTAGTCAAAGAGTCTATTTATTTCCCCACAGTATTCTAGCCTTAGAATGCTACTGTATTTGAGAGCATCTTAGAGCTAAATCACATAATTCATTTCCATCGTTTTACAAATGAAGGAATGGAGGCTTAGGTTACAATTTGACTGATCATTATATTCTTAACATGAACAGAAGTACATAAATGCAAAAAAAATGTTACCCAACCAAAAATATGCAAATAAATGCAATGATCTCCAAATGTGCCCATCAGGATGATTAACTTTGTTTGTAGGGATAATACCAAGTAATGATTCTTTGTAGTCCAGAAATTACTCATCCTCTATCTCTCAGTGATTCAGCCTTCCCTGACCCCGGAAATATGTGACTCTTGTTTCTACTTGTTCCTAGAGACTCTGTAAAATTGATGACAATTTGTGTTGTCTTTGAGGGCTTTTTCCTCAAAGTTTTTATTTAGATTTGGTTAAGTTTTACTTTTAGTTTATCTTTGGCTTCACCACTGCAATGTCACTAGGCCTGCTCAAGTTCAGTATGTTTTGGATTTTCTGCACTTCGGGTCCATGACTTTTGGGAATGAGAAGGTCTTACATATTCAAATTTCAGATTTAACACATGTCTTAAATGTCAGAATTCTAGAAGCAATATCAAGTATTTCTTCCAATACACATTCTCCTAAGTCCACTGACTTTTCCCCTCTAACTCACTGATTTCTTACCCAGCCTAATCCAAGGAGCATTTTGCATGAATTTTGAGCACAGAGGACACTCAGGCACCTTAGATGTGAAATAACACAGGTTAAAATGACATTCAGCTGAACTAGACCAATTAATCTGATTCATTGAAACCATATTTTAACTAAAGTGAGCTGAAAACTTGTGTCCATACAAACCTACATATGAATGTATATACCAACCTTATTCTTTAAATTTTTTTAATATTTATTTTTGAGAGACAGAGAGAGACAGTGCACGAGCAGGGGAGGGACAGAGAGAGGGGGAGACACAGAATCCAAAGCAGGCTCCGAGCTCTGAGTTCAGCACAGAACCCGACACAGGGCTGGAACCCTCAAGCTGTGAGATCATGACCTGAGCTGAAGTTGGACGCTCAACCAACTGAGCCACCCAGGTGCCCCTATACCAGCTTTATTCTTTTTTTTTTTTTTAAATGTTTATTTATTTCTGAGACAGAGAGAGACAGAGCGTGAGTCGGAGAGGGGCAGAGAGAGAGGGAGACACAGAATCCGAAGCAGGCTCCACGCTCCGAGCCGTCAGCACAGAGCCAGACGCGGGGCTCGAACTCACAAACCGTGAGATCATGACCTGAGCCGAAGTCGGTCGCTCAACCGACTGAGCCACCCAGGGGCCCCTATACCAGCTTTATTCTTAACTGCGCCAAATTGGAAGCAACCAAGATGTCCTTCAGTAGGCAGGTGGATAAACAAATTGTGGTACATCCACACCAGGGAATATTATTCAGCAATAGGAGGAAGTGAGGCATCCAGCCACAAAAAGACATGAGAGAATCTTTAACACATACTGCTAAGGGAAAGAAGCCAATCTGAAAAGGCCACATACTGTATGATTCCAACTACATGACATTCTGGAAAAAGCAAAACTGGAGACAACAAAGAGGTCAGTGGTTGTCAGGGGTTCAGAAGGAGGGATGGAAGGATGAACAGGGGGTTCTTCAAGTCAGTGGAACAATTCTGTATGATACTATGATGGAGGATAGATGACATAATGCATTTGTCAAAACCTATAAAACACAGTGAACCTTAACATAAACTATGCACTTTAGCTAATAATAATGCATCCATATTGGTACAGCAAGAGTAGCAAATGTACCACACTAATGCAAGATATTAATAGAGGGGGAAACCGGGGTGGGAGGGAGCAATATGGGAACTCTGTACTTTTGTTCAATTTTTCTGTAAACCTAAAACTGCACTAAATAATAAAACCTATTAATTTTAAAGATTCTTGAAATTACCCTCGATAACACAGCATGCTTTAGCTTTCTAGGTAATTACTAGAAGCAGGACTTTAGTGACTTGATCATTTCAGCAAATTGGCTTTTGTCAAACTGATTCCCAGCAATCCGGCCTGCTTCCTGCTGAAGCCACACTGATCTTTCTGTTCTTCAAACACGCCAGGCCCTTTCCAGCCTCGCCGCTTTGTCTCCCCCTTCCCTCAGCGCTCCAGGAGGCTGGCTGGACCTTACCCTTCACATCTCAGCTCAAATGTCATCTTTCCAGAGAAGCCCCCAGTGATCACTCTGTCCCCCAAACACATGGAGTGACTATCCAATCACCCTATGTTCTAGGCAGAACATAGGGGCCCGCCCCCAAAGAAATCCAAGTCAGAATCCCTGGAGCTTGTAAACACATTACCTCACATGGCAAAAGGGACTTCCCAGATGTCATTACATTAAGGACCCTGAAATGGAGAGATTATCCTGGATTCTCTCTCTTTCCCTCTCTCTCTCTGCCCTTCCCCCACTCATGCTTTCTTTCTCTCTCAAAATAAATAAATAAACTTAAAAAAAAAATGAGGAGGTCTTATTTTACGAATTGGTAGTAACTTTTTCTAAAGTAATGTATTACAAATACCTTTCTTGCTGCTTGCTGTAAATGACAATTTTTAGGGATTAGGGACTATATTTCACTTGTTCTAACAATTCCTTAAAAATTTTAAAGTTATTTCCACCCATTTTCATGAATTATCTCAATTTTTAAAATTAACTGCAAAAAAAAAAAAAGCAAAGCGCTACAATATCGATATACAAATGCATTACCAACAGCTCCACGTCTTTAACACAACTATAATCTATCTTCTCATCTGAGACACAGAATGGTCCTAGTTTTGGGCTGCCCAGACAGTATTGTCCTCATTGCAAAACAGGAAGCTCAAGTTCAGAGCGGTTAGCTGAGTGGCTTTGGGCAAGGCACTCGCTTAGTCTGAGGTAGTGTCGGATGTAGATCCCAAACCATACGGAGCCGTGGCCGGGAGGACTGCAGCTGCCCTTAGCTGGTGGCCTCTCCCTCCCCACTTCCTGGGTTCCCATGGAATCGACCACAATTCCATCTGAATAGTTGCGGTCTTGTACCTTCAGCCTCTCTTGAGCCCCCTGGTCTTTCCAGCTTCCCTATCTGTAACCCCGTCCACAGGACTCGTTTCTTTGCCCTGGAGAGCAGACAGGCTTCTGGCTTGCTGACCCAAGCCCTTGGGTCCTGGGGCCCTTCAGTTCAGTGTCTGCAGAAGTGGCCACATGGCTCAATGGCAGGTGCCTTGATTTGCATCGTATTTGCTGCCTTTGACTCAGAGCTAAGGATATCTAGGAGAACACCACGGTCTCTCGTATAAAGACTCTCCACCGACTCAGCCCAGGAAAGGGAAATACAGCTGGTGTCAGCCAGGGAGAAGCCTGCCGGCCAAGATGATGGCCCTAAACAACAGCTGGTCAAAATCAAAGCCAACCACTCTTCTGGCAGGAATTACATGGGAATCCTGATTAAACAGGTAGGTGCTAGCATAGGACAGTTGGATGAAGGCTGAGCTGGGGACAACCCACAGGACTGGTCAACTGTTCAGATCTCCAGACCTGACCATCAGTAGAAGTGCTGACAAAGGCCTAGAGAAATACTTTTTATCCCAGAGAACCAAGGTCTTTTTGGACCCCTTGTTCAAGACCTGGCTGTCTTGGGAGGGAGAAAGTTTAGTGCCCGTGTTTGATAAACAAGAGTATATCCCAGGGTGCCTGGGTGGCTCAGTCGGTTAAGCGTCCAACTTCAGCTCAGGTCATGATCTCATGGTTTGTGGGTTCAAGCCCCACATCAGGCTCTGTGCTGACAGCTCAGAGCCTGGAGCCTGCTTCGGATTCTGTGTCTCCCTCTCTCTCTGCCCCTCCTCCAATCACGCTCTGTCTCTCTGTCTCTCTTTCTCTCTCTCAAAAAATAAATAAACATTAAAAAAAATTTTTTTTAGGGGCGCCTGGGTGGCTCGGTCGGTTGAGCGTCCGACTTCGGCTCAGGTCACGATCTCACGGTCCGTGAGTTCGAGCCCCGCGTCGGGCTCTGGGCTGATGGCTCAGAGCCTGGAGCCTGTTTCCGATTCTGTGTCTCCCTCTCTCTCTGCCCCTCCCCCGTTCATGCTCTGTCTCTCTCTGTCCCCAAAATAAATAAACGTTGAAAAACAAAATTTTTTTTAAAAGAGTATATCCTCAGAGCAGTTTCCAAGAGGCAGGGCAACCAAGGCCTGGAGCAGTAAAGGGACTGTATTTCTAGGGTTTTCAGACATTTGTGGCCCTTTATGGACCTGTCACCTCAAGCAGCTATTCTTTAAATAGAAAACCTAGTGTTCAAATTGGAGTAGAATCGGATCAGCCCTGTAAGGCAAGAGTGGAGAGGAAAGACTACAGTGACCATACAGTGTTTCCTCTTGCATCCATCACCCCGCAAAACTAAGCCCGAAACCAGGCTCCAGCCTGTCAGAGGACATCAATCTGTCAACTGTTGTCATTCAAGCAGGGCCTGCAGGTAGGGGCAGAGGCTCGGTCCCCCTACCCTAAGCAGCCTATTTAAGTATTCCTTCCAGCCCTGTGCCAAGCCTTACCCTCCCTTGAGGTGTTCTGGAAACACAGATTTTTCCCATGTTATCACATGCCCAGGGCTATCTTAGCGCTTTTTAGTGACTGGTGGCCCATGGCACCCACCCAGCTGGGCCTACTCCATAATCCTACTCTGCTAACCCACACCTCTTAGCGTGAGGAGAGTAGGTCAGCCTATTTCCCATCGGGATCATACATGTGTGTTTGCCCCCTGACAAGAGCGTAGGCCCACTGAGGGCAGGAGTCAATCTTCTCCTGACTTTAGAGGTCACACAGATCTCTCTGGCTTCTGCAAATGTCAGAACACCTGGGACTCATCCAAAAAGACAATTAACTATTGAGTAAAACTTTAACCATAGAAAAGTTCAAAGAAAAATAATTAAATGTTTATCAAGCATGGGGAGAAGTTTTTAAACTTTGGTACATAATAGATGAAATCACAAAAGATTAGCTCAACACACTTGACTGTATAAAGCATTTTCAAAATATGTATACATTTTAAGTATAATGATCATTTTACAGAGGAGAATACGAAGCTTAGGAAAGTTGAGTAACTTGAACAAGGCATATCCCTCAGCTTAAAAGGAGCAGGGCTGGGATTCCAACCCAAGAATGTCCGACACAGAGGCTTGAGTGCCTCAGGACCGCCCTCACTACTGCACACGGTATTTACTGGAGGCCAGAAGATGTGAATCACATGCACAACACACATATGTATACACATACGTATGTAGATGTGAGAATGTGCTTTCAAATATTTGTAGTAAATAACAAACAATACCTTTATCATTTTTTACAGCTTACGTAGATTCATAAGCAAAGCACAAGGAAAGAAACAAAAAAATTCATAAAAGAGGAAATAGAACATGGAAGTAAACAAAGGTTCACTCTCCCTGGTGATAAAAACACAAGTGCAAGTTTAATGAGGCACCTGTTTTTGCTTATTAAATGGGCAGGGAAGAAACCACACTGGCCATGACTGAGGTAGTGGAACCAGTACCTTGGGATATTATTGGAGACATTGAGAATACATCTGCTCTCTAAGAAATCACTTTATATATACACCAAAAGTTTTTAAGTGTCCTAATGTAAATGAACGCTATTTTCATTCAACAGATAGTACTGTGAATCTGAGACAGGGAAAGAGAGCAGCTCCATTTTTAGAAAGGCTCCGTCTCTGCTGTTTCTCTGCTAGGCCCCATTTACTCATGTTCTATATTTCACCTTGCATCTGAATGAACCAAGCTGCTATCTATGTTCCCGCTCCAAGAGAGAGGCAGGAAAGTTAATCATTCTTGGATTCTTGTCCTAGGCTCCCAAACACTTTATCATCTAAGAAGGACCGGAGCCCAAACATGTCCCAGGACATTAGCTTCAAACCAACCTCTGCCGATGCTGACATCAGTCCTCCCTACCTTCAGTGATTTAAGAAATAGCACCTATTATTCACCTGATACTCGCCTTTGAGGGGACCCTACTCTGGATTCCTGAAGGAACACGTACCTTGAGACCATTTCCAATATAAGCCCTAACCCCGAGCAATGGAGAGACTCATCTCCTTTCTTTTCCAAGTCTCCCAGACACTCAATCTGCTATGTGCTATCACTGACAGTATTCAACAAACTCTGCTTTCACTTCCTTCAGGTTCATGTTTGATTTTTTTTTCTTTTCTTTTCTTTTCTTTTCTTTTTTTTTATAGTAATCTCTACACCCAACATGGGGCTCGAACTCATGACCTCAAGATCAACAGTTTCATGCTCTTGCAACTAAGCCAACCAGGTGCTGATTTTCTGTCCTGCACAAAACCAATGACCCTCTTGGCTGGTCCTGTGTGACCCCCTCTGGGTCCTGGGGCCCACCCTGCCTACGTCAAATCCATTATGTATCAGGCATTGAACCAGGAACTGCTGGAGTAAGGAGGCAGGGGTATCGTTTCTGGTCATGCCTAGCTCTGGCTAGGGACTCTGTGTATGTGAGATAGAAATAAACAGTGCCCTTGTCTAGGCCACTGTTGTTCTGGGTTTTCTGTTACTCATGGCCAAACCTAATCCCATTTATACAGAAGGTAAATGAGCTTTCACCAGCTGGTGTCTGGCTTCTCCACGGAGTAGGAAGCAAGATCATCAAAACAGAGTGAGCATATGGGAAGGAAGTAGAGGTCTGAGTAGCGTGGAAAAGGTATGAAATTAACACCATGGAAAGAGAGGGAGTGATCTCATCAGAGAAACATAGTAAAACAGTTGAGCAGTGACAAGTTCCTTCATGAATTTCCAGAAACAGATATTTAAAGATTCCATTTTTTAATTACTTCTTTAAAAAATTGTTAATGTTTATTTATTCGTGAGAGAGAGAGAGAGAGAGAGAGAGAAAACGCAAGTGGGGGAGGTGCAGAGAGGGGGGAGACACAGAATCCAAAGCAGGCTCTAGGCTCCAAGCTGTCGGCATAGAGCCAGACACGGGGCTTAAACTCACAAACTGAAATGACCTGAGCTGAAGTTGGAGGCTCAACTGACTGAGCCACCCAGATGCCCCAAAGATTCCAATTTTTAAATATCCTAAATAAATGAAGATGTGCAGCACATTATTTATTATAGACAACTTCAGAAATTATATAAATGTCAAACAGCAAGAAGACAGTTTCATCAATTATAATATTTTTTAAATGATTGTTGAGAAAAGTAGATAGCAATAGATAAACTTTTGATACTTTCTTATATTTATATTTTATTTATTATGCGGAAACAGTAGAATACAAAATAGTACATACGGTATGATTATACCTATGCATGGAGGACAAAATGGGGAAAAGTACCAAATCACTAACAATACACTTTTTTAAATTTTTTTTTAACGTTTATTTATTTTGAGAGATAGAGAGACAGAGCATGAGCAGGGAAGTGGTAGAGGGAGAGGGAGACACAGAATCTGAAGCAGGCTCCAGGCTCTGAGCTGTCAGCACAGAGCCCGACGCAGGGCTCAAACCCACAAGCATGAGCTCATGACCTGAGCCGAAGAAGGACGCTTAACCAACTGAGCCACCCAGGCGCCCCGATAATACATTTTTAATGTCCTTAATTTTATTATGTTAATATTAAAAAACTGTTGTCTTTAAATAGCACAGGAGACTGAACTCACTGAGTAGATAACAGTCTCTAGAAGGTGAGGTGTCTCATGTCACTCTGTGACCCACAGCAGCTACCACAAGGCTGCTGCTCAGGACTTCACAGATAGTTGTTAAGCTGAATTGCCTGAGATGGTGTGATGACTAGGGAAGAATGCGCGCTCTCTTTTTTTTTTTTTTTTTTTTTTTTTTACCTGAGAAGGAGCTCGCTTTATTGGGGGCAGAGCACTGCACATGGCCAACAGATGAAAGCAACCCAGTGGGCATCCTATATCCACATCACCCTCAAAAATGTACACAGGAAGTTTTGTTAAGAAAGATCAACTGGAACATGGGTTCCTCTGGGTACCTTCCCCTGCCTCATCCTTCCGAGGAGTCGGGACACTCCCAACCATTTCCTTGAAGGCAAATGTGGTCGCTACAGGTAGAGCCCTTGCAGGGGTGCCTTCTTGTTTTTTATGAAGAACATTTTCTTTAGACTTTTTGAAGTCTTCATTTGTTACTTTCATTCTCTGTTCTCTCAAGGCCATCACACCAGCTTCTCTACTGATTGCCTTAATGTCGGCCCCAGAGAGGTCATCTTTAGCCATGATCAAAGTCTGGCATCATCCTGCTTGTGTGGATCTGAAAGATGCACTTCCTAGTCTTTTCATCAGGCAGGGGAACTCAATTTTCCCATCAATGCAGCCTGATCTGATAAGCACTGGATCCAAAGTTTCTATTCAGTATGTGGCCATGGTAACTTTTACATCACCTCTTGATTCAAATCCATCCAACTGGTTCAACAGTTCCAACATTGTTCATTGAATTTCTCTCTCACTACCAGAACTTGAGTCATATCTTTTTGTTCCAATGGCAACGATTTCATCAATAAACACCATGGATGGTGCATGTTCTTCCACAGCTAGAAACAATTCCTGAACGAGTTTGGGCCCATCACCTTCTGATTAAGTTCAGAGTCAACCACTATTAAGAAAGTGGCTGAGGTTTGGTTTGCTACTGCTTTGGCTAATAAGGTTTTACCTGTGCCAGGCGGACCATAGAGAATGACCCCCTTTGGGGGCTTTATATCCATCTCTTCATAATATTCAGGATGTGTGAGAGGAAGCTCCCCAGATACCTTAATTTCCTGGATTTGGTTGTCCAACCCCCAATAACAGCATAGGTTTCCTGGGGGGCCTTTTCCACCTTCATCACTGTGACCAAGGGATCCGTGTCATCCATGAGCCACCCCTATGACAGCATGTACCTTGTGGTTGAGCAGGACCGTGCAGCCTGGTTCCAGCAGATCTTTGTCCACCAAGGAAAGAATACTGACATAGCGTTCTGAGCCCACAGATGTAGATACAGTGATCTCTTCCAACGTTCCTACCAACATTGGGGTCCCCCCAGTCATCCACCTTTGATCTTTCCTCCTCTTGCTTTTCTTCTAAAGTCTTCATTTGTTCCTGATTTCTAATGAATTCATCCTCCATGAGAAGAGAGTCTTTAACCCTAACTTCAGTAATTTTTTTTTAATTTTTTTTAACGTTTATTTTTTAATTTTTGAGACAGGGAGAGACAGAGCATGAACAGGGGAGGGGCAGAGAGAGAGGGAGACACAGAATCGGAAGCAGGTTCCAGACTCTGAGCCATCAGCCCAGAGCCCGACGCAAGGCTCGAACTCCCGGACCACGAGATCGTGACCTGAGCCGAAGTCAGACGCTTAACCGACTGAGCCACCCAGGTGCCCCATAACTTCAGTAGTTTTAACCAGCACTGAGTGTGACATGTCACCAGTGGCAGCTCCCTGGCAGCAACTGGTCCCTTTGTTTTCTTCTTCTTTTTCCCCACTCTAGTCAGTACGGGAGGTTTGTATTTCTTTTTCTTTTCCTTGTCATTTTTCTTGTCACCTCCAGGGCCATGATCACCACTCTGACCCATCTTGCTTTGGTCGCTCGAACCGGAATGCTCCTCTCTCTAACCAGTGTTGTGTTTTCTCTATTGGTCACAGGGTCTCTCACCATGTGGTCAGCACTTAGTGTGTGGACCTTGCTCTGTGCCCTTCCTTGGGCATAAGGCGTCCAGTACAGCCAGAGCCCATCCTTGACAACAGCATTCTCCCAAGCACAAGATGACCCCACCAGTCATAGTAGGACAGGCTCTTTAGAAGCCTAGAATAACACTTCTCACCAAAGGGAATGTGAAGACAGAGCATCAGCTTGGATGAGTCAGCTCATTTGCTGAGTGTCTGCTACAAGCCAGGCACCATGTTAGATGTGGGGGAATATGGTTCTGAACAAGTCAGACACATCACATGGAGCTTATGGTCATGGGAATCAGACATTAAAGAGGTAGTTACAGTATTATGGATTGTCTTATGGGCACAGGATGCCATAGGAACAGGCAGGTGGGGCAAGCAAATTGGCTAGTCAGAAACAATAATTCATCATTTGGTAACGGACCTAGAAGTGCCACAGTAGAGTAGGTGAGCAAGAGAAGGTAAGTGATACGTGCAGAGGGGCAGGCTAGTCTGGGGCTGGCAGACCTGTGTAGGCCATGGTCAGACTTTTAGACTCTGAGTACCACAAGAGGCCACTGGAAGAATTCAAGCAGGGGAAGGATATGAACTCATTTATGTTTTGAGAGCTCTCTAAGTGACATAGGACCTGGAAAACAGTGGCTCCAACTCAAGAGAGCACTGAAGGAAAGCCCAGGATGACAGTTGTGCAGCAGGCCTGACTGGGACAGAGGACAGAGGGCTCCAAAAAGGGGGTCTCCAGAGGAGGATGGGGGTATAGAGGACTTTTAAAAAATACCTAGTATGCTGGAGAATTTTTTAAAAAGAGTCTCTGATTTCAATTTGCAGAAATAGAAATTCTAAGCCCATCTTAAAATCCATATGGAATCTCAAAGGACCCTGAATAGCTAAAACAATCTTGAAAAGGAAGAACATAACTGAGGGACTCACACTTCTTGAATTCAAAACTTACTACAAAAGCCACAGTAGCCAAAACAGTGTGGTACTGGCATTAAGACAGGCCCACAGAATAGAACAGAAATAAAGCTGTTCATACATGGTCAAATAACATTGGACAAGGGGGCCAAGACCATTCAATGGGAAAAGGATGGTCTTTTCAACAAATGGTACTGGGAAAACTGGATACCCACATGCAAAAAAATGAAGTTAGACACCTACTTAATACCAAATACAAAAAAATTAACTAGGGGCGCCTGGGTGGCGCAGTCGGTTAAGCGTCCGACTTCAGCCAGGTCACGATCTCGCGGTCCGTGGGTTCGAGCCCCGCGTCGGGCTCTGGGCTGATGGCTCAGAGCCTGGAGCCTGTTTCCGATTCTGTGTCTCCCTCTCTCTCTGCCCCTCCCCTGTTCATGCTGTGTCTCTCTCTGTCCCAAAAATAAATAAATGTTGAAAAAAAAATTTAAAAAAAAAATTAACTCAATATGGATTAAGGACCTAAATGTAAGACCTAAAACAATAAAACTCTTAAAAGAAAACATGGGGCAAAAACTTCATGACACTGGATTTGGCAATGACTTCTTAGATAGGACACCAAAGGCACAGGTGACAAAAGAAAAAACAAATTGGACTTTTAAATATTTTAATATTTTAAATATTTTAAAATTTTGTGCAGCAAAAGACACTAACAACAGAGTAAAAAGGCAACCCGCAGAATGGGAGAAAATATTTGCAACTTACATATCTGATAAAAATAAAAAGGTTAATATCCAGAAAATATACAGATAACTCAACAACAACAAAAGATAACCAAACAACCTGATTCAAAAGTGGGCAAAGGACTTAAATAGACACTTCTCCAAAGAAGATATACGAATGGCCAACAAGCCCATGAAAAGATTCTCCACGTCACTAACCATTAGGAAATTGCAAAATGAAACTACAGTATCACCTCATACCCTTAGGATGGCTACTATCAAAAAAAAACAGAAAACAACAAGGTGTTGATGATGACGTGGGAAAACCGGAACCCTTCCACACTGCTGGTGGGAATGTAAAATGGTGCAGCTGCTGTTGCAAACATATGGCAGTTCTTCAAAAAATTAAAAATAGAGTTACCATATGATCTAGCAACTAAACCTCTGAGCACATACCCAAAAGAACTGAAAGCAGGGTCCTGAAGACATATTTGTACACCCGTGTTCATAGCAGCATTATTCACAAGAGCTGAAATGTGGAAGCGACCCAAGTGTCCATCTACAGGTGAACAGATAAGCAACATGTGCTATATACACACACAATGGAATGTAAGTTAATATGTATTACTATGTTGGGAAATTAATATAATATAATATAATATAATATAATATAATATAATATAATATA
>NW_024412397.1:28264848-28378186 GCF_014898765.1 Herpailurus yagouaroundi | reverse complement strand
TAATATAATATAATATAATATAATATAATATAATATAATATAATATAAGTTGGGAAATTCTGACACAGGTCACAACATGGAGAAACTTTGAGGACATTATGCTAAGCAAAATAAGCCAGTCATAAAAAGACGAATCCTGTATGATTCCATTTATATGAGGCACTTAGAACAGTCAAAATCATAGAGACAGAAATGTGATAGCTGCCAGGGGCTGGGGTAAGGGAGAATGGGGAGTTATTGTCTGATGGATATAGGCTTTCAGTTCCACAGAGCGAAAAGAGTTCTGGAGATGGATGGCGGTGATGATTGCACAACACGATGAACATATTTAACACCACTGAACTAAGATGTTCACTAAGATGATTAAGAGGGTAAATTTTAAGTGATAGGTATTTTGCCACAATAAAAAATATACATACTATCAGATTAAAAAAAATGAAAAGGGAACTAGTTAAATACGGAATTCAGTTGCATGGCCCTGAATATTACATATATGTAAGTGTGTGTAGGGGCGAAGAGCAGTGGATACCTTTTTTTTTTTTTTTAATCAAGTAGGTTAGATTTCCGTGTTCACTTCTTCTTCACATGTTAAACATGTATTGAGCATATACTCTGTTCTCAGAACTGTGTCAAGCTCTAAGGACATAGAGGTAAATGAGACAAAAGGCGACAATAGCCTTGTAAAGAAGACAGGCAAAGAAAGTGGTGACTAAATACTGAGTGATAAGTACTGTTAGAAATATGCAATAGGCTGGAGCGCCTGGCTGGCTCAGTTGGAAGAGCACCTGACTCTTGATCTTTGGGTCATGAGTTCAAGCCCCATGTTGGGTTTAGAGATTACTTAAATAAATAAAATTAAAAGAAAGAAAAGAAATACAACGGGCTTTCAGAAACTCTCTTAACCAAGACCTAGAAGCAGGAGCAGAAGTCAATGCAAAAGCCTGGGGACAGGGCCAAGGGAACACTGCCCCACCCACCTTGGGGTATAGCAAGTAGTTTTGTGTGGCTGTGGTTCAAAGTGTGAATTTTGTGGGTGTGAGGCAGGGGTCAGCTTTCCGCTGCCCTTACACCTTTTCTTGTTCTTTATTTTTTTTCTCTTTCTCTGCTAAAATATAGTTGTGAAAACGGTTATGTCATTGAGGCAGGTGGGAATTTTAGTGTCATTCTTGGAGGTTTATAAAAGTACTTGAAACTGTAATCCACGGCCATAAACAATAATATGTGTAAAAAATGAACAGTTATCTGTGAAAAAAATATTTAAGATCATCACAGCATTTTTTTTTTTTAAGAATAGTGGGTATTTAATATGTAAGAATACTCTTCTGTTCAACTTTCAAAAATAGTTACCTGTGATCATTTCTGTTTAAAAAAGAAGTCTTTGGGGTGCCTGGGTGGCTCAGTCAGTTGAGTGGCTAACTCTTGATTTCAACTCAGGTCATGATCTCACAGTTCATGAGTTCAAGCCCCACACAGGGCTCCACACTAGGGGCGTGGAGCCTGCTTGGGATTTTCTCTCTCTCTCTCTCTCTCTCTCTTTCTCTCTCAAAACAAATAAATAAACTTAAAAGAAAAAAAAGAAGAAGCCGGTTTCTAATCCACAAATACAATCCAGTGTGACCTGGTCAATGCTAATGAAACAGCCATATTTGAACAGTGAGTTTTAAGGTTATATAATAGTTTCCAAAGACAGAGAATAATGAATGTTATGGATTGTGCACTGGGACTTAAGATTGCCCTGTGCTGCTCTGAGCCTCCCTGAACGTACAAATAGTACAAATAATTTAAGACAGGGGCATTAGGGTCCACTGGAGAAAAGCTTTTCTATTCTCATGAAGAACAAACATCTATTAGATATGTCAAAATCTCCTATTGACCCTTGGCTAACCTTCAGCCCAAAATGCAAACAGCCGATTCCAGAAAGTAGGTTTAAACAAATAAGCCACCAGTCTACTATATCTTTGAGAAGTCTGATTTTCCTACTTAGCTCACACATGTGTTATTTGGGAAACAGGAACCCCACGACTCTGAGACAGGTGACGAAGCCCTTGTTTTGAGAGGCTGTAAGACTCACAGCAGCTATTGGACACTGGTATTGAAAATACAATGTATTGGGGCGCCTGGGTGGCTCAGTCGGTTAGGCGGCCGACTTCGACTCAGGTCATGATCTCGCGGTCCATGAGTTCGAGCCCCGCGTCGGGCTCTATGCTGACAGCTCAGAGCCCGGAGCCTGTTTCAGATTCTGTGTCTCCCTCTCTCTGACCCTCCCCCGTTCATGGTCTGTCTCTCTCTGTCTCAAAAATAAATAAACGTTAAAAAAAAATTAAAAAGAAGAAAATACCATGTATTCTATTGCCTGACTTTTCTAGAGTGAGCCGTATGGTTCTGCCATCTTCATGGATTTTCACAATATATGATTTTAGGGGTGCTTGGGTGGCACAGTCAGTTAAGCACCCGACTCTTAATATCTGCTCAGGTCATGATCTCACGGTCGTGAGATACAGCCCGGCATGGACTCCATGCTGAGTATGGAGCCTGCTTAGGATTCTCTCTCTCCCTCTTTCTGCCCCTCCACCCCTCCCAAAATAAATAAACATTTAAAATTAATTAATTAAGTAATTAACTTAAAGCATCCTTGTTTATTTAATTAGAAATTTTTAATGGTTTTATTGATTGATTGATTGATTGATTGATAAAGTAGGCTCCCTGCCTAGCATGGAACCCAACATGAGGCTTGAATTCATGACCCTGAGATCAAGACCTGAGCTAAGGTCAAGAGTCAGACACTTAACCAATTGAGCCATCCAGGTGCTCCTTTAATAGTTTCAAATTTTAAAAAATTACAACTAAGCCTGGGTGGCTTAGTAGGTTAAGCGTCCGACTTTGGCTCAGGTCATGATCTCAGAGTTTGTGAGTTTGAGTCTCATGTCAGGCGCTGTGCTGTCAGCTCAGAGCCTAGAGCCTACTTCCGATTTTGTGTTTCCCTCTCTCTCTGCCTTCCCTTGCTCTCTCTCTCTCCCCAAAACAAATTAACATTAAAAAAAATGCAACTCTAAAGCTAACCAACAACTCCTCTTATCGAAATCTCCTTTTTGTTAAAATAGGAGATTTGTAGCGCAGGTAAAGAAAAAACAATGTCAGCCACTTCTACTCAGGATGAGGTTTTCATTAATACTGAAATGTAGATGATATTTATTCTGTAATAAAATATGTATAAAGCTTAACATTCTGGGGCCACCTGGGTGGCTCAGTCAGCTGAGCGTCCGACTCTTGATTTCAGCTCAGGTCATGATCCCATGATAGAGCCCTGCATTGGGCTCCACACTGAGCATGGAACCTGCTTAAGATTATCTCTCTCTTCCTCTCCCCCACTCACACTCTTTCTCTCTCTCTAAAGTAAAAATAAAATAATAAAATATAAAATAAAAACTGGACATTCTGATTACATTTAGGAAGTAGTAAATGATAAATACAAAAATTAAGTACAAAATTATCAAGTAGTCGTACAGATAGTGGTTATTCTAAATTTTAGATATAATCATTATTTTGCTTTGACTAGATGATAAAATCTATAGATATTTCACCAGAAAAATCCATAAATGAGCATGCATCATACACATTTATACCAAGTTTTGAATACAACAAATCTTTTTTCCTTTAGAATACATTTTTTAATGTTTATTTATTTATTCTTGGATGGGGAGGGGCAGAAAGAGAAGGAGACAAAGAATCCCAAGCAGGCTCTTCACTGTCAGAGTAGAGCACAATGTGGGACTCAAACCTACTTACCAACTGTGAGTTCATGACCTGATCCGAAATCAAGAGTTGGATGCCTAACCGACTGAGCCACCCAGGAGACCCACGTTAGAATACATTTTAACTATATGTTCTTATCTATACACGTGTTATATTTTTAGGCCTTTGCATAATGGGTATCTGATAGACCAACCTCTGAACTCTGCATTCACTATGTAAGTCTGATCTGTGAAAAAACTTGCTTATTTGTGGAAAAAAAAATTTTTAATAAAAAATAAAACAAACAAAACCCCTGATATGCTTGAGCATTAAAAAAAAAGTCTCTGATAAAGTTGAATAATGCAAACAAAAACAAAAACAAACAAACAAACAAACAAAAAAGTCCAGGAAAAGCATGAATGGAGATGTAATCATAGTATACAATTTATTTTTAAGTAAACAACCTTTTATGCTGACAACCTAAATAGTTATTATTGATTTCAAAACAGTGATATTTATTTTCAGTGGTTCAGGAGAAAATATATCTATTAAGAGAAAGAAAGAGAGACAAGCAGATGGGGTTTAAAACTGGAGAATCTGGAGTGCCTGGGTGGCTCAGTCAGTTGAGCATCTCACTTTCGATTTGGGCTCAGGTCACAATCCCAGGGTCGTGGGACTGAGTCCTGCTTTGGGCTCTGCACTGAGCATGAAGCCTGCTTGGGATTCTCTCCCCCCACCCCCACCTCTCTCTCTCTCTCTCTCTCTCTCTCTCTCTCTCTTCCTCTGCCCCTCTCTTGCTCACACATGCGTTCTCTCTGTCAAAAATAAATACATTTTTAAAAAACAAAAAAATTAAAAAGACTGGAGAATCTGAGTGAAGAGTATATGTGAATTCTTCATACTCTCGAGATTTCTGTAACTTTAAAATTGTTTCTAGGGGCGCCTGGGTGGGATTCTCTCTTTCCTTCTCTCTGTGCCCCTCTCCCCCTCTCAAAATAAATACACTTAAAAATTTGTTTCTAAATAAAAAGTTAAAATTAGTGATAGAATTTTACAGGTAAATAGAGGTGATGACATAAGAAGGCTAAATCCTTGATTAGAGCGGTAAGTCAATAGATAATTTTAAAGCTGCTCTGTCAAGAAAAAGCTGTATAAATACATTATTTTGTAAAGTGGTGACAAGTTTCTGCACAATGATGTTGAGAAAAGCTGTAATTTTTTACTTTCCTTAAAGAGAGGTCCCGTGCCTCTCATTAAATTTTTAAGAAGATAGGGGCGCCTGGGTGGCTCAGTTGGTTGAGCATCCGACTTCAGCTCAGGTCATGATCTCGCGGTCTGTGAGTTCGAGCCCCACATTGGGCTCTGTGCTGACAGCTCAGAGCCTGGAGCCTGCTTCAGATTCTGTGCCTCCCCCTCTCTCTGCCCCTCCCCCGCTCATGCTCGTGCGTGCTCGCTCTCTCTCTCTCTCTGTGTCAAAAATAAACAAACATTAAAAAAATTTTTTTAATTTTTTTAAGAAGATAAAACAAGAAAAAAGGATTTTGATAATTATTTTAAAGATAGATCCCAATGGCTGCTCTAAGAAGAATGAATTTGAGAAGGGTAATTGTCAATAACTTTACCTTGCCTTTTGCCACTAGGCAAAACAATACAAAATAGCCCTGTGGTATGTTTCTAGGGACAAGTTCCCAAGAGAGAGTATTAAAGACATAAAGCAGCACCCTGAACATTGTAGAAACTAGCACATGGAGTCCGCATGAAGGGTCTATGTGATAACCTGGTTTTTCTGCTTATTTAAGAAAAAAAAAAAGGGGGTGCCTGGGTGGCTCAGTCAGTTGGGCGTCCAACTTTGGCTCAGGTCATGATCTCACGGTCTGTGAGTTCAAGCCCCGCATCAGGCTCTGTGCTGACAGCTCAGAGCCTAGAGCCTGCTTTGGATTCTGTGTCTCCCTCTCTCTCTACCCCTCCCCTGCTCATGCTCTGTCTCTCTGTGTCTCTCAAAATTAAATAAACCTTGAAAAAAAAATTTTTTAATAAAAAAAAAGAAAAAAAAGCAGCTTCCCATAGTGATGTAGGTCACCGTACAGAGAACAGTCACTGAGCAAAGCCCAATATGGCACCTGCCCATGTTCCAGTAAGGCCCCAGAATGACGAGATTCCACACTGGCCGAAGATCTGGAGCAGAGGGACAGCCCTGGGTCCACAGTAAGACAATGAGCAAATTCAAACAGCCCCAAGACTTCCCCTGGTCACTCTGCAGGCAGAACAGAGAGCCCCCACCTACTGCGGGTGCAGAAGGTCACAGAGGAGGGCTGGGACAGAGACTAGGAAGCTGGTCTAGACCAAGAGCTTTGAGAAGCAGAAAGCCCTGGTCAAAATAAGGATCTAGACTATGTACAGAGGTAGGTTGGGCCTCACACCCAAGTGAGGAGCATGAGAATCTCCTAGGGTGGGAGGACTTCTACCTCTGCTGGAACAGGTTCTATATCACATGTGCCTGTCCACATCTGGAAGACACTGATCGTGTCAAAGACTGGGATTTTTCCTCTACTGTGTCCTAGCTGCTTCCCTGGAGTTCTGGAATCCACATCCATGGTCACTCTTATTCTGACAAGGTAGTATTTACATTAACGTGATAAATTACACAGCACTGCTTAACCACGCAGCCACAGACCAGGTACGCACAGGGAAGAGTGGGACCATTATTTATTTATTTATTTTTTTTTTTAGTGTTTTATTTATTTTTGAGAGAGAGAGCATATGCAAGTGAGGGAGAGGCAGCAGAGAGAGGGGGACAGAGGATCAGAAGCAGGCTCTGTGCTGACAGCAGCAAACCTGATGTGGGGCTCAAACTCGCTAACCATGACATTATGACCTGAGCCTAAGTCGGCACTCAACCGACTGAGCCACCCAGGGCCCCTTGGGACCGTCCCATTTTTAAAGAGCACCGAGTAGGGGCGCCTGGGTGGCTCAGTCGGTTAAGCTCTGACTGCTGTCTCTCCCTCTCTCTGCTCCTTCCTGTTCACATTCCCTCTTTCTCCAAATAAATTAACTTAAAAAAATGTTTTGAAAAATTAGTAAAGAACACTGAGTACTCCCTTTCAAACAGATCCATGGAAAGTATTTCCATGGGTCATTTGAGTAAGATTACATACAAAGTATGTACTGACTCATACCTTTTCTGGAACACCTACTTAATTTGACCACAGGCCTTTCCACTTCTATGGAACATTTCTCTCTTGGGCGTGTGACAGCCCTTTCCTGGTTGTGTCCCTACATCCCTGTCTTTATTTCTCTGTCCTTTCTCCTCTCCTGCCTAAACAAAGGTATTCTTCAAGAGTGCTTCCTTGGGAACTTCCTGTCTTTTCATTCTTTCTCCTCGAGTGACTGTCAACTGTCTTTAATTGTCACCTCTGTGCTGCCTTTAATTGTCACCTCTGTGCTGATAGTAGTAACAGCTGACAATCACAGGTACTCACCAGGCACTGTGCTAATCTCGGTTCTAAACTCTGATGGGGTAGCCGCTATTACTATCTCATTTTTATGGCACTGAGGAAGGAAAACTGAGGCTTGGTGGCAGGGCAGGAGGAGGGAGGTTGAAGTAACCTGCCACCTAAAGTCGCACACGGCTGGTAAGGGGCGCAACGGGGATTCGAACCCGGCCAGTCCATCTCAGAGCCTCCACTGGTAACCAATGCCTTTCTGTACTGCATGCTGTTCTCTGTATTCTCTCACCTGGACAGCTCGCAAGGGGCCAGGGCCATCTCCTCCAGACCAGCTCCTCGAACCCAGAATGCCAACCAACGGTCTACTACCATTAGCACCCTGCAGGTGCCCATTGTCAGCCCGTTGACCACCAGACATCAGAGAACACTCACTGCCGTGTTTGCACTGGTTACTGAAACAAAATAGCTCCAAACCCTGCTGCCTCACACATCTGTCCCCTTTCCAGGGCCCTCCCCCTCCCAACACCTCCCCATACCCACCAGTCCTGGCATGGTGCTGGGGGGGGCGTGGGGGCAAGGGCTGGGTTGGCTGCTGGCCTTGGTCCTCACCATTGCTACCCCTGTGGTTAAATATTGTTAATATTGGCTCTGCCTCTTCCTCCTCCTCCTCCCTCTCTCCCCACAAACCAGTTCCTCCTCCTGACTTCCTTATCTCTGGGCCCGCATCTCATTCTCCAGTTCATATTACATGGAGCCTCCTCTGAGCCCTCCTACCCTTTCCCCTAATGCTCACCTTCAATGGTTGCCTTGCCCTGTGGCTTTGACATCTTCTTCCCCTGCTATTCCTCCCTCATCTCCTCCTTTCTCCTCTGTATGGTCTCCACCCTAGACCCCCTGGCCCAGTTTCCGTGGCCCCTGCTGGACTCTTCTTACCTCCGCCCCTTCCTCCTCCACAAACTTGAAGCCAAAGCCTGCTCTCTGTACCTTGATTCCTCATGGGAATATACCTTCCAACCAAGGTGGTGGCCTTACTCTGCAAATGCCACCTCAATTAGAAATCCTTATACAGGAAAAGTATTTCATAAATATTTATTAAATTCAGTCACTGATACCCACTTGTGCTTCCAAAGTTTTCTACTGTATCTGATCACAACCTTCTCGCCCTTGAAACATGAAAGTTATTCCCTTCTGTGCTAACCACAGCCTTGCCTCCTCTATGCCCTGAGTGGGTGGAGGCATCACACGAAGCCTCCAGCAGGTTCCTTTCTGCTCCTTTGCCCCCAGGCCTAGCCAACAATCCCCTCTACCTGATTCCTGAGCATTCACAGGTAAGGCAGCATTCAATGCTGAAGGCTCAGCTGATGGTGACACCCAGTACCTACCCTCCAGGAGCTCATGATTGGAGCAGGGGGAGAAAGATATTCACACAGAGGGTCAAATGATGACCCACCATCTACTTTTGGGAGTACCAAAGGATCCATGCAGACAGCAGTGCTGGGACAATCTTGCTGGGCCCCAGCCTCACTGAGGCACTCACAGAGCATTTGGTCCGTGCAGAGACCTACTCCACTATTTTAACAGCTCTAGCAGCGTGGGATTGTTGGTTAACAATCTGACACTCGGTTTTCTCATCTGTAAAATGAGATAGTAAGCAAGCTACCTCACAGGGTAGTTGTGAGGCTGAAGTGAGTAGTGTGTGTAAAGCATTTAGAACAGGTGTTCGGCAGTGCACAGTAATGTCAGCTATTATTGTTTCTATTATTTGACACAAAGTATACAGAAAATTAGAGGTGAAAGATACCTTTGCAAACTATCTCTCAGGATCTCAGATACCTTCCGAAAGTATAAGGCCAGAGGAGGGGGGAAGGTATAAACAGAGGATTCTTTCCCCGCTGACCTTTACCCAACCCAGAGCTCATTTCTGCCCCTGGCCCTAACCACTCCACCAAGTATTTATCAGTGGGGTGGTAGCGTGGAGCCCTGGGAGGACAGAGGCTGCGGCCGTCACCCAGTCCCAGGCCCCTTGGGCGATACAGATGCACTTACTCAGACATCAACTATTTGCTGAGCACCCACCCCGCATCAGCTGTGTAAGGGGCACGGGCCCTGAAAACTGCACAGTAGCTGTCCCAAGAGGCTCATGCGCTTGCAGTCTCCCCAGTTCAAAACCACAGGCTGACAAATGCTACGAAGGAACAGAATGGTGACATGTGAACTAGTGATAGGGCCTGTTGGGCACAATCAGGAAAGGCCTCCCTGAGGAGGTGACATTTGGGCTGAGATATGACAACTGGTGTCACACTGTGAGGTGGGGGCAGGCAGTCTCTCTGCCCTACTTTTTTTTTCCCCACAGTGACAATACCTGCTATGGGACCTGCAGGGGGGCAGTGTCCCAGGGGAACTTCAAAAACTTCAGGAAGGGGGGCGGGGGGGGGGGAGCAATGGAGGCACGCAGGGTCCGAAGTAAGGAGTCGGGAGGTGTGCTGGCCTAAAAGGATGAGGGCAGTTCCTCTGAAAGAGGGCTTACAGGCCCTTGAGGGGCCCCTGAGGAGTGACAGGACTGAGGGAAGAGGACCGGACGGAGGAAGGGGGACAGGCAGCCCTTGGACGCCGCCAGCAGCTCTGGGCAAAGACCTGGGGAGGGGGCTCCGGGGAGGGGGCTCCGGGAACAGGGCAAAGCCTCTGCGGGGAAGGGCGGGCGCCGACTGGGCCCGGACAGACCTGGAGACGACGCCGCCCCCCCGGCCCCCCCCCCCCCGGGGGCGGGGAAGGGGGGGCGCCTGCAGCGGTCAGCTCGCGAAGCTCACCCAGGTCCGCCCCAGACCCGCTCCTGGCACAGCCTCGGGGGCACCGGCCGCTCTCCCCGGCCGCGCCGCTCCTCGCCGGGGTCTCCGGATCCTCGGCTGTGAGACTGGGGGCCCCCGCGCCGCTGGGACCCGGGGGGCAGAGGCGCGGGGGACTCCACCCGGGCGACTCGAGGGCGCCGGCGGGCTGGGAGCCGGGCAGAGAGGGGACACGGCAGCGGGACAGGTCCCCAGGCGGCGCCGACTTACCCAGAAGTTCGCCTTGAACAGTGCGCCCGTCATGGCCAGCGCGCGTCGCAGGGAGCCGAGTGGAGCGGGGGCGACGGGCAGGCGCGGGGAGGCCGGAGGGTGGCAGCCGGCGGTGGGGCGGCCCAGCTGGAGAGTCTCCGGGCCGCGGGGAGGCCGCCCCGGGTCCTAAACCACGCCCGACCGCACCCGCCCAGGACACACTCCTCCTCCTCCTCCTCCGCCTCCGCCGCCGCCGCCGCCGCCACCTCCTCCGCCTCGCGGTCACTAGTGTTCAGCGCCCTCGCGCGCGCCCGGGTAGAGCCCCGCCGCGTCCCGCAGCCGGCAATCTGGGAGCCGGGAATTGTCCCCTCATGCAGGAAGCCTTCAAGGATTGCAAGGAACTGGTCCGGGGCCGCCTTGCCGAATTCGGCTCCCTTCCCGCGGACGTGCTCCCTCCTCCCCCAATAGAATTCCTCCCGGAGAAATCTTGGCCCGGCAGGATGCTGGATAGAGGTCTCGGGGACCTGATCGGAGTGTGGTCTCGGGGACCCGTGTCAGCTCCGCAGAGCTCGAGGACTGACAATGCTAGCGGTCACGTGAGGTGCAAACGCTTGAGGGAGTCCTGAGTACATTCCAGATGCACCCGCTACAGATCAGCCCCTGGACAGGTTTTAGCTTAAAAGTCAAGAAAGGTCATTGATGCTGTCAGCCCTTGATTCTTTGTCCCTTAGCGGGGCCCTTTCAACGCCTCCAAGAGCTTAGCTCCTCTCCGACCTCCTCCTCATTCTCAAGACCCAAGACCCTTTTCCAGCAAGCCCACTCCAGCAGCAGCCCAGAGCCTCCTTCCTCTCCATGCACTCTCCCTCCCTAAGGACACTCCATAACCCCAGGACAAGTCAGACCTATCTCTCCTTGGTAGTAATACGGTGCTTTGGAACAAAGCGTGATGCTTTGCATGATGCTACAGGCCTTGAGCCAAAATTGTGGCAGACAGAGAGGCTTGAAAGTCTTGCCCAAGATCCCAGGGTATTAAACAGGTGAAGAACTGGGTTGAGTTCTACACTTCTAAACAGGGCCAAGGTCAAAGAGAGATGTCACTCCTGGAGCAAATCCACCCTGGGCAAAGAGTAGGTGCTCAAGGAGGGGAAGATGAAGGTCAAGGGTACCAAGACCAAGTGCTGATGACCACCTATAACCACAGGCCTGGAAAGGCAAGCATTTGCCTCTCGAGCAGGTTCTACCTCTGTCCAGACACAGTGAAAGGGCAATTCTGGGAGGATTTGAAGGATGGCTAAAAGGTTCTGCCTGGTAATACCACCCAGGTTCCAATGTAATGAAATTCCACCAGCAGAGTTACCTACAATAGAAAGATGAAAAGATTGCCTCCAGCTCTAGGTCACTCCAAGGCCATGCATCCATTCATCCGGTTGTTCATCTCTTTGGAAAGCAGTGAGGTTAGAAGGAAGGGGAGTCTGGCAACACCATCAGCAGACAGGAGAGGCCTCAGTGGACACCAGGAGGAAGGCTAAACTGCAGGAGAGGTAAGAAATAGCACCAACTGGGGAGATGAAAGAGGCTGAAGAAAGATAGCACCAAGATGCTTCCTGGAAGTTTTTAATATTTTGGAGCAGATACTTTATTATGTGTTTATTTATTTACTTTGAGAGAGAAAGAGCGTGCACAAGCAGGGGAGAGGGACAGAGGGAGAGAGAGAATCTAAAGTAGGCTCTACACTCAGCACCAAGCCCCATGCAGGGCTCTATCCCACCACTGTGAGATCATGAACTGACCTGAAATTAAGTTGGTTGCTCAACTGACTGAGCCACTCAGGCGCCCCAGGGCAGATATTTTGGACATAATTCTACTTGTCTAAGTTTTAACTTTTAATGCATGTACTTTTTAAGTCTTAGAAAGTCTTCCAAACTGTCATGGTGCATAATGCTTGAGTTTCACCACCTAGATTCCAAAGATCCCTGAATTTTAACTCTCTTCTACCACCTGGTGGCAGGATTGAAAATTGCAAATGCTTCACACTGACGGAAAATACAGTAAAACCGTGGGTTGCCAGTAACTTGTTCTGCTAGTGTTGCACAAGAGAAGCAAACATTTCTAATAAATTTTAACTTGATAAATGAGTGATGTCTTCAATATGAGTAGTATGTGATGCCAAACCACATTATTATAACTCTCTCTCTCTCTCTCTCTCTCTCTCTCCGGAGACTATGAGCATAGTCTCCCATGCTCAGATGCTCAGTCTCAGCCCGCGGCGTGTGGCAGAAATAGGTGATTTTTCAGAATGTTGGAAAGTGCCCACAATTGACACTAGTGTATTTTTTAATCGCTTCAAAGCACCTATGAACGGTCCTTTGGTTTTCCATACAAGAATAAGCTTAGGAATGCTTTGCTTCATTCTAGGTTTAGGCTGCCTGCAGATACAGACCCTTTCCTCTGCTGCCTTATTGCCAATTACATTAAATATAATATAAGACAAGAATGTATTAATAATGTACTGTAGTCAACATCCATGCAAGTGTATACAATGGCCCCCATGCAGAAGAAGATTCCATGGAGCCAATAGGTAGTAGTAATTCTGTTAGTGATAGTGGAAGTTATCCTACACAGTAACCCTCCTCTCCCTTGTCTCCTTCACACCAGCCATGAAGATTTTCAAAGGTAAATGCAGGTTAATTTCTTTATATTTTATATTTATTATTTTGTATTTATCACAAAATCATCTGCGTTTCCATTATTTCTTAATGGAAAATTTCTTACTGGGAAATTTACAAGTGCTTTGGAATACAAGCATGTTTCTGGAATGAATTATGCTTGCAAACCAAGGATTTACTGTATTACTCATTCATTCCTCAAACTTATTAAAGTCATCTCCTGGACAAGGTGTTGTGAGTAAAAAGACAACTAAAATGTGTACTATATCTAAGGGTCTACAACCAATTGGAGAGATTTTACTGACAAAGTTAAATAATATTGCTATAGCAATTTGGAAATGAAATGATCAACACTTAAAAAATAAATGATCATTACTTTTAAGATAGCTGCTGTTAATATTTTGGCATAATCTCTTCCAATAATACACATTTGTTATACATAAAATTTTGAATCTTGCTTTTTAACTTAACATTTCAGAAGTACTTTCTAAAGTCATTAAATGCATTTTTCCTAACAAAAAGTTTGATAGTACACAGTAGTGGCCAAATAGACTCTTGCACGTAAAACTGGAAAATCCTTGTGAAGAGAATTTGATCATGTTACCAAAATTTAAAATACACTTATATCTTGGGGCACCTGGGTGGCTCTCTCTCAAAAATAAATAAGCTTTTAAAAGACAAAAAACAGGGGCGCCTGAGTGGCTCAGTTGGTTAGGCATCTGACTTCGGCTCAGGTCATGATCTCACGGTTTTTGCGTTTGAGCCCCGCATCGGGCTCTGTGCTGACAACTCAGAGCCTGGAGCCTGCTTTGGATTCTCTGTCTCCTTCTCTCTCTGTCCCTCCCCTGCTCCCACTCTGTCTATCTCTCTCTCAAAAATAAACATTAAAAAAAATTAAAACACTGCTTTCTTCGCGTCTCTCCTCTCCTCACAAAGCTACCAAGTTTCCCTATTGCCCATCGGAATGAAGTCCCAAACACCTCTGCCTGACTTTCAAGAACTTCCTGGCTCTGCTCTGCTCTGACCTTTCTGATCTCCTTGCCCAGATTCCTGCCCTCCCCCCAACCAACCCAAGGCCATCAGCTCTTCCCAGTCTTGCCACGCCATCTTTGCTCACACTTTACCAGCCACCTGCTACTGTTCCTCCTGCTAAAGTTCCACAACATCAAAAACAAATAAAATAAAATAAATAAAAATAAAGTTCCACAACATCACACTTCCCCAACTTCTCCAGCCCTTGTCTTCTCACTTCTTGAATCTCTGGAACTTGTCGCCCATATCACACACATAAGCCCTTAATCATGTATTACTTATATCCTTATGTTCTCTAATTTCTGTTCCTTTTGGATATCTTACCTCCCCAAGAAGATTGCAAAGCACCTCAAGGTAAGACTGATATTCTCTTGGGCTCCTGGGTGACTCGGTCAGTTAAGCATCTGACTTCAGCTCAGGTCATGATCTCATGGTTCGTGAGTTCGAGTCTTACATCGGGTGAGCTCAAGCCCCACTTCAGGTGAGCTTGTGCCCTGCTTTGGGTAAGCCCTGTTTCTCTCCCTCTCTCTTTCCCTCTCTCTCTCCCTCTCACATTCTCCCTCTCTCTGCCCCTTGTGGGATTCTCTCTCTCTCCCTGTCTCTTCCCCTCACTCACTTGCACCCTCTCTCTCTGTGTCATTGTCATTAGACAATGATGGACCCAGCCAGGGGATTCAATGAACTCTCTCTGATCATCAGCACTAACAATTTTTCTTTCAGTTCCCATAGTCTGTTCCCTCCATTCCAAGAAGCAGGGGGAAAACCTGGTGGGAGTACTGGCCAAGTAGCTAAAGCCAGATGGGATCCCTGGACCAGAACCTGGCCAAGCAGCAGCCAGGGTCTGAAAGCACCAGAGGGCAGGATTAAGCTGTGTTATTAGGTCTGCCAAGTCAATGTCAAGATAAGTGGCTGGATTTCTGTCACTTAGGTTGGAAGCTGAGTAAATTGAGGAATGGAGGAGAGAGTCGGGACAGGACGGGAATCGAATACAAGGGACAAACATCCAGGAGGAGCCTGGAGTGACCACAGGCTAGTTGCACGGTGGATGAGGAGCTCTGTCTGGCCTGCATCAAAGCAAGGGCTGGCTGGATACCATCATGATTTGAATTTTCATAAGGTAATGGGAGTGAAGTAAGGGACTCAAAGGGTCTGTTCCTCATAAAGGAGTGTAAAGATGGGAAAATTTTGGTATCTATTGTCACAGAGGACAACCAACTGCACATAGGGGCTTGTGTTTCCATCAAAAGCCACCATTAAGAGAGTGAAAGCCAAGCCACAGAACAGAACAAATTGATAGCACATTTGTCCAAAAAGGATTTATATCCAGTATCTATATAAGGAACTTATAAAACTCAAAAAGAAACAAACAAACAAAACCAGACAACATGATTTAAAAAAAAACAAACAGGCATAGGACTGGTTCTAGGACTGGGGCAGGAAATATACAAGCCTAGAGTATCTTGTAGTGTCAGAAAGTGCATTAAGACAAGAAATACGCAAAATAGTTAGGGCCATATCAAAGGAATACAGGAGCCAACTGAAAGCTCCCAATGGCCAAAGCTGGGACAATTTGAACAACAAAAGAAATACTGGATTAGAACCCCAAATATGAAACAACTAACCATGAGTCCATACTGATGTAAGTAGATTGACTGAATACCTAAATAAACAGCAAAATTCCAAATACTCTGTGTAGACAGTCAGTCTTCAAAGGGGTGGAGCATAATTCCTCACTCTTTTTTTTTTTTTTTAACGTTTTTTTATTTTTATTTTTGAGACAGAGAGAGACAGAGCATGAACAGGGGAGGGGCAGAGAGAGAGGGAGACACAGAATCTGAAACAGGCTCCGGGTTCTGAGCTGTTGGCACAGAGCCCGACGTGGGGCTCGAACCCACGGACCGTGAGATCACGACCTGAGCCGAAGTCGGACGCTTAACCGACCAAGCCACCCAGGTGCCCCAATTCCTCACTCTTTAAATGGAAGCTGGGAATAGTGACTTCCTTCCAAAGAATACAGTGTGGAAAGGGTTGGAGAGAGAGTAACCCTACAGTGAAGAAGCCTGACAAACAGTACCTCAGGCAAGAGATCAAGGTTAACATCAACAGTGATAATTCACAAAGGAAAGGCAAAAGAAAAAAAAAGTCATAATTCGTGTTAATAGTACATACCTTTGATATCACATGATAAAAATGGTGCCCTATGTCCGTGGTCTTCCACCCAAAAAGCCCATGACTTCAGCCTAAACAGGAGGAAAATACCAAATTCAAACTGAAAGACATTTATAAAATACCTGAGTAATACCCTTCAAAACTGCCAAGGTCACCACAAACCAAGAAAATCTAAGAAATTGTCACAGCCTAGAGGAGCCTAAGGAGACATGATGATTAATGTGGTGTCCTAGATGGGATCTAAGGAACAAAAAAAGGACATTAGGTAAAAACTAAGAAAATCCAACGGGGCAGGAAAGATAGAAAGTGAAAATAAAGCAAAAGAAATCTCAATAAACTAAGGATTTCAGTCAGCAGTGTATCAATCTGCTCTCGTGGTTTGTGGCATTGAGCCCCATGTCAGGCTCTGCACTGACTGCTCAGAGTCTGCTTGGGATTCTCTCTCTCCCTCTCTCTCTCCCCTCCTCCTCCCCACCTTCGCGTGTGCCCTCTCTCTCTCTCTCTCTCTCAAATAAATAAATAAATAAACATTAAAAATCTTAATATACTATCATGTACTGCCTCAGCCCAGGAAGGCATCAGGTCAGCTTTGGTTTACTGACGAGAGTTGTACCAGGCCTGAATTAGTACCTTTAACCAAATAAAAAAGGTTCATACAGAAACTTGAAGTACCCAGCATTCTAAAACAGACCTCCATGGCTAACAGGATTTGCTGGCTAAGTCCAGGACTCCTGGAGAACACAACTGAGGTCAGTACTGGAGGTTGGTATCACCCTGCTTCAGAGTCGAACCTGCGCAGAAGAACTCACGTAGCAGGCCGGGAATGCTGTCCTGAGAGACGCCTGCTTGGCAAAGTTGGCCCATGGCTGGTGTCTGCAGACTTGCTGAGTAAACATTTCCCAACGTTGATATAAAACCTTCCCTAAGGGGCTCGGTCGGTTGAGTGTCTGACTTGGGCTCAGGCCATGATCTCATGGTTTGAGAGTTCAAGCCCCACATCAGGCTGTCTGCTGTCAACATGGAGCCCACTTCAGATGCTCTGTTCCCCTCTTTCTCTGCCCCTCCCCTGCTTGTGCTCTCTCTCTCTCAAAAATAAACATTAAAAAAAAAAGTTTCCCTAAATAATAAAAGTGGCTCACTGTGCCTAAATTATTTGCACAATGTGGTTTATGCTAAACACCTGCTTCCTTCTGGAAGTATGGGATTTTGGTATGTGTTAAGCAAAGTGCCTACATGAGTGGCCCCAGTACAAACCCTGAGTACTGAGGCTCTAATGAGTTTCCCTGGTAGACACTTCACATATACTGTCACAATTCATTGCTGGAGGAATTAAGTGCATCCCGCGTGACTCCACTGGGAGGCAACTCTTGAAACTCTGGGCCTGGTTTCCTCCAGACATCACTCCACGAGCACCTTCCCATGCTGATTTCGCTTTGTATGCTTTTACTATAATAGATCACAGCCATGAGTACAACTGTATGGCGAGTCCTTTGAGTTCTAGAAAATTACTGGTCCTGAGCATGGTCTTGGACCCCTGACATAGACCCAAATGTAAAAACAATAAAACTTCTAGAGAAAAAAAAGAAAGAAAAAAAACTTAACCTTAAGGTAAACTAAGATTTTCCCCCCAGCTTTATTGAGGTATATCAGATAAACAAAAATTTTAATAGTTAAGGCATACAACGTGATGTTTTGATACACATAAATTGTGAAATGATTGCACAATCAAGCTAATATCTAAGATCTCAGTTACAATTTTTCTGTGTGGAGTGAGGACACTTAGGATGAACTTCTTAGCAAATGCCAAGTATACAAAACAGTATTAGTAGCTGCAGCTGATGCTGTACATCAGCTCTCTAGATCCTGCATAACTGAACTTTGTGTCCTTTGACCAACAATTCCCCATTTTTCCAACCCCCCTCCCCAGCACCTGGCAACCATTATTTTACTCTTTGCTTTTGAGTTCAAATTTATAAAGATTCCTTAAACAGGACACAAAAAGCACCACCATAAAAGGAATAGGAAAATAGACTTAAAGTGAGAACTAGGAAATGTTCCATGTTGGAACCTCTTCCAACACTTCCGGTACTGTTGGCAAAGCTTTCCTTTCTGGACTCAGTGGTTTGGGAAGATGCTCATGTTCGTGCTTCATTCTCATGTTACTTTTGATTATTCTCTTTCATATGTATTTATCTCACCTCCCTATTCCCTTAAGGGAATGAATCATGATACACTCATTGCCTAACATGGTGGTGAATAAATACATATTTAAGTGTTTGATAAAGTTGACAAACTGAAGGATATACTGCTCTTCTTTTGGAACTTGCAACACTTTCCATACATGAATTGAGGAACCATCTCCAATGAAGGAACTGGAAATCTATTTACCCATTAAGGAATGAGTCTTGGACTGTGTCACTCTGTGTGCATCAAAAACTAAAGAATATTTATGGGGAATGACTTTAAAGGATTTAGGTCAAACAATTAAGGGGCTATTTCTGGATAGTATTGACCCCCACAAATATGAATGATTTTACCAAATCACACCTTGACAAAATCTCTTGTCCCATACTGAAAAATGACATAGTTTTGGGAACCTGTCCCTGTTTCCTATTAAGATTTCCTTGAGAACACTGTTCAGTACTTCAGTGTCCTCCTTTTGAGGACTCTCAGGAGACATTTCTGGCCTAAATTGAATCTATAGTGAGCATCTGAGATATTAACCTCAACAAATAGATAACAAACGTATACAAAATTAAATGATCTAACTTCTACTTCCAAATCTGATTTTCCCTCACTACTCTGGTTGCCCAAACCAGAAGGCTCATAGTCAATCTTCTCTCCTTTCATGAATTCCCAGTACTATATTTAATACTTTTATATAATGTCCCTCAAATCTACTTCCTCTTTCTTCCTTTCTGTACTCTCTTACTGAGAATTTTGAATTGGCTTTCTGATTTTCTTGCTCCAAGCTATCAACAGATCATTGCTGTTTTCCTAAATAGCTCTGATCAACAACTGATCATCACTGAGAATTCCAAATGCTTCAGTGGTCTCCAAAGCCCTCCATTAACAGGTTCAAATGTGTAAAACAGAACCCAGCCATATATACCATATGCTGCAAGCACATTAAGTCACTATTCCCAAAATAAACTACTTCACCATTTTTGTTCTTTCATGTATGCTGATTCTACCCTTAATGCCCATGACCTTCATCCTCTGCTTGTCAAACATAGAACTTATACTGTAATATATTTAATTTAAAAAAAAAAATCCATGGTCCGTACTGACCTGAGAGGGAAAACTTTCCTTCAGAGAATAGCAGCAAGGGTAAAAAAATATACATATATATCACCATTTTACAACTCCCAATGTTCTACTTCAGGTAAGAATCAATAGATCCCCAAAACATCCAGTGAAAAGGTGTTGGAGAACAAGATATTCACATTAATTTTAAAAATACAACTATTATACAGGGGCGCCTGGGTGGCTCAGTTGGTTAAGTGTCCAACTTCAACTCAGGTCATGATCTTGTGGTTTGTAGGTTCGAGCACCACAATGGGCTCTGTGCTGATAGCTTGGAGCCTGGAGTCTGCTTCAGATTCTGTGTCTCCCTGTCTCTCTGCTTCTCCCCCCTTTGCTCTCTCAAAAATAAACATTAAAAAAAACTGTTTAATAAAAATTATAACTATTATACGGAGTGCACTTGTGATGAGCACCAGTGTTGTATCACTAAATTATACACCTGAAACTAATATTACACTGTATGTTAACTGAAATTTTATATAAACTTAAAAAAATAACTATTTTACGGGCACCTGGGCAGCTCAGTCGGTTAAGCGTCTGACTTGATTTCAGTTCAGGTCATGATCTCACTATTCATGAGATCAAGCCCTGTGTCGGACTCCACACTGACAGCACTGAGCCTGCTTGGGATTCTCTCTCTTTGCCGCACCCCCCCCCCCAAAATAAACATATTTTTTTAATAATAGCTATTATAAAAGATGCTGGGGAGACAATTAGGAAAATTTTAATATGGACAGCATATTATTGAATCAGTTGTTTCTTAGGTATAGTGGTATTGTGGCTATATAGATGGTCTTTATTTTTTTAAGCTTATTTATTTTGAGAGAGAGTGTGCACAGGAGACGGGCAGAGAGAAGGGAGATTCCAAAGCAGGCTACATACTGCCAGCATGGAGCCTGATGCAGGCCTTGAACTCATGGTCAGATTGTGACCTAAGCCAAAATCAAAAGTTGGACACTTAATGGACTGAGCCACCCAGGCACCCCTATTTCTTTAAAAAAGAGGAAAAAATCAAATTTAAATAGGCATATGTATGGGGAATCACACAGACATGGAATTCCAAAGAGGCAACATGAAGCTTATGTGACCTAAAGAAAGGAGGAGGGGCTGAAGACACAAAAGGGAGAAAACTCACTAGCAAGGTGAAAGATGTTTGGAAAAACAAGCCCGTTCTGTTATGCAGATGAGTTGCAGGTCTTTATTCTTAGGGCACAGATGCTGAAATTTTTTAGATGAAGTGTCAGAAATGTCAGGATGCTTACAACTTACTCTCAAATAGTTCCCCAGAAAAATAAAGCAAATGCATCAGAATATTAACATGTGGCATATATTGATGGATAGTAAAAGAGTGTTGCTTATATTATTCTTCCAACTTTTCCTTAGGACTGAGTATTTTCATAATTAAAAAGTCTACCTCTGGGGCACCTGGGTGGCTCAGCTGGTTGAGCGTCCGACTTCGACTCAGGTCATAATCTCAGTTCGTGTGTTCGAGCCCCACATCGGGCTCTGTGCTGACAGGTCAGAGCCTGAAGCCTGTTTCAGATTCTGTGTCTCCCTCTCTCTCTGCCTCTCCCCTGCTCGCACTCTCTGTCAGAAATGAATAAATATTTAAAATATTTAATTTTATTAAAATATTTAATATAAATAATATTTAATATATTACACATTACATATTATAATTATATATAAATACATATTTATATATTATATATTTACATATATAATATATAAATATATATTACATATATAATTATATTATATATTATATAACATAATAAATATTTAGTATTAACATTTCATAAATATTTTTAAAAATTAAAAAAAAAAGTCTACCTCTTGCCAAAGGCCAATTCTCCCATGAACTCTTTTTCACTTCTGTCAATAGATCTGGATTTTTCAATTCAAATAGTACTTTGCTCTGGTCACTACAGTAATTGCACAGCATTATAAAGTCATTACAACAAATGTCTTTGGTCTTTCTCCCTATCCTAGGAAAGTTAGAGGGTCCTTCTATGTCACTCATTTTGTATCCTTTAGTGCTCATCTCATAGTTGAGTAATAAATAAATAGCTAAACTAAGCACTATTTTATTTAAGATATGCCTATCTTAATATTCTTACATAGATTACAGAGCTGAGACATTAGAGGCCTTCTGCAGAGCTAGACTTAATAATCCTCAAATAGATTTTAAAATACCTATCTGAAAGCTATAAAACCTCACATTTCAAAGGTCAAGTGCCTTTCTCAGATGATAAGCTGTACAAAAACTCATTTAGGGGCGCCTGGGTGGCGCAGTCGGTTAAGCGTCCGACTTCAGCCAGGTCACGATCTCGCGGTCCGTGAGTTCGAGCCCCGCGTCAGGCTCTGGGCTGATGGCTCAGAGCCTGGAGCCTGTTTCTGATTCTGTGTCTCCCTCTCTCTCTGCCCCTCCCCCGTTCATGCTCTGTCTCTCTCTGTCCCAAAAATAAATAAACGTTGAAAAAAAAAATTTTTTTTTTTAAAACTCATTTTATGGCAGCCTTTTGGCTGCCTCACAGCAGGGCCATTGGGTACTTAGGCTAGGCACATCTGGTGAGAACAGCACCATGCCTGTGGTCTCCCAACCTGCTCACCTCTGAGTGACTAATAAAAAAATAACATTTGTTATCTCAGAATTGGTTTCTCCTGGTTCACTGTTGCAATAGACTGTGTTGGGCTCTAGGTCAGCAAAACTATCAGGGAGGCTTTACAGCTTTAGGGAAACTCTTGCCATCTTCCAGCACAATTTTTCCCCCAAACCATTACCTCTTTAAAGTAAATCTAAAGTAAGTAAAGTAAGTAAAGTAAAGTAATCTCTACACCCAATGTTGGGCTCAAACTCACGACCCTGAGATCAAGAGCCACATGCTCCAACGACTGGGCCAGCCAGGCACCCCTCTTCTACAATTCTTAATCCAGATGAATAAATGACTTACCAAATCACTACAGCTAGTGGATAGTAGAAACTAAAATCCAGAGGACCATTCACAAAAATTCTTCTCATAGGGTGTACTTGTTAGATATGGTTTGTCCTTTTATTAGACCAAGTAAACCAGACATGCTTTAAAATATTCTAAGACTTGGGGCACCTGGGTGTCTCAGTTAAGCGTCCGATTCCTGATTTTGGCTCAGGTCTTGATCTCACAGCTCGGGAGATCAGTCCTGTCGGGACACAGAGCCTGCATGGGATTCTCTCTGCCTCTCCCCACTCGCTCTCAAAATAAACTTAAAAAAATAACTATTTCTTGGGAATGCAAGCTGGTGCAGCCACTCTGGAAAACAGTATGGAGGTTCCTCAAAAAACTAAAAATAGAACTACCCTACAACCCAGCAATTGCACTACTAGGCATTTATCCAAGGGATACAGGTGTGCTGTTTCGAAGGGACATATGCACCCCAATGTTTATAGCAGCACTATCAACAATAGCCAAAGTATGGAAAGAGCCCAAATGTCCATCGATGGATGAATGGATAAGATGTGGTAGATATATGCAATGGAGTATTACTTGGCAATCAAAAAGAATAAAATCTTGCTATTTGCAACTATGTGGATGGAACGGGAAAGTATTATGCTAAGTGAAATTAGTCAGAGAAAGACAAATATCATATGACTTCATTCATTTGAGGACTTTAAGAGACAAAACAGATGAACATAAGGGAAGGGAAACAAAAATAATATAAAAACAGGGAGGGGGACAAAACATAAGAGACTCTTACATATGGAGAACAAACAGAGGGTTACTGGAAGGGGTGTGGGGGGGGGATGGGCTAAATGGGTAAGGGGCATTAAGAAATCTACTCCTGAAATCATTGTTGCACTATATGCTAACTAATTTGGATGTAATTTAAAAAAACAAAACTTAAAAAATAAATTGTTCATGTCACTGCAAAAAACAAAAACAAAAAACCATTTCAGGTTTAAGCAGATCATAAAGAAGTCCTATGAGCAGCATTTCTCTTTAACCCAAATCATCATCTGTTCATATTGTGATCATAGTTAAATAGATTTATGATGTAGTATAGCAGTTGTGTGCACATGCAAAATTCTTACCCGTTGGGTGAAATCAACAGATTACACACATAATGTACAAATCAGGAAGTGGCACCATTGCAATACGGAGCTGACAAAATAACTGAATAGGAATTAGTTGCCTTTGGGGGCGCCTGGATGGCTGTCAGTTAAGTGTCCAACTGTTTCGGCCCAGGTCATGATCTTCCGGTTCCTGAGTTTGAGCCCCACATCAGACTCTGCGCTGACAGCACGGAGCCTGCTTGGGATTCTCTCCGTCACTCCCCGACTCGTGCACTCTTTCTCAAAATAAACATTAAAAAAAAAAAAAGGAATCAGTTGCCTTTGTAGAGGTTGGGGGTAGGCAAACAAGGGATTTCCTTCTCTCATAAACTGTCTTGACTTTTTGATTCTTTTAATTATATACCTGTTAACAATTTAAAAATGAGGAGCCCAGAAAGACACAGGCATGGGTGAAACTTAAATATACCGGTATCACAGCAGGTTACATGGAGGGCTCATTTAATAAATGGAGCTTAAAAATTGGATATGAATATGGAAAAAAAAATTTTTAACTTTGAGAATCCCAAGCAGGCTCTATGTTCAGCACAGAGCCTGATGCGGGGATCAATCCCACAACCTTGGTATCACAACCGAGCCGAAATCAAGAGTCAGACACTCAAATCAACCGAGCCACCTAGGCGCCCTTTTTATTTTTTTAAATTTACATCCAAATTAGTTAGCATATAGTGCAATGATTTCAGTAGATTCCTTAATGCCCCTTACCCATTTAGCCTATCACTCTCCCACACCCCCTCCAGTGACCCTGTTTGTTCTTCATATTTAGGAGTCTCTTCTGTTTTGTCCCCCTCCGTTTTTATATTATTTTTGTTTCCCTTCCCTTATGTTCATCTGTTTTGTCTCTTAAAGTCCTCATATGAGTGAAGTCATAGGATTTTTGTCTTTCACTAATTTCACTTAGCCTAATTCCCTCCAGTTCCATCCACATAGTTGCAAATGGCAAGATTTCATTCTTTTTGATTGCCAAGTAATACTCCATTGTGTATGTGTATATGTATATACGTGTGTATACACATGTATATATGTGTGTGTGTGTGTGTGTGTGTGTGTACACACACACACCACATCTTTATCCACTCATCCAACGATGGACATTTGGGCTCTTTCCATACTTTGGCTATTGTTGATAGTGCTGCTATAAACACTGGGGTGCATGTGCCCCTTCGAAACAGCACACCTGTCTCCCTTGGGTAAATGCCTAGTAGTGCAATTGCTGGGTTGTAGGGTAGCTTTATTTTTAGGTTTTTGAGGAACCTCCACACTGTTTTCCAGAGTGGCTGCACCAGCTTGCATTCCTACCTTTTTAAAATGTTTATTATTTTAGAAAGAGCACAGGGGAGGGGCAGAGAGCAAGGAGAGAGAGAATCCCAAGCAGTCTCCTTACTGCCAGCACAGAGCCTGGTTGCAGGGCTCAAACTCACCATGAGATCAGATCATGACCTGAGCCAAAATCAAGATTTGGACATGTAACTGACTGAGCCACCCAGGAACCCGTTGTAATTTATTTAAGTAAGCTCTATACCTAATGTGGAGACTGAAATCACAACCCTGAGATCTCATGCTTTACCAACTTGAGCCAGCCAGGTGCAACAATGACAGTCAATCTTCTGTGTCAACTTGGCTAAGCTATGGTATCTAGTTTATGGTCAAACCAGTCTAATTGCTGTGGAAGTATTTTTTAGACATGATTAACATCTGAAATACTCTGAATAAAGATTACTTTAAAAAAAAAAAAAAGCTTACTTTCCATAACATGGATGGGTCTCATCCATTTGGAGGGCCTTTACAGAACGTGAGGTCCACTAAGAAGGAATTCTGCTTCTAAACACAACTATTCCAGGAGTCTCCAGCCCTATCCACCTGCCCTTTCAAACTTGCCAGCCCCTACAATCTTTCTATACACATCCTAATCGCTGTATTTCTCTGAAGAACTCTAGTAAGTGGACTAAGCTCTTAGATAACAAAAGTAAATCTTTAAAACTCTTAGTAAAATATATAATTATCTTTGTAGACTTTAAGGTAAAAATTTCTTAAATAAGACCAAAAATACCATAAAAACTGACCAACTTGGTTATAATTATAAACCACTGCCTATAAAAGATATGTTAAAGAAAATTAACAATGAAAAGATATCAACAAATGTTCCTAATTCTATTCATTAATATGTTCTTTCTCAATCTTTGTCCCAATCTTTCAGACCTCACTTACCAGTTTTACTTCGTTGAGAATTTTAGTTGTCCTGTTCTTTTCTTGCCTACATTTTTATATAGATCAGTCTTCTTGGCAGACAAGCCAGCGAGGCTCTTCAACATTACCACATGTGAACTCTGCTACATATCCAGTTACCTAATTTATGAATTCTTCTTTAATCAATCACAAAGCACTCTAGAAACTTGCAAAGAGATCAGTCTTGAATAATCTAGGCCTGCTAATCTGAATAACATTCAAGTAAATTAGCTAAAGCATGCTTACCAATTCCTCTAATTAATTTCAGTTCTTTTAAAAGAATCGTTCAAACTACAGAAAACCACCAAGCAATACGGAACCTTTATTTTTAACGTAATTTCTGTACATCTGGAGTATGACAGTAATCCTTTTACAAATGGAACTGATTACTAGAATAAACAATGACAAAACCAAACTGGTATTTGAGGTGAATCCACAGGGAGTTTAAGCTTCAAATCCAGCCAAGAAATTTGTCACAATCTCTTTCAGCTTTGCATCTGACTGTTCTGAGATCTTTCCATCAGTCCTATTCGGAAATGAAAAACAGTTCATCAGTTCAGACCTAAACAAAAATTCAATGACTAACTACAAAACTCAAAAGAATTTTACCAAGACTTTGTATCTTAAAAATTATAAAAAAGAGGCTACCGATTGTGTTCATACCTGATGTTGCCCAACAGAGCTTGGTGCTGGCTGATAACATGAGCCAAGAAAGCATGCTCAAACTTTGTGATCTTGCTAGGCTCCAATTTATCAAGATACCCTCTCACACCAGCATAAATAACAGCCACTTGTTCTTCAATAGCCATGGGAGCTGAAAGCAAACAAAACAATGCCAAGTGAGTTGCTCAAATAAATGCCATATTAACAAAGTCAGAGAAACTTACCTTTTTTTCCAATTATGAACATGTCTCCTCCATATCACCTGCTCTCACATTCTCTATGAGAAACCCCACATTAATACTCTCCCACTTCTGTCCCCAGGAAAAACTTTTTTCCTTATATTTGCAAGCCTTAAAGTGTTATCTTTGGGCATATTCCATAAGCACGGTTTATCATCTGGCAGTATTTATACTGTTTGAGACATAAATAAGTTGCCGACATTTTATAGCAAGGTAAACACATACTAACATTCTTTTAAATCTGCCCAATTCCATTCTCTCAAAGCCAACACGGAAAGGGGCACAGGAAGGGATCTGACAGATTTTAACTCTCAAAAGTAGTAAGTATGTTTTAGTAAGTTTTCCTTCAAATAATGACAATACCTGCAATACAAGTATAATAGGCATCGATCACATTCAAAACACTCCATCTTGGGGCACCTGGGTGGCTCAGTCAGTTAAGCATCTGACTTCAGCTCAGGTCATGATCTCACGGCCCATGAGTTCGGGCCCCGCATCAGGCTCTGTGCTGACAGCTCAGAGCCTGGAGCCTGTTTCAGATTCTGTGTCTCTCTTTCTCTCTCCTCCCCCGCTCATGCTGTCTCCCTCTTCTCAAAAATAAATAAACGTTAAAAAAAAAAAAAAATTCAAAACACTCCATCTTTAATGAAAGGTAACAGTATGTATCGTAGCTTACATAGGGAGCTGTATGATATTCCCAAGCCCTAACACACAGTAGGAACTTGATGACATGAAAGAACAACTTACAATACTGTCCTTGCTTCAGCAACTCAGTCAATCGCACACCACGACTCAAGAGTTGTTGCGTGGCAGCGTCAAGGTCAGAACCGAACTGGGCAAAAGCAGCAACCTCACGATACTGAGCCAATTCCAGCTTCATGGTACCTGCCACCTGAAATACAGAAATGGTTAAGTCATGAAATACAAAAATACTTAACTTCACTGACAAAGAACAAATACATTGTGATTTTAAACTAAAGACACCCCATCTCCTTGACAAAGTGATGCAAATTACCTGCTTCATGGCCCTGGTTTGAGCAGCAGATCCGACACGGGACACAGACAAACCAACGTTAATGGCAGGGCGGATACCTTTGTAGAACAATTCTGTTTCCAAGAAGATCTACATCATACAGAGAATACACATGATAATGAGCTTAAAGAAATCAAGTATTTTCAAAGTTAAGTCAAAAAACTGAAACCCGGGGCACCCGGGTGGCTCAGTCGGTTGAGCGTCCGACTTCGGCTCAGGTCATGATCTCAGTCCATGAGTTTGAGCCCCGTGTCGGGCTCTATGCTGACAGCTCAGAGCCTGGAACTTGCTTCGGATTCTGTGTCTCCCTCTCTCTCTGCCCCTCCCCTGCTCATGCTCTGTCTCTGTCTCAAAAATAAATCAAAACATTAAAAAAAAAAAAATTTTTTTTTTTAAAAACTGAAATCCAACATCTCCAAAGAAGAATGTTGTCTTCTTCTCATAGTAAAGAGTCCCTCCAATCTTTCACAGCCCATATCAAACTACATATTCTGTTGGTAAGATTAAAAGATGTGAGACGAAAAAAAAAACAGATTATGAATTTATATTAAAATATATGCAGATAAAGTGATAGGACCTCTGAGATATGCTTCAAAACTACCTAACACGGAAAATAGTGAGACGAAAAAAAAAACAGATTATGAATTTATATTAAAATATATGCAGATAAAGTGATAGGACCTCTGAGATATGCTTCAAAACTACCTAACACGGAAAATAGTAGTGGCTATAAATGAAGCAAAAATGAGGTCCACTATACCACGAATTGAAATGGGTGAGAGAGATGTGGGGTTCATTATACCCTTCTCCTTACTTTTCTATATATTTGAAATTGTCCACAATAAAAAGTAAAAGGCATTTAACAGATCGGTTCATAAACACCAGCCTCAACCAATGCCTTGAAGTCATCCAAAGCTTTTACATTTATTTAAGCATAAAATACCTGTCCATCAGTGATGGAAATGACATTTGTTGGAATGTAAGCAGACACATCACCAGCTTGTGTTTCTATGACTGGTAAAGCAGTCAAGGAGCCACCGCCAAAAGAATCGTTCATTTTCGCCGCTCTTTCTAGCAGACGAGAGTGTAGGTAGAACACATCACCAGGATAGGCCTCACGACCAGGGGGTCGGCGGAGCAGCAGAGACATCTGACGATAAGCAACAGCCTAGAGTATAGAAAAGGGTTACGAAGTTTAGTTATTAAAAGCTAAATTTGTCACCTTCCATTGTGGTGCAAACACGCAGATTCTAAAAATATATATACTCTGACCTGTTTGGATAAGTCATCATAGATGATCAGAGCATGTTTGCCATTATCCCGAAAATACTCTCCCATGGAACAGCCAGAATAAGGAGCCAGGTACTGAAGCGGAGCAGCATCAGAAGCAGTAGCTGAAACCACGATGGTGTACTTCATGGCATCTGGGAAGAAGATAAATTTTCAGTTTTACAAGATTATTAACGTTTTGATTTTAGAGACTACTATAATAAAAATTAAGTGCTTCACTAAGTCATCTATCAAAGTCAGGTTAGTCAGAACTTCTAAATGGCACCTACTTTAAAGAAACTGACAAAAACCTTAAAACGTATCATTGTTTTACACTATTTTCACTTGTTTTTATTTATTGAATTACATGAGAAATTTCAATTCATTAGGGAGTAATTAAAACCAGTCTTCATTCAGTAGAAGCTATCCTAAGATTAGCAACAATAAGACTCCCACCAAACAATAATAAGATTGAACAACTTCTTTTCTTATAAGCAAACTCTACCTCCAACGTGGGGCTCAAACTCACAACCCTGAGATCAACAGTCACATGCTCTACCAACTAACTGAGCCAGCCAGTTGGACTGGCCCCAGGACTAAAGTTCTTTAATACCTGCATCTGTAAGTCTCTTCACCAACTGGGCAACAGTGGACCTCTTCTGACCAATAGCAACGTAGATACAGTATAGCTTCTTCTTTTCATCAGTTCCATCGTTGAAACGTTTCTGGTTAATGATTGTGTCAATAGCAATTGAGGTTTTGCTTTAAAAAGAGAAAGTAAGCATGAATCTTAGTAAATACTTCAAAATTCGCAACTTAAAAGTACTACTGCTAATGCTCATCGCATTCCATTCTTCCTATTATATCTAAAGCATTTACCATTCCAAGCCTGAAAAGTAACCTTTCCACAAGCATATTTTAGTTAGAACTTTTAACAAGCTTTACCCAGTCTGACGGTCACCAATAATCAGCTCACGCTGACCACGACCAATTGGCACCAAGCTATCCACAGCCTTAATGCCAGTCTGCATTGGCTCACGCACAGAAATTCGAGGAATGATCCCAGGGGCTTTCAGGCCAACTCGCCTACGGGTCTTGGAACCAATTGGACCCTGGTAAACAATAAAAAGTGTCCCCAGAACAATCAGTTTTGATGTCTGTTAGAGGCTACAATCACATCTAATAAATGTTAAACGTACCTTTCCATCAATGGCATTACCAAGGGCATCTACGACACGGCCCAACAGCTCCTCACCAACTGGAACATCCACAATGGCTCCTGTTCTCTTCACAATATCTCCTTCTTTAATCAGTTTATCATTGCCAAACACGACAACACCAACATTGTCAGGTTCCAAGTTCAGAGACATACCCTACACAAAACACACAATCAAACACCGACAAAACTTTAGTACTTGTTCCCCATACATTAACACTACATATTATGAAAATACCTAGTAAAAAAAAAAAAAAAAAAAAAAAAAAGTCTTGTTCTTTAGATCTGGTTTACCCAAGTATTTTTCCAACACCCTTCTTTGGTCAAAACTGCATTACGATAAGCCTAACATGCTCCTTTATCACATCCTCAAAGAACTAAAAGAAGCAAAAAAAAAAAAACCTCAACAGGTTAAGCTTATTTCACTGCATTTCTTTTGTCTATGGCTTTTGAACTGGGTGATCAGTATGAAATAAAATCATCAACCCGAAATTTTAAGACACAGTTAATTTGCATCTTTTTATCTGTGAGAAGTTCCATACACAATTTAAAGAATTACCTACTGAGAACTCATCAGGTTAGTAGACAGTGAAATTAAAAGCTACTCAAACAAGAACAAAATGCCATAATGTAACAATGATGGGTCATCTCTCCTCATTATAAATTTATTTCAAAATGGTAAGATTTTTAGGTCCCTAATCATTACTAAGGAAAAAGGTTATTCCAGGAACAGAGTCTGGTCAGTAATGAAAGCTTTGTAGAAGTACTTGGAACAAATACAGAGGAATATCATGGAATACCACTGGATGTACAAAATCTTTAATCTAAATCTTAAGATATTCAATACAGCAGTCACTAATCACATGTGGCTATTTAAAATTTGAATTAACACCATCTTACAAAGTCAGAGAAACTTACTTTTCTCTCTAACACATCTCTATACATCACCTACTCTCTGTGAAAAACTCCACATTTTACACTCTCAACAGCCTCACATATGTAACAGTTACTACATTTACAGCAAAGACACAGTATTTCCATCATTGCAGGAAGTTCTATTAGGCATTACTAAACTCTTAGATCTTAAAAGCTAAACAGAAACTCAGAGTTCATTAATTTCACTTCAACTTTCAAAACTATGTTAATACACATACACTGAAGATATGGGAGATTACATTTTTAGCCAAAGACTAACACCCTGGATAAAACTTTTGGCTTTGTAATTATTCTTCCACATCAAGGCTCTTTTTCCACACTGGACACTACCCAGAGGACCAAGACTGTCTTCTCCCATGTGTGGGTAATCCTACTCCCCCTGGTCCACCCATATCACACTCTGCTTTCCTCAGAAAACAACTAGGTTCAACCTAATGGAAAGTAGATTTCTATCAGAGAGCTTCTGATAACTACACTACCCTACCTCAACAATAATACATCTACTCTTACTAGAAATACAAACTCAATGACTTTCAACTTTCCACCAGAAATGAATTTAAAGTTATCTAATGCTTTTGTATAAGATGACGTTAATGGCTGCAAAGAGTATACCATTCTTAGAATCCAGATGAATGTTTACTCAATATATATTTTAGCACTAGTGGCTCCAACTGATATATACATCAATCCTCAGAGTAAAAACTTTGGTAACTAAAAACCCTTAAGTTTATTCTTTTCACAACTTATGATAATCACTAAAACAATGAACAAGTTGAGATTTAAAGTTAAACAAAAAAACACTAGCACAATCTCTGAATTACTAATGAATAACTCAGAGACCAATCCTAAACCACCAAAATCTCATTTTATAATTTACCTTTAAACCTGAAGAAAACTCCACCATTTCTTCTGCCTGAACATTTCTCAGCCCATGTACACGGGCAATACCATCACCAATGCTTAGGACACGCCCAGTCTCCTCAAGGTCAACAGAGGTATCAGCTCCAAGAATGCGTTCTTCAAGGATAGAGGACACTTCGGCAGTGCCTATTGAGAGGAAAATTCCATTGCAAAAATAGCCTGGTCTCAAGATTTTAAAACCCACTTCCTCAACAATGTAAAAACTATAGTTTTGTAATCACAATAACCAAATTACTCTAAGATGTAATATAATATACTTGGCTCTATTCGAAAAAGCTTAGTACCTACCATTACTATAAAAACAAATCCAAGTGATTAAGAATCTGTATCTATGTTGAAACCAGACTTTTTGGCTAAACTCTATAGGAAGTTTAAAAATACAATCTATTTTTTAAAAGCAACTGTTAACAAAGTATAAATATCTTTCTTTTTAAAAACATGCAAATACTATTCTTCATCTTAGCATGTGGGAGATTTACAGATTCACTTTTTTTTTTTTAAATGTTTATTTATTTTTGAGAGAGCGAGTGAGCAAGCTGGAGAGGGGCAGAGAGAGGGAAACACAAAATCTGAAGCAGGCTCCAGGCTCTGAGCTGTCAGCACAGAGCCCAACATGTGGTTGAACTCACGAGCTGTGAGATCATGACCTGAGCCAAAGTCAAATGTTTAACCTACTGAGCCACCCAGGTGCCCCTATGGATTCACTTACTTAATTTTTAGTTCAAAAGCTCCAATCACATCTCCAAAGGAATTCCCTAACCTACAGCATCTTCCTATGCTCACCTCCCTACTTCTCTATCCTATTTGCAATGTGTAAATTTATAGATTGCCATATATAGATTAGCAGCTATCACCGTCAAAAAACAAAGGTAAAAACTGCTTACTTTTTTCTAATTTTTTTTTGGAGAAGAAAAAGAAATCTTTCATAGTTCAGAACGGATGCCCAGCACCTGATATGTGTACTTTCTGTTTCCACCCAAGGGATATTGTATCAGAGAAAAAAAAAGTTGTAGGGGTGCCTGGGTGGCTCAGTCAGTTGAGCACTGGGACTCTTGTTTTCAGCTGAAGTCATGATCCCAGGGCTGTGGGACTGAGCACCGCAGCAGGCTCCGCATTGAGTATGGGTCCTGCTTAAGATTCTCTCTCTCTCTGCCCCTCTCCCCTGCTCCTACACATGCTCTAAAATATCTTTTTAAATAAATGAAAAAAGAAAACAAAAAAAAAGGAAAGAGCTAGTAACATGATAAAATATTTCACTAGAACAAGAAAACCTACCAAGATAGGGCTAAATGGCACATTATGGGCTAAGAATCTGGGATTTGTGGTAACTAAATTTGAAAGAAAAAATTAACAGATGAAAATAAAAAACCCCAACAGTTATGTTACCTATATAACTTATTTTTTCACTTATTGACAAGACAGTAACTGTGGGGTATGTACACTTAGAAATACTGACTTACCAGTCTTCTGGAGACATGTGTTAGAGGCATGGAGGTTCCTTGCAGCAATGAAGGATGATCCCAAAGCATTTTTGGAGACCTAACACATAAACATTTTTAAAAATATGATTAAAAAAAAAGCTTTTATAAAACTGGCAAGCTTAAACAAATGTTGGCTTACTCTGATCACGTTATCAGTGAAAATATTAATTATATCAAAATATTTTGCTTAAAATTGGAAGACTATTAATCATATAACAAAGTAGCTTTTGATATATGAGAAAATCTATTATGCAGCTCCTGGCAATGCTATAAGTACTCTATAAAAAGCAAATTTTAAAAATGCAGTCATGCAGTCTAGGGGCATCTGGCTGACTCGGTTGAGCACGTGATTCTTAATCTCAGGGTCGTGAATTCAAGTCCCAAATTGGGCACGGAGCCTACTTTTAAAAAAATAGTAACGGCCTATTTTTAAAAGCAACAGTTACTAAATTATCTTTTCCTTTAAAGGCACCAGTTGCTATTATTTCATCTTTAGATATATTTCAGTTGAATTGTGAAAATTCTCAGTAAGATAAATTGCTTTCCAAAAGGGGCAAATATCAATAACATATCCTATTTTACTTAAAAAAAAACCAACAAACAAACAAAAATTGAGTTGTAAATGTTAGAGTTTGATTAGAAACTAAGTATGGCTGTCTACTCTTTTTTTCCTGCCTTTGACAAAGCCTATAGCAATCTGGACCCCCTCCTTCTCCTTCAAGTTGTAATGCCCTAATTTTGGTCACTGGCAATTCTAAATCGACTACTTTCTCTAGGACCAGATGAAATCCGTTAAAAATGCTCTTTGATACCAGTTCCATTATGACAACAAAGTATGTTTATTTCACCTTTGAAACTGAGATTATGTTTAACATGGAAAAAATAAGTAAATGTAAGCCTTAACTTCAAGGGCGATAAGTAATGAAGGGAGAGCATTGACCTTCACAGGCATTTTCTAACCTATGTTCTATCTTACTTGAGTTCTCAATCACGGTCTAACGATTCCTCAAGGACGAAATCTTAAAACATGTCAAAGTAGCACAACACAAAGCAGTCTTTCTACCTGAGGCAATTTAGGATTCGCTGCTATCACTGCTGTCACGGTATCTGCCACATGAAATGCACATTTGCGCCGTGTTTCGCTACTGTTTCAATATTCAGCACTAAGAGATGGCCTACTGAAGTATTCAGAAAGGCACCTTCATTTATTGCTTTCCCCTGAACCGACCTCCGGGCAGAGGTGAAATGCCGGGGCCCGCTGACCTTCATACAATGTCAGGCTTCCTTAAACCGCTTCAACGAGACATAGCCAACAGTGCTCTGACCTTCAGTGGCACAGTCCCGAAGAATCAGCGGAGACAAGCCTCGCGGTTTCAGAGCAGGCATCGGAGCTAGAGCTCCAACACTGACCTTCACCCAAGGCCCCTCTCGGGCAGTACTCAGCTGAAGTCGGGAACCCTCCCCGAGACCCTATCTCTGGACAGCATCGAGGTCAGCACCTCCCCCGCACCGCTCTGCACCGTCCCGCGCGGATGGCCAGCAACAGGCCCTTGTGCCTCCTCCCTGCCCAGCCCGAGCAGCCAACAGTGCAAGATGGCGGCGCCCGCCAGCCCCTCACCCTCCTTGCAGAAAGAGCTCTCGAGTCAGCACACCACCAGCCACCTGCCGGGCCACCTCCCTCCCGCCGGTTGCCCGCACTCACCAGCCCGGCCCGCCTAGGCAGGGCGCGGGCCACGGCCGCGGCGACGCGCACGGACAGCATCTTTGTAGCTCTACTTAGGGTGGTTCCTCCGCAGCCGCAGCCTCCGGACTGACTGGGACAAAATGGCTGAGCGGCAAGGAAGGTCAAGGCAGCCGGTCCACCTGACCCGGAAGTACCGCCCCTCGTGTTCACCTCCGGACGCGAATCTGCCTTTTAGAGGAGGACTGGGGGTGGAGTTGCTTTTTTTAAATATTATTTTTAGATTTAAACTTAAAAATGAGTGATTAGACCTTTGCCAGCTTCGGTCCAGGCATTCGTCACACATTTATTTTGGCCTACTGAGTCGACCTTATGGTTGCCCCTGGCGACCATGTGGGTAGCGGAACCTGCTATGATGCGGCGCTCAGGCCCTGTTCCGACAGGGAGACGGTGTTGGCGTCACCCTGTACCTGGGGCGGCTGGTTTGAAGGTGACAGGAGGTTGAATGGGGGGGCGGGGGGGAGGAGTTCCGAGATTACAGCTATTAAAGCCTTGGTGCTGTAGCAACGGTAAACAATTATCACCCTGGGCTTGCCGAACTGGTGAATGCGAAGATCTCTGGCCCCACCCCCAGACCCTCTTAAAATCGATAATTTGGAGGAATCTTAATTTTTGACAGGCACCCACACCATTCTAGGTGATCCAGTACGCGCTCAGATTGGAAAATCGCAGTTCTTTTAGATTCTATCTAAATGAATACTGTATATTAGAACAATTTTTTAATGGTAACAAACACAATTCAAGAAGAGTGGTTGCCAATTCTACTGAGAGTGGACCAGAATCAGAAGTCCCACCACAGACTGGACCAGAAGTCAAGGTTTCCTCTACCAGCAACTAGTTTCATGACAGCAGGGACTATGCTTTTAAATTTGGAATGCAATGGAAATGAAGAAAAAACCTTTTCTATATCTACACATTAAGATTGGGGCAGGGGTGCCTAAGGGGCTCAGTGGGCTAAGCATCTGACTTTGGCTCAAGTGATGATCTCAGGTCATGATCTCATAGTTCGTGGGTTCTAGCCCGGTGTCAGGCTCCATGCTGACATCTGGGAGCCTGAAGCCTGCTTCAAATTTGTGTCTCCCTTTCTGCCCCTCCCCAGCTGGTGCTCTGTCTCTCTCTCAAAAATAAACACTAATTATTTATAATTATTTATAAAACACTAGATACATATAGATATATATAACATATATTACTATATTATATATTATATACATAATTTATAATATATATATAAATATGGGACAGAACTGGGGCTCCTGGGGTGCCCTGTCACTTAAGTGACTCAGTCCGTTGAGTGTCTGACTTTGGCTCAGGTCATGATCTCATGGTTAATGGAATCCAGCTCTGTGCTGACAGTGAGGAGCCTGCTTGGGAGTCTCTCCTCTCACTCTGCTCTAGCTTATTTGGACTTTCTCTATTTCTCTCTTTTTCAAAACAAACATAAAAAAAAAAAAAAAAGATTGGGGCAGAACTATCCCCATACATACACATACAGAATTTTTATTGAGATTTTTTGTGATATGTACAGAATTGGGGGGGTAAGATATGGGGTATTTTGTGATAGTAAAACTATTAATATTGCCTTCACTTGTAAGTGTTCTGAGAAGCATCTTTCAGCTTCATTTGCCAAATCCTGGATTACACCTAAAACCTTAATTTGGGTAGGGCATATGAATATCTGGGTTGAAAGGGTCATTTCCTAAAAGATGGCTTGTATTGGGGCGCCTGGGTGGCGCAGTCAGTTAAGCGTCCGACTTCAGCCAGGTCACGATCTCGCAGTCCGTGAGTTCGAGCCCCGCGTCAGGCTCTGGGCTGATGGCTCAGAGCCTGGAGCCTGTTTCCGATTCTGTGTCTCCCTCTCTCTCTGCCCCTCCCCCGTTCATGCTCTGTCTCTCTCTGTCCCAAAAATAAATAAACGTTGAAAAAAAAATTAAAAAAAAAAAAAAAGATGGCTTGTAAATGTATGGTCAGCAATCCCTTTCCCTAAAATTCTACTCTATTTTCAAGGTGAGCATCCTTCTCCTCATGGGTAATAGTAGGCTAACAGAAAAAAAAAAATGGTTTGTAAAAACAACAAAGTTGGAGGGTTATTTTGTGAAATTTGTAGTGATGAAAGTGGACAAAGGGCATAAAGATAACTTTTTCCCATTCAGGGGCTGTACCATCTTACCAGATATTTGGTTACTGAGCAGAGATATATTTGAGTAAAACAAAAAGAATAAACAAGCCATACAATATAGTATTCACTAGTTAATAAAATTCCTTTGAAAAGAAAGGTTTCGTCATTTTAAATATGCACATGACTTAGAAGAAAGATATTTAGTGATAAGACTACTCCACAATTTGGTCTTAAACCACATATATCAGGCAGTCGAGTACACGGTCTACCTTTCCTGGTGTAACAGTATATTACAGGAGGTTGCAGGCAACAGTGTGGTCTAACTAGCCTTCAAAGATAAACACTCAATCGGAACCAGAACATTATGGTCAGATTCTAGCTTCTACTACCTAATCTTGGTCAATTCATTTAATCCGTGTGTGTGTGTGTGTGTGTGTGTGTGTGTGTTTTAACATGAAAATAGGTAAAATTTGTTCATCTATTTTTACCAGCTACTTGTAAAAACGAAACTAAAGGCATGCCTGAGTGGCTCAGTTGGCTAAGTGTCTAACTTTGGCTCAGGTCATGATCTCATGGTTCATGGGTTTGAGCCCTGCATTGGACTCTTTGCTGACAGCTCAGAGCCTGGAGCCTGCTTCAGAATCTGTGTCTACCTTTTTCTCTGCCCCTCCCCTGCTCACGCTCTATCTCTCTTGAAATTAAATGAACATTAAGAAAGAAAATTTTAAAAAAAGAATTAAACTGAAATAAAACACATAGAAAACGATATATTGCTGTGTAAATATAGAGAACCTCTCTTCGTGTTAACTACAGGATGGAGAATTTTAGGGAAGGCAAGAAATGAATGGAAGAATGGCTGAGCAGCAGCAACAGTGTCAGAAGTTGGCTCCTGTCAACTGTTTTATTTTTTTTTAATTTTTTAAAATGTTTTTATTTATTTTTGAGACACAGAGAGAGAGCATAAGCAGGGGAGGGGCAGAGAGAGAGGAAAATCCAAAGCAGGCTCCAGGCTCTGAGCAGGGCTTTAACACACGGACTGTGAGATCATGACCTGAGCCGAAGTCGGACGCTTAACCGACTGAGTCACCCAGGCGCCCCGACTGTTTTATTTTTTTAAGCAAATTATGTTCCTTTTTAAAAAATAAATGTTATTTTGAAAGAGGATGAGATTGCATGAGTGGGGGAGGGACAGAGACAAAGAGGGGAAGAGAGGGGGTTGGGGGAGACAGAGAATCCCAAGCAGGCTCCATACTCAGTGCAGAGCCCAAGTGGGGGGTGGGGGGGGGGGGCTCCTCCCACCACCCCGGGATTATGACCTGAGCTAAAATCAAGAGTCTGAAGCTCAACCGACTGAGCCACACAGGCGCCCCAGCTGGCAACTGTTTTAAAATAGCCTCCAGCACAGATAGCTCTTTGGCAGTGAAAACTAAGGGATAAGATTAAGATTGCTTCGGCTCATATTGCTCAGGTAAAAATAAAACATTTAACTTAATGCACTCCGTGTGGAAGAAACAAATATCAGTTATCGAAAAAACAAGTTGCAGGTTTGTTTGTTTGTTTATTTAAAGACAAATGATTCAAGTCAGAAATAAAAATATAAGAAAGAAATAACAGGCTGGTTCTAGACAGGTGTACTTCTCACCTAGGAAATGATACCACGGAGAGCGGAGAGAGCGTAGAAGCAGCAAGTGAAGAGAGGGTCCGGTGCTGGAGTCTTCCACCAGCCTGGCCCAAGGACTCAGAGCCCCAGAGTCCTAGTAAAAAACCACAACTCCCAAAAACCCTTGGCCCAGAAGGGGCGGGACCAACGGTGTATGGGCGGGACCTTCCGAGCGAGCTCGGCACTTCTCTCGTGAGGAGCTTCTCGAGAAGTTGAGGGAACGGCGGCTATGGAAGCACAGGAAGAGAAAGAGGCGCAGGTGATGGGGCGGGAGCCGGGCTTTGCGGCCTCCTGGAAACGGCGTCTTTGGCGACACACTCCTCGCCCGCGCATCTCCTGGGCGCAGCATTTTTACTTTTGTTCTCCCCTTGCTCCGCGGATCGGTCTTTAGTCCGCCTTGGCGATCTGGGAGCCCGACTCCGCTTAGACCCCCACCCCTACCCCCCAGAAAGGGCGTTTCCCTTCCTTCCCCGGGCCTCTCCTTGCTGGGACTCGGGCTTGGACAGCGGTGGAAGAGCCCCCTGGTAGGAGATCCCTCTCAGCCGACTGGAGTGGGACTTCCAAATCCAAACCCACCTTACAGCCAAGCTTCCCCGTTCACCGCTGCTTCCTAGTAGGATTTTCACACCTGACCTGATTCCTCGGCCTGCATCCCAACTCTAGGTGCCTCCCAGAACAGCGGGGCTTTTGGTGTGTTGTTGGGGGCAACTCTTTTTTTTCAGACTTTTCACGTATAAGAAAGCTTGAACACCTTCATATTGAGCTTTAAAATTATCCGAGTGATGCACATTATTAGCGTATACAGCTTTGTAGCTTTAGGAAAATATAGATTGTTTTATGGTAATTTTTTTATTTGTGCTTGCTCACTTTTGTCTCCTGACGTCTAGTATCTATCTCCCTAAAGACAAATTATAATGTGAAATAAATAGAACATTTCTACAACACATTTTCTTTGCTTCTCATCACTTCTTTCGAATATTTGCTTCATGCTTTTACAATAAACAAGGTTTATAATCTTTGCTTTTCTTTTAATGGTTAGGTTGCTGCGTGGTTGAAAAAAATATTTGGAGATCACCCTATTCCGCAATATGAGGTGAATCCTCGGACCACGGAGATTTTACATCACCTTTCAGAACGCAACAGAGTCCGGGACAGGGATGTCTGCCTGGTAATAGAGGACTTGAAACAGAAAGCAAGCGAATATGAATCAGAAGGTGAGATTAGTAAGAGTTTTGAATGAGGTAATAACTCGAGATGACTACATTTTATGTATAACGCCAAAGTATACAAGCTTTAATTTAAGGTAGACTGCTTGTTAGTTTTGCTTCTTTATTTTACCCAGATTTGCCTCCCATTCTGTTACAGCAACTTAATAAGCAATAAATGTCATTATAATATAAATTCAATTGGTACTCTGATAGCACAACAGTAACCCCTAAAACATGAAGCTAAACGTAGCCTGACATACAAGATGCCTGTGGTTTTTCACTTACATATCTTTTTGATCTATTTCCCCGTCTCCATGATTTAGTTACAGTGAGCCATTGGGACATCTGAGGTGGCAGCCATGAACTATGAGACTTGTACAAGTCACACTATTAGTATGTGTGCTACACCTGTGTAGCTTGAAAGAGTGTATTTGGGAAACCTGTTGTTTTTATAATACTAACCACACATTAAAAAACAATTGATAAAAGTCTTTCTATGGGTCAGAATATACAAAAGAGGAAAGAATTGAGACTTGCAATTGCCCTGTATTTAACTAACTTACATGTGTGGCATGTGTTACATTCCATGTTTTGAGTGTAGTGCAATTTATATTGTAATTCTATGTGTGGGCTTTTTTCCTGCTTTCTTTTAAAAGTTAACATACAGCAAAATTGACTTTTTGTTTTGGTGTACTGCTTTTAGAATATATATTACATTTCTATGACCCAGCAGTACTTTGTATGCATATTATGTTATACATTGCTTTTTAAATCAGGAGAAAAAAATATGCATTTATACTCTTTATAATTCCCTGGCCACCTTTCCTGGTGTTCATTGTTGTTTTCGTGTGCATTTGAATTATTGTTTGGGGTCACTTGCTTTTAGCCTGCAGAACTTCCTTTAGTATTTCTTATAAGTCAAGACTGCTGGCAACCAATTCTCTCAGTTTTTGTCTATCTGGGAGTCTTTATTTGCATTCATTTTTGAAAGATAGTTTTGCTAGATGTAGGATTCTCTGTTGACAGATTTTCTTTTAGAACACTTTCCACTATGTTGTCCCATTGCTTTCTGGCCTCCACTGTTTCTGCCAAGAAGTCAACTGTTAATCTTATTGGGGTTTCCTTGTAAATAACAAGTCCTTTTTCTTTTGCTGTGAGAACAAGATTGTCTCAAGATTGTCTCCTTATCTTTTACTTCAACATTTTTACTTTGATATGTATGTTTGTGGAGCTCTCTGCATTTATCCTACTTGGATTTGTTGAGTTATTCCTTGAATGTGTAAATTACTGTTTTTCAATAAATATGGGAACTTTTCAGGCATTATTTCTTTGACTATTTTTTCTGCTTTTTCTCTTCTGTATGACCATTGTACATATGTTGGTGTGCCTAATGTTGTTCCTCATTTTTCTGAGGCTCTTTTATTTTTCACTTTAAAAAAAATTTTATTTTAGAGAGAGAGAGCACACAAGCAGGATAGAAGGGGAAAGAGAGAGAGAGAGAGCTCCATTGCTCAGCAAGGAGCCCAATGTGGGGCTCGATCCTACAACCCTGGGATCATGACCTGAGCTGGAATCAAGAGTTAGACACTCAACCAACCGAGCCACCCAAGTGTGCCCACTTTTTTCCTCTCTGTTCTTCAGCTTCCATAATCTCTTATCACTTTATCTTAAAGTTCACTTATTATTTATTCTGCTACTTCAAATCTATTGTTTGTTTTCTCTAGTGAACTTTTCATTTTAGTTATTGTACTCTTCAACTCTAGAATTTCCATTTATAATTTCTATCTCTTTTTGATAGTCTCTATCTGATACAACATTGTCCTTATACCTTTTGTTACTTCTTTAATCATGGTTTCCTTTAGTACTGTGAACATATTTATTATGGCTGTTTTGAAGTCTTTTTCTGACAAATCCAATATCTGGTCATTCTGACAGGCAGTTTCTTTTGCTTACATTTTACTATGGGTCATGCTTTGTCGTTTTGCATGCCTGTATATTTTTGTTGGAAACTGGACATTTTAGGTAATGTAGCAACTCTGAGTACTAGTCTCCCAACACCCCCAGCGCCCCAGAGCTTGTTTTCATTGTTGTTTTCTTATTTACTTAGTGACTGACTGCTTTTAATGAAGTCTATTTACCCCTGATGGTGTTAAGCCTCTGATGTTGCTCCTCAGGGAGGCACAGACTTAAGTATTCCCACAGTCACTCTGGGATGTCAGTGGTTTTGGGGACTGTCTTTCTCTCTTTCATAGACCACATCCAGGTGTAAAATTCTGGTAATTGACAGCTGATTATTGTTTTCAGCAATAATCAATTTATGATTTATTTATTGATAAATTTATCAATTTATGTGGGACATAAATTGTTCTACAAGCTAATTCAATCAAATTCTGGCACCCTTAAAGGAGTAGTTTTACAGGGCAGTGTTTGATATTTGTTGTGACCCAAGGATGGCCCCTCCTAGATGTCTTATTTTCTGGTTCTCCCATGTAAACTAACTAGCCCGCAGTTTGACTCTTCTCCCAAGTGCTTTTTACTATAACTTCCATTGTTTTCGAGAGTCTCCTTAGGCTTGGACTTCTCCAGGCTCTGTCGCAAATGAAATCAGTTCCTTTGGGAAGATACTGGGCATTATCTCTTCTATGGCTTGCTTCTTCCTCTGCACAAAATCTCTGAGCCAGCGATCTGGAGGTGAGGGTAGAGACAATAGCAAGGTTTTCTCCAAGTGACACCCCTAGTGTAGATGCTGAGTGCTGGGTGGACGGGGGAGTACAGCAGACTTAGGTCCTCTTGACTTGACTTTCCTGGTCTGAAATCACCACCTCATGAGCTGGTGCAAGGGCCCTCAGGACCCTGGTATTCTCAGCATGGTAGATGCTCACCCACGGTAGAGTTTGATACTAAGAACAGTGGCTGGGTGGGGGAGCCCACACCTCTCATCCACATTCATCTAGGACTTAGTATCAGCAACAGAGAGCTGGTGGCAGGATGAGAAACACTGAAGTCCTATTCCTCCTGGAAAGAAAGCCCTCTGGCTGGGAGCTGGAGGCAGAGGATCCCTGTGTTCTTGACTACAACAGTCTGGAGTGGAGTCTCTGCCTCCCTGAACTGGGAGAGAGAAGGAGAGAGTGGTTTTGGTTTACATATCACAAACTTACCTTCCTTACTGAATTGTCATAGATTTTCTTGACTAGATGTTTCTTCATTTGCTGTTTGTTCTTAGGACCATTCCCAGAGGCTTTAAATCATTGTGTTTTAGTTCTGGTTTTGTTTTTGTGTTTGTGTTTTTACATGGCTGGGTTTCTTTGTTTGTGTGTTTGTTTATAATTTTCACCACTTTCACTGGACAGCAGGTATGCAGAGCTCTTTGCACTGGTAGGCTGGAAGCCTTAACTCCTGGTCTATTGATTTTTTTTTTTAATATTTTATTTATTTATTTTTTTTTTAATTTTTTTTTCAACGTTTATTTATTTTTGAGACAGAGAGAGACAGCATGAACAGGGGAGGGGCAGAGAGAGAGGGAGACACAGAATCGGAAACAGGCTCCAGGCTCTGAGCCATCAGCCCAGAGCCTGACGCGGGGCTCGAACTCGCGGACCGCGAGATCGTGACCTGGCTGAAGTCGGACGCTTAACCGACTGCGCCACCCAGGCGCCCCTTAATATTTTATTTTTAAGTAATTTCTACACCCAACATGGGTCTCAGACTCACAACCCCAAGATTAAGAGTCACGTGTTCCATCAAGTAAGCCAGACAGGCACCCCTGGTCTCTTGATTTTTTGACAAGGGTAACAAGACAATTCAGTGCAGGAAAAAAATAGCCTTTTCAATGACCAGTGCTGGGCTAACTGGATATCCACATGTACAAGAATGAGGTTGGATCTTGCCTCATACCATATGTAAGAATTAACTCAAAATAAATGAAAAACCTAAATGTAAGAGCTAAACCTAAAACTCTGAAGACCACTTTGGTGTATATCTTTATGACCTTGAATTTGGCAATGGTTTCGTAGCTATGAGTCCCTAAACACAAACAACAAAAGAAAGAGTAGATAAATGGTACGTCATCAAAATTAAAACTTTTGTTCTCAAAGGACACCGTCAAATAAGTGAAGAAAACAACCTACAGAATGGGAGAAAACATTTGTAAATCATATCTGATAAGGGACCTGTATTTACAACATATAAAGAACTCTTACAACTCAGTAATAAAAAGACATATTACCCAATTAAAAATGGGAAAGGGATGTGAATATACGTCTCTCCCAAGAAAATATAAAAATGACCATTAAGCCAGCATTATTAGCCATCAGGGAAATGCAAATGAAAACCACAATTCCTTTTCACACCTATAAGGAGGGCTATAATCAAAAATAAAAATATTCGGGTCTTGAGTAACCATTTATTAAGTTCTGTGAATGACCACTATGCAAAAAAAAAAAAAAAGACAAATAAACAACTGTTGGTAAAACAAACAAACAAAAACTTGTTGGTCAAGATACGGAGAAATTGAAATCCTCATACACTTCTGGTGGGAATGTAAAATCATACCGTCCCTTTGGAAAACAGTCTGGCAATTCCTCAAATGGTTAAAACATAGTTACCATATGACCACCAGTTCCACTTCTAGGTATATACCCAAATATGAAATGAGAAAAGACAGAATGTAGATTAGTGGTTGCTAGGGCTTCATGGGTTGGGGAATTGGAATATGATGACTAAGAAATGGTGGGGTTTCTTTTTGGGGCAATGAAAATGTTCTAAAATTGATTGTATTGATGGGTATACAACTCTGTGAATATACTAAAAGCTATTGAGTTGTATACTTTGGGTGAGTGGATTATATGGTATATGATAAGTTGTCATTAAAGCTGTTAAAAATTAAAGTAAAACAAACATCTTAGTCACCATAGAACTCTTATATCTTTTCAGCCAAGCACCTTCAAGACCTTCTTATGGAAAGTGTGAATTTTTCCCCTGCCAATCTGTCTGGCGCTGGTTCTAGGTACCTGAATGCTTTGGTTGACACTGCAGTGGCCCTTGAAACAAAGGATTCCTCACTAGCTAGGTAATTCTTGTGACAGTTTTCATTTCTGTAATCATACGTACTGTAAGGTCTCAACTAAGGGCTTTTTGTTTCACTGGGTAATTCTATATAGGAAATTAACAATAAATCCCAAAACACTGAATTTGCTTAATTCCTTCTTATCATTGCTAGTAAATGTATGTATTTAATTCAGATAAACCTGACATTGTTTAAATTTTAGTGTTTTCTTCTTTCAGGATTAGGTTTGTGAAGGTTGCTTCTCACATTTGTTTGGAAAGAAATTAGGTAACACATTATTCCCCGTAAACAGTAAGAAAAGCAGTAGCCTAAATTATCTTATTCAGGGGCGCCTGGGTGGCTCAGTCGGTTAAGCGGCCGACTTCAGCTCAGGTCATGATCTCGTGGTCCGTGAGTTCGAGCCCCGTGTCGGGCTCTGTAGAGTAGATTACGGACCTTTATTCTTTGTGACAGGTATTCCACTTATGTAATGACATTATTCTTTCTAGCAACCCTAAGAGGAAACTAAAGCTCAGGAGAGGTGTATTAAATAACTTCTCCAAGCTGGTAAATGGCAGATTTGGGATTCAAACCCAGCCTGACCCCCAAGTCCATGTGATTACCGTTGGTGGCCATATCTCAGCTAGGACTACCACTATAACTTACAATCAGAGAACTGTATAGCTATTCTACTTAATTGCCCATATAAAACTTGGAATTTATATATATTCTCAGGAAGTAGTGTTTCAGGTATAAGAACATAAGAAACCTAAACTTGAATTCAGTCAATTCAGCAGACACCAAATACCAGTTATATGCTAGGCATATAGCTATGTATACGTACAGGCAGAGGAAGCAGAGATGAATAGGATAGTAATTGGCAGCAAGGACTGTCTCTGCTCACAGTCAAATAGGGGAGATGGGTATGTAAAACTATAGCATAGAGTGACACCTTTAACAGTATAAGAATGTACAACCTGTTGATTAGTACAGAGAAAGGGGTAGTGAGTTCCAGAACGGGAGTGAATCTTATTTGAATTTTAAAAGACGAATTGAAATTTACCTGAAGAAGAGCTTTCCAGGAAATGGGAACAGCATATAAATACAGAGAGGAGCGCCTGGATGGCTCAGTCAGTTGAGCGTCTGACTTCAGCTCAGGTCATGATCTCACAGTTCATGAGCTTGAGCCCCATGTCAGGCTTTGTGCTGACAGCGTCGAGCAGGCTTTGGATTTTCTCTCTCTCTCTCTCTCTCTGTCTCTCTCTCTGTCTCTGTCTCTCTGCGCCCCTCCCCCACTCGCATGTACGCACACTCAAAAATGAATAAATGTTAAAATTTTTTTTAATTATTAAAAAAATGCGTAGAGCATGATTATAGAAGAATCCACATTAAGACAAAATCATTGTTAGAAATGAGGAATAATTATCATTATTGTCCTTAATGTCCATTTATGTGACCAGATCCTTTTTTTAGTTTTATCCCCGCAGTGAATGATTTGACGTCTGATCTTTTCCGTACCAAATCCAAAAATGAAGAAATCAAGCTTGAATTGGCGAAACTTGAAAAAAATCTAACTGCAACTTTAGTGTTGGAAAAATGTCTACGAGAGTAAGTAACTGAGTTGAAAGTGGTGATGATGTTTGTTATACAGGCAGTAACAGGACAGTGTCAGATTTAGTTTTGACAGTAGACGGGATTTAAAACAACACATTAGAAACTGGAGTCCATACATGGTTTTCTAAGTAAAAAATGACTTGGGTGGAAGTAGGGATTGGGTACAGACTTCCACCTTTTACTTCATACTTTTTCTTACCATTTTTTCTCTTTTATAAATAGCCTGGGGTTTGGGGCGCCTGGGTGGCTCAGTCATTTAAGTGTCCATCTTCAGCTCAGGTCACAATCTCACGGTTTGTGAGTTCGAGCCCCACATTGGGCTCTGTGCTGACAGCTTGGAGCCTGGAGCCTGCTTCAGAGTCTGTGTTTCCCTCTCTCTCTCTGCCCCTCCCCCTCTCACACTCTGTCTGTCTGTCTCTCTCTCAAAAATAAATAAACATGAAAGAAAAAAATTAAAAATAATTAAATAGCCTGGGTTTTATAATTTTGATAATGTATGTGAATTTTTCTTTTTAACTTATAAGCCATGGTGCAACCTAAAGTCACATTATATTTGGTTGCCCCAGAGATTAGATGCTATAGATCAGGAGTGTGGATATGCACAAGTAATTTGGTGGTGTGTAAATTTATTTAACAAATATTAAGTATGTATATGCAAGGCACTGTATCATGTCACATTTAGGAAAGAAGGCTTTGAGACTTCCATAATTCAAATTGCTTTAGGATATATTAAATCACTTTTTTAAATAGCAGGTTCACTTTCTCCAAGAATAATTGACATAGATTAATCTTAAAATTACTTAGTATTCCATGAGAAAAATCCCAGGTGGCAACATGGAGTGGAGAATGACCTGGGAGAATACACCGTAGCTAGTCTGGGATATAAAATCTATGGTAGAAAGTAGCAAGTATGTTGTCTACTTTTGGCTAATCCAGAGTATTTTTTTAATAATAATTCCACTGAGGAGAAGAAAATGTTTTCAACTCTACTTTTTTTTCAATATATGAAGTTTATTGTCAAATTGGTTTCCATACAACACCCAGTGCTCATCCCAAAAGGTGCCCTCCTCAATACCCATCACCCACCCTCCCCTCCCTCCCACCCCCCATCAACCCTCAGTTTGTTCTCAGTTTTTAAGAGTCTGTTATGCTTTGGCTCTCTTCCACTCTAACCTCTTTTTATTTTTTTTCCTTCCCCTCCCCCATGGGTTCAACTCTACTTTTTAAAGGGATCTAAAGAAGGCAGAGTTGCATCTGTCTACGGAAAGGGCGAAGGTTGACCATCGTCTTCAGAACATGGATTTCCTAAAAGCAAAGTCGGAGGAGTTCAGATTTGGAATCAAAGCTGCAGAGGTTTGTACAAAGGACTGAATATATTTAGTTCTTTTCAGACTTCTTGTCGACCTTCATCCTCACAACTAGACATATGCTTACCTTTTTACAGATAAGGGAACTATAGAGAAGATAGGTCACTTACCCAAGGTCACGTAGCTGCTTAGCAGTGGATCCAGATTCAAACACAGGCAGCCAGGCCCCAAAGCCCGGGGGCCCCAACTCTTAGCGCTGAACCCACCTTGTCACAAATCTGTGACTGTTTGAAATGACCCACATGCAGCATAGAACTGCTTAGATGCATGTGGTCTTTCATCTATGATTTGTAGCTTCTCTTTACTGTGTTATATGATGAAAATATGTCACGATGGTCACTTTGAAAATACTTTTTTTCACTAAACTCCCTTTTTTGTAATTATAGGAGCAACTTTCCACCAGAGGCATGGATGCTTCTCTGTCTCACCAGTCCCTCGTAGCGCTCTCAGAGGTGAACCTATTTTAACCCAATTTAGCTTTCTTTAGAATCTTAGCACACAATCTGCCTTTTCATTTGCTTCTTTTTAGAGAGCTTAATTCACTATTGACCTGTTTTTCTTTACCTCTGTACTTTATGTTCACTAGTATTTATACCTTTATTACGTGGTTAGCTGTATCTATCCTCACATTTGTTTGGTTTCCTTTATTTACTACTATATGCCAGAAACTCTTTGCTAGAGTCCGTTATGTATTATTGATTTATTTATAAAATACATTTATTGAGGGATTATGTGCTAAGCATGTAGGTCCTCTTCTTCTCTTTCCATGTACAGTAAAAATGCAGGCCCCAAAACTCATATAGGATGCAATTCTAGGTTTTTAGGTTGTGTAAGTGTTTCATGTATTTTGATAGGAAGAGGGAGAAAGAGGGGGCTTTGTTTTATTTTATTATTACTTATTTATTCTTAAGATTTTTTTATACTTTGATTTGGGAATCTAAAGTTGACAATTCATAAGTATGTATTTGAGATTCTAATTGTTCCCTTACATTCTGATTCTTCTTGATCACATTATTCTGTCTTCCTAGACAGCATATTTAGATCCTAGTCTTTTTTTTTTTAAGATTTTATTTCTTTTTCATTTCTTTTTAATTTTTAAAATACTTATTTTGAGAGAGAGAGCAAGAGAGCAGGGGAGGGGCAGAAAAAGAAAGAGAGAAAGAATCCCAAGCAGGCTCCATGCTGTCAGCACAGAACCTGACATGGGCTTTGAACTCAGGAACCGTGAGATCATAATCTGAGCCAAAATCAAGAGTCAGGCGCTTAACCAATTAAGCCACCCAGGTGCCCCTTTAAACATTTTAAGTCATCTCTACACCCATTGTAGGTTTCAAACTTAAACCCTGAGATCAGTAGTTGCATGCTTTACCAACAGAGCCAGCAGGTGCCCCATTTAGATCTAATTCTTAATAAATGGGAGTATAACTTTTCTATTTTAAGCATCTAATAAGGATTGTTTCCATTGGAAGTGAGTTTGTTATTCCTATATCTTTGAACCTCATTTAACACATTGATACAATTTGATATATTATTTTAAATATCTTAATGTTAACATTTATAATGTTTTATTTCAGAAATGAGCAATATTTAGTTGCGTTATGAATATCTCTATCACTCTGTGACTCTTGGATTTTTTTCCACCCCCAGAAATTGGCAGAACTAAAACGACAGACAATACCTTTGAAGAAAAAATTGGAGTCCTATTTAGATTTAATGCCGGTAATTATTTTTATGAATTAAAGTCATCGCCAACTTTCCCCGGGGGTACTAACTGATCATGAAAATACTGGGTTCATGTTTAAGGCTTTCAAGTCTCCGCTGAGTTTCAGTGTTGTGTGTGCACTGGATACACTCTGTAAGGTGTTTTGCCTTTTGAAAAAGATTGTTGCACTTTTTCTCCTTGAGTCCTAGTTGAAGCAACATAATCTTTCCTTGTTTTATTTTTCTTTAAAAGAATCCGTCGCTTGCTCAGGTGAAAATTGAAGAAGCAAAGCGGGAACTAGTAAGTAGTTCCAGTTTTTTTCCTTCCTATTTTTTAAAAATAAAGGAAAAAACACTGATATGGCTACAGCTCCCTCCACCCTTCTTTCCTTCCTATTCCAAGGTAAACCACGGTCTCAAAGCTGTTGTGTGTCATTACCATGCGTTTTTTAATACTTTTTTGGATATGTGTATGTGTTTCTTTGCATAAAAAATACATAGTGACCTTTTATGTCTTTTACATTTTCGCATAGATTTTCCTAATTGGAAAAGGGGGATTGCAAGACAGAATATTCTTTTTTTTTTTTTTAAGTTTATTTGTTTATTTTGAGAGAGAGAGATAGAGCAAGCAGGGGAGGGGCAGAAAGAGGTTGAGAGAGAATCCCAAGCAGGCTCTGTGCTAACAGCAACCCGGGGCTCGATCTCACAAACCGTGAGTTTGTGACCCAAGCTTAAATCAAGACTCGGATGTTTAACCAGTTAGGCCACCCAGGTGTCCCAAAACAGAATATTCTAAGCAAATGAATTAGCAAAGGTGTGTGAGCTAGAAAACGGAGGACTTTTCCAAGCTTTGACAAGTGATGCGGCCCAGCTGTTTAGGGGTATGCAGTGGACAACAGGACTAAAGAAGGTCAATTGGTTTATGATATAAAGGACCTTAAATATAAAGGGAGTTGAACTTGGAGGCTGTATGGGACCACTGAACATTGCTGTGTGTTTCTTAACTTTCTAAGCTAAAGAGAAATGAAATGTGATCAGAGCTATGCTTTTTGATTAGGCCAGTTTTTAGGAAGATTATTCTGGAATCAGTATATAGGGTGGATTAGAAGAAGGAGAAAGAAAACTGCAGAAACGGTTGGTGTATTTAGACCAGGTGAGAAGTAATGAGAAAGTGTCAACGAGAGAAGAAAAAGGTGACGTGAGAGATGTTGAGGAAATGCATTGGTCAAGCAGCAGAGGTCAGAAAAATGTGTTCGTGTGTCTTTATACTGATACACTGATTCATCTCTCTAAAGGGTTTTTCCCCCTTGAGATGTTAACTAGAATCAGGGGTCTGAAAACTTTTAGGGTGTGGGAAAGAGGGGGGCAAGGTAAAAGCAAGGAATGTCTAAACACATATTTAATATTTATAATGGTATTTTTAAAAATTTCTGTTTTAATGTTTTTCTTTTTTGCTTCCCTTATTTTAAATAACACTAGAAGTTAGAGGACCTGTTTTATGTCCTTATTTATAGAATTTATGGTGGTTCTTTCTTCCTTTAGGATACCATTGAAGCTGAGCTTACAAAGAAAGTAGATATGATGGAACTGTGACCAGAGTCCAGTAAGCTTCATCGTCCCTAACAAAGTAAATTGAATAGGACTTGAAAGAATTGTTTCCTCTCCTATGCCTTAACAATTTAACACCTGTATAATAATGTCCCTGTTGATGGAACAGTGGTTTCTGGTTGTGTATTGCATTTCTGTGCCCAAATACACAGTTTTCATATTACAAACTGTTTTTCTATGTTGCTGACAGTTAAGTGTCCCTCAGTGGGTCTCTTTGGTGAACATTATGACAGTTGTCATGCAGTCACTTGTGAGGCCAACTAAGTGAAGAGTTCTGTAACTCAACTTACGTTTCTCCCCAGCCCTCCCTCTAGGGTTTTGCTGCCTTCCTTCTGATCAATCACCTGCCTACCTCCAGATGTTAATATATGCAGGAATTTAGTTGAAAGAGATGACCTTTTAAATCAGTAGTAGAGAGACAGATAATTCAACCCATGGTGCTATATCCTTATTTCATGCCTTATGTCAGGATAATCCCAAGGATCAAAGATTTAAATGTTAAAAAAAAAAAAAAAAAGACAGTAAGAGAAACCAGGGAAAAGCTTTAATGTTTTGACTTTTAAATAATCATAGGGGCGCCTGGGTGGCGCAGTCGGTTAAGCGTCCGACTTCAGCCAGGTCACGATCTCGCGGTCCGTGAGTTCGAGCCCCGCGTCAGGCTCTGGGCTGATGGCTCAGAGCTTGGAGCCTGTTTCCGATTCTGTGTCTCCCTCTCTCTCTGCCCCTCCCCCATTCATGCTCTGTCTCTCTCTGTCCCAAAAATTTATTTCAATAACAGAGGACCCAAATCCAGGAGCCATAAATGAAATGATAGAATTATTTGAAAATTTGGATTAAAAAATTCCTACATGGCAAGATCTTTTATAAGTAAAATCAAAGGCCGTTACAACCGTGGTATAGGGAAAAAGAAGGAGAAAGTTTTCATTGTGTTCCTTTTTGTACTTTGAAAAATTTTGTACCATGTGATTAAGAAGCAACAAGTTTAATTAAATTTATTTTATTTATTTATTTTTAAAGTATGATCCTCTGTCATGGCTTTTTTTTTCTTTTAATATTTATTCATTTTTTGAGAGAAAAAAAGAGAGCACAAGTAGGGGAGCGGCAGAGAGGGAGGGAGTCACAGAATCCAAAGCAGGCTCCAGGCTCTGAGCTGTCAGCACAGAGCCCGATGCAGAGCTTGAACCCACAAACTGAGAGATCATGACCTGAGCTGAAGTCAACCACTCAACCAACTGAGCCACCCAGGCACCCCAGCAACCAGTTTAATTTTTAAAAAAGAGGAAAATGAAACGAGGGGTTTTGTTTTTGCAATCAGTTCTTTTTTTAATGTTTATTAATTTGTGAGAGACAGAGACACAGCATGATTGGGGGAGGGTTAGAGAGAGAGGGAGACATAAAATCTGAAACAAGCTCCCTGGTCTGAGTTGTCAGCACAGAGCCCGATGCAGGGCTCAAACTCACAAGCCGTGAGATCATGACCTGAACTGAAGTCAGATGCTTAACCAATTGAGCCACCCAGACACCTGCAATCAGTTTTTTTAAAGGTTACCTAAATGACCTTAAAAATTTCCCACTCCTTTCCCACAAATATGTGGAAATATAATATACAAAAGACATTTGTATCTCCTTTTTTGAAAACTGTCCATATCATTTAGCCATGTAGGTATAGTGATTTTGTCTTTATCTTAACAATTTATAAGAGCCCCTTGTATATTAGCTAAATTAATCTTTTGTGATTTGCACTGTAAATATTTTTCCCAAGTTTGTCATTTTTCTTTTGACTTCATTCCAGTGTTTTTGGTAAGGCAGCTTGAATTGATTGTGGAAATGACCACAGTAATTCTTCTGTCCCTGGGCACTCACCCGTTGTGTGGTGACTTTGCTACTTCTCCCGTCCAGAGATGAAGTCTGTATCTCTACCTCTTGGCTTGGCCTTGTGATTTGTTTTAGACAATGAGACAATAGCGAATGTGACAGAAGCAGGGGATTAAAAGCTGTGTATTGGAGCTTGCCCTCTCTTATGGCTCTGGAATTCTGAAACCACTACGTAAAGCAGCTTGAACTGTTGGCAGATGAGAAGCTACATGGAGCAGAAACAAGTGATTCCAGCCGAGCCTTGCCCCCACCCAAGACAAGCAGGCTGCCAACTGCCAGCCATATGAATGAGGCCTTCTTAGACTGTCCGGCCCCCGTCAAGCCACCAGCAGGCAGCAGAGATCAACCAACCTGGCCTGGGCCAGAAGCCCACAAAGTCAACCTATAGTATCATGAGAAATAATAAATGATTGTTATATGAAGCTTATTTTGAGTTTTGGGCTGATTGTTAGCTGCGGTAGCTAATTGATAAAAGTAGCTTGTGAAATTAATGTTCAAAGTAAAAGGAGAGCAAACATATACACTGTAAGAATTAAAGAAACTTAGGACCAGCATAATTTTATAAAAACAGTAATTATATTATTATTTTTATTTTAGTTTGTTAATGTTTACTTTTGAGAGAGAGAGAGAGAGAGAGCACGAGTGGGGGAGGGACAGAGAGAGAGGGAGGCACAGCATCCGAAGCAGGCTCTGAGCTGTCAGCACAGAGCCCAATGCGGGGCTTAAACTCACAAACCGGGAGATCATGATCTGAGCCGAAGTCGGATGCTTAACCGACTGAGCCACTCAGGTGCCCCTAATTTTTTTGTTAATGTTTATTTATTTTTGAGAGAGAAAGAGCGTGAGCAGGAGAGGGACAGAGAGAGAGGGAGACACACAATCTGAAGCAGGCTCCAGGCTCTGAGCTGTTAGCACAGAGCCCAACTGTGGGGCTCAAACTCATGAACTGTGAGATCATGACCTGAGCTGAAGAACAGGGAGAAAGAAATTAGCAAGGATACAGAGTATTTAAACAACACAATTTACAAACTTGATCCAATGGACATATAAAGAATCCTATACCTACCTGCCATGGGATACACGTTCTTTTTAGGTGTATCCAGAACATTTCAATAGTTGTCCAGGGGCTCCTGTCTGGCTGAGTTGGTAGAGCATGTGACTCCTGATCTCAGAGTCATGAGTTCAAGCTTGGGAGATTGGGCATGGAGCTTACCTTAAAAAAAAAAAAAAAAAAAATTGTCCCAAGAGTGGGCAGTAAAGGAAGTCTCAACCACTACAAAAGCACAGAAACCCCATGCAGCATGTTCTCTCATCACAATGCAATTAGATAAAAAAAATAACCAAAAAGTTCTATGTTTGGAATTTAAGAAAAACATTCTAAATAACCTATGCATCAAATAATAATATGAATTAGAAAATATTTTGAACCAAACAGTAATTAAAACTCTGAAGGTCAAAACGTAGATTTCTGCTTTTGGCCCAGGTGGAGAAGAGTGATCAGACTGACCGCCTTGATTTACACAGAAAAACAAAAATTAAGAAACAATAGTCTTCAGATACTGAATAACAAAGAAGCACAGGACATTCATTGATAAGAGAAAAAAATTAGGTGAGTCCTATGATTGCCCCAGCTTACTACATGGAAATAGCTAAAACTGGCTAACTTTTGTGTTTCGGGGCTCCTGGGTGGCTCAGTCGACTGAATGTCCGATTTTTGATTTTGGTTCAGGTCATGATCCCAGGGTCAAGGGATCAAGCCCCATGTCAGGCTCCAGGCTGAGTCTAGAGCCTGCTTAAGATTTTCTCTTTCCCTGGTGGGGGTGGGGGTGGGGGGGTGGGAAACAGGTGATGGGCATTGAGGAGGGTGCTTGTTGGGATAAGCACTGGGTGTTGTATATAAGTGACGAATCATGGGAATCTACCCCCCGAAACCAAGAGCACACTGTATACACTGTATGTTAGCCAACTTGACAATAAATTGTATTTAGAAGAAAAAAAAAATAAACAGGTGAATCTGAAAAGAAAAAACAAAAGTTACATGTATAATTACAATTTTGTGAAAACATCTGTGGCTTACCTTTTTATCAAGACTACAGAATGTAATAAACTCTCAGTGTATTTTATATAAGAACTTATGTTACAAGAAGATGATGAAGAAAAAAAACACAAGATGATGAGGGTCTAAAAAAAAATAGATTCCCTCTTTCCCTCTGCCTCTGCCTCTCGCTGCCACTAATGCTCTCTCTCCCCCTCTCTATCTAAAATAAAATAATAAACTAAAAATATTGGATCTTCAAAAAAATTTTTTGTCTTTCAAAAGATACCATTAAGAAAGTAAATATGGGTGTTTGGCTGGCTCAGTGGGTGGAGCATGCGACTCTTGATATCAGGGTTGTAAGTTTCAGCCCATGTTGGGTGTAGAGATTACTTAAAATTTTTTTTTTTAAGTGACTAGACAATCTGCAGAATGGGGGGAAATACTTGCACATCCCATATCTGATAAGGTACTTGTATCCAGAATCTGTAAAAACTTACAACTCAATAATAAAAGGCGGGATGCCTGGGTGACTTGGTCGGTTGGGCATCTGACTCTTGACTTCAGCTCAGGTCATGATCTCACAGTTCGTGGGATAGAGCCCCTCGTTGGGCTCTGCCCTGACAATGCAGAGCCTAGTTGAGATTTTCTCTCTCTCCCTCACTCTCCGCCACTCCCCCATGCTTCCCCTCTCTCTCTCTCTCTCTCTTTCTCTTTCACAATAAATAAATTGACTTAAAAAATAATAATAAAGGGCAAAAAAATCCAATTAAAAAAATGGGTAAGGTATTTGAATAGACATGTCTCCAGTGAGGATGTACAGTTGGCCAAATAACCACATGAAAAGATGTTTGACATCATTAGTTATCAGGGAAATAAAAATCAAAACCAGAGTGAGATATACTACCCCCTGCTCACAAGCTGGCTAGGACAAAAAATTACAAGTGTTGGTGAAGATGTGGACAAATTAGAACCCTCCTACACTAATGATAGGAAGAAAATGCTAGAGTCATTTCAGAAAATGGTTTGGCAGGGTCTCAAATGATTAAATATAAGGTTACTGTATGACCCAGCAATTGAACTCCTAAGTATATACCCGAAAGAAATGAAAACATATGTCCACACAAAAACTTATACGTGAATGTTTGTATTAGCATTATTCATAACAACCCAAATGCCCCCCAGCTGATGAGTGGACAAACAAAATACGTTCTGTCCTCACAATGGAACATTATTCGGCCATGAAATAAAAAGGACTGAAATAACAGTACATGCTACACCTTGGATGACCCTTGAAAGCATTATGGGAAGTGAAAGAAGACAGTCACAAAAGACCACATGTAATAGGATTCTATTCATATGAAATGTCCAGAGATAGAAAGTCAATTGATGGTGCTTAGGGCTGGGAGGAAGAGAGGTACGGGCTGAGAGCTAAGGGTACAGTGTTCCTTTTGAGGTAATGGTTGCACATGTCTGTGAATATATTGCAAACCATTGAATCGTATACTTTATTTTTTTAATGTTTATTTTTGAGAGGGAGGGGAGGGACAGAGGAAGAAGGGGACAGAGGATCTGATGAAGGCATGGCACTGACAGCAGTGAGCCTGATGTGGGGCTCGAACTCATGAACCGTGAGATGGTGACCTGAGCCGAAGTCAGACACTCAACCAACTGAGCCAACCAGGTGCCCTGAATTATATACTTTATTATTTTTTTAATGTTTATTTTTGAAAGAGAGAGATAGAGACAGAGCATGAGCAGAGGAGGGGCAGAGAGAGAGGGAGATGAAGTCTGAAGCAGGCTCCAGGCCCTGAGCTGTCAGCACAGAGCTTGACATGGGGCCTGAACTCACAAACCATGAGATCATGACCTGAGCTGAAGTCGGATGCTTACCCAACTGAGCCACCCAGGTGCCCCATGAATTATATACTTTAAATGGGCGAATTGTACAGTATGTGAAGTATATTTCAATAAAGGTGTTGAAGAAAAGGTATGCAGATTAACAAGGAAGAAGTGGAGCTGTTTCTATCACAGATGACGTAGCAAAGTGAGTGTCCATCCCTGCACATAGATGCATGGTGTGGGCAAGCAGATAGCCAGAGCAGCCCAGAATTCAGCCTTTTGTTCTAATTCCATTTCCAGGTCTCTAGCATGCATATTTTCTGGAAACATCAAATGCACCCATATGGATGTGGGTTGGGGGGCAGTGTGTGAGAGGGAGCTTCTGGTTTTTGTCTCTAATTCTGACCCCTGGACTTCATGTCTATCTATAGAGAACCACTGCTATATCCCTAAATACCCCCCTAAATCAATCTCTTAAGTACAGAGACATGCTTAGATAATCACAGTAAAATGAACAAATTCGGAAAATTTAACTGATGTAGTATTGCTATCTAATATATAGTCCAGACTCAAATTTCTCCGGTTGTCTGAATAATGTGCCTCACAGGTGGGGGGATGGGTGAAATAGATAAAGGGGATTAAGACATACAAACTTCCGGTTACAAAATAAATAAGTCACAGAGGTAAAAAGTGCAGCATAAGGAATATAGCCAGTAAGATTGTAAAAATGTTTGGTGACAATGACTGATTGTACTTACCTGTGAGCACTGTGTAATGTATAGAATTGTTGAATCATGTTTTACACCTGAAATTAATGTAACACTGTTAATTATACTTCAGTTTTTATTTCTCTTTTGTTTGAGAGAGAGAGTGAGTGATAGTGGAGGAGGTGCAGAGAGAGAAGGAGAGAGAAAATCTTAAGCAGACTCTTTGCTATCAGCATGGAGCCCAATGCAGGGCTCAAACTCATGAACCATGAGATCATGACCTGAGCCAAAATCAAGAGTCGGACACTTAACTCATTGAGCCACCCAGGTGCCCCTACCCTTCAGCTTTTTAAATGCAGGATGCTGGGGCACCTGGGTGGCTCAGTCAGTTGGGCATCCGACTTTGGCTCAGGTCACGATCTCACCGTTTGTGGGTTCGAGCCCCGCTTCAGGCTCTGTGCTGACAGCTCGGAGCCTGGAGCCTGCTTCAGATTCTGTGTCTCCTTCTCTCTCTGCCCATGCCCCGCTTGTGCTCTGTCTCTCTCTGTCTCTCAAAAATAAATAAATAAATGTGAAAAAAAATTTTAAATGCAGGATGCTCAGTGGCACCTGGCTGGCTCAGTCAGTGGAAACTGCGACTCTTGATCTTGGGGTTCTAAGTTCGAGTCTCACGGTGGGTATAGAGATTACTCAAAAATAAAATCTTTTAAAAAAACCCATGGGATGCTCAGGCGGATAAAATGTTTATGAAAAAAATAATGTACTTCATAACAATTGTTTTTCCAATCTAGGAGCATACATTGTGTGCCGTTGTCTCTGCCTGAAGCCAGCTTTTGATACCTGATTTTGACCATTTTGCTTGTGCTGCTTCATTACACCCCCATTTCTAGGTCTGTGAAACTTTCTCCCCCCAGTTTCAGCTGTCTGTGCGAGTCCAGCCAGGGTGGCACAAATCGAGGGACCATTGCATTATTGAGGGCCATGCCGTGAAGAGGCCCTGTGCTTTGCCTCATATTCCGCCTTGTGGGAAGGGCAGTACTGGCGGTAGATTTGCCTTTGCTTATACTAAATTAAGAAGTCCTGGGGCACGCAGCTGGCTCAGTCAGCGGAGCATACGACTCTTGATCTCCGGGTTGTAAGTTCGAAGCCCATGTTGGGTGTGGAGATTATTTAAAGATAAAATCTTTCCAAAAAAAAAAAGAGAGAGAGAGAGAGAGAGAGAGAGAAGTCATGGCCTAGGCAGGGGCTTGAGTTGCCAGCAGAATAGGATTCGCTGGGGTGCCTGGGTGGCGCAGTCGGTTGAGCGTCCGACTTCAGCCAGGTCACGATCTCGCGGTCCGTGAGTTCGAGCCCTGCATCGGGCTCTGGGCTGATGGCTCGGAGCCTGGAGCCTGTTTCCGATTCTGTGTCTCCCTCTCTCTCTGCCCCTCCCCCGTTCATGCTCTGTCTCTCTCTGTCCCAAAAATAAATAAACGTTGAAAAAAAAAATTTTTTTAAAGAATAGGATTCGCTGTTACAGCTTCTGCTGCATGGGAGGCCTGTGGAGCCGCACGTTGGGTAAGAAGTGCAGCATGAATGAAAAGCCGTTCCTCATCAAGATGCTTCCGAAGCTATTTTAAGAGTAGACTGAGGATTGTGTGTGGATGTCCTTGGAGCCTGTTTGGTTGCCAGGGGATCTTCTTCTTGTGATTTATCATGGGAGCACGTGACCAATGGCACACCACAGTGTGGCCAGGACCCTGTACCTGTGTGTCCTGTCTTTGACAAGAGACAACCTGAAGAGGCCACTCTGCCAGCTGTGTTTGGTACCACGCTGCACACGTGTCCTTCTGACCTTGGCTTCTTCTCACGTTGTACAGGTATATATTTTTAGGTTGATCCTACCAAGCCCAGCTCGCACAATGACAATTTTCTTTAAATTCTGCAGCGGCGGTCGTGGTCTGACAGCCTGCCTCCACTGCGTTGTGAAAGAGAATTGCTCTCTCTGACCTCTTCAGGATCCAGATTTTCTACGGCGTGTTCAGACACTGATCCTGCTTCCTGGCAATGTAACCATGAAGGCATCACGTAAACTCCCAGGTGTCCAAAGGATATAATAGTTGCCCTCCCTCCCTCATCACCCATTCATTCATTCACTTATTTGTTAACAAGCTTTTTTAAATACTATGTGTTAGGTTGTGGGGCCTCAAAGATAAATAAGAATTTCCCCCTCAGTCTCCGGCGGTTTATAAATTCACAGAATATCAGACTGGAAGGGACTGTCCCGTCCAAATTTTGGTCTTATAGGCAAGGAAACTACAATGTTAATGCAAGGCCACATAAGGGAGATTGAGACTTACTACAGTTTAGCCAAAAGTAGGTGATACAGAGGAAAGATCCTTGGGGTGGGAAATAAGCCTGGGTTCTAATCCCAACTCAGTCAGTGACTGGGTGTGACACCTGGTCAGTCATTTTACTTCTTTGGGTCTCAGTTTCCGGCTCAGTCGACTGAGTGTCCAACTTCAGTTCAGTCATGATCTCGCAGTTCATGAGTTCAAGCCCCGCGTTGGGTTCTGTGTCGACAGCTCAGAGCCTGAATGAAGCCTGCTTCAAATTCTGTGTCTCCCTCTCTCTCTGCCCCTCCCCACTCACACTCTGCCTCCCTCTCTCTCTCAAAAAGAATAAGTAAAACATATTTTAAAAAATTGTAAAATTAGTAAATAGACAGTAAAAAGCTAATAGGTCAGAAATTAACATCATTTTATATTAATTGGAACTTATTCATCAAAACAGTATCTACATGGGGCGCCTGGGTGGCGCAGTCGGTTAAGCGTCCGACTTCAGCCAGGTCACGATCTCGCGGTCCGGGAGTTCGAGCCCCACGTCGGGCTCTGGGCTGATGGCTCAGAGCCTGGAGTCTGTTTCCGATTCTGTGTCTCCCTCTCTCTCTGCCCCTCGCCCGTTCATGCTCTGTCTCTCTCTGTCCCAAAAATAAATAAACGTTGAAAAAAAAAATTAAAAAAAAAACAAAACAGTATCTACAGATATTTGAAAAATATTTTTAACATTTTTTTAATTTTTATTTTTTTATTTTAGAGAGAGAGCACGTAAGGTGGGGGAAAGGAGCAGAGGGAGAGAGAGATTGAGAATCTCAAGTAGGCTTCATACTCAGCGCAGAGCCCGATGCAGGTCTCTATCCCATGACCCTGGGACCATGAGTTGAGCCAAATTCAAGAGTCGGATGCTCAGTTGACTGAGCCACCCTAGCGACCCTCAATTTTTTCGGTGTTTTTCTCTCCTCAAGTCTGGATATTTTTACCAACCTATCTTCCAGATCACCGATCTTGTTCTCATTAATCTGCTGCTGTTAGACATTTCTCTCTCCCCCCCGCCAATCAATACGCAGCTTTTATTGTATCTTTAAAATACCACAAATAAGTCTGAGGAATCATCTGGCATCTTGCTGTTTCTGTAGCTGGGCAACTTAGCTTTCATTCATCAGCCTGCTGAACTGTTCCCTTTTCAGAAACAGATACCATCCAGGGGCACCTGGGTGGCTCAGTCGGTTGAGCGTCCGACTTCGCTCAGGTCACGATCTCACGGTCCGTGAGTTCGAGCCCCGCATCAGGCTCTGTGCTGACAGCTCAGAGCCTGGAGCCTGCTTCAGATTCTGTGTCTCCCTCTCTCTCTGGCCCTCCCCCCGTTCATGCTCTGTCTCTCTGTCTCAAAAATAAATAAATGTTAAAAAAAAAAAAAAAACAGATACCATCCAAAAACCTCCTGATATCCTTGTTTTTAACTCTTGTGGCCTGCAGAATCAAAGCAGCTGAATTTGATACAAGTTCAAAGTCATTTCCTTCAAGAATTAACTCACCTTTCTGGGATTGAGATACTAAAAAAGTAATGCCAGGCCTCATCCGAACCCCATGGGTGTATTTTTTGCCCAAGAAATTTTGGATTTCAATAAGAGAACCATTCTCTTGAATAACAACATTGATGGAGAAATGAGTGTATACAGACCTCATCTTGTAACAGAAGCCCGGTGTAACGCCCCCAAGCATGTTCTGTATATGACTGCAGATAACGTGGGCGGTAGCCAGTTCCTTTCCATTTCTCTGCCATTTATCAGTTCAGAAACTCTCCCTTTATCTTTTCAAGGACTACGAGTTCTACATTGATGTGACTGAAAGTCCTCCACAGTGTTCCTCTGGGGTCCTTCACGGTAACAGTGCACCCCTTCAGAGTGATGTCAACACTTTCTGGAATGCTGACAGTCTCATTGCTGAGAACAGTCTTCATTCTCCCAGCAGATGCGGCAAAAAGAGAACCTTGGCAGACACTTCTGTTGTATTATTGCCTGGCTTTCAGCTTTCCTCTCCCACGCCATTTATGATTCAGCACATTTCCCAAAGGTAGAAAGAATTATACTTTTTTTAAAAGTTTATTTATTTATTTTGAAAGAGAGAGAGAGAGAGAGAGAGCGAGCATGAGTGGGGGAAGGACAGAGAGAGAGAATCCCAAGCAGGCTCTCCGCTGTCAGCACAGACCCTGACATAGGGCTCAAACCCATGAACCGTGAGATCATGACCTGAACTGAAACCAACAGTCGGATGCTCAACTGACTGAGCCACCCAGGTGCCCCGTTTATGCTTTAATGTAGATTTCTCCATATCACCCCACTTGGTCTGAAATTTATACTTCAGTTCATATCCTTTTTTTTTTTTTTTTAATGTTTATTTATTTTTGAGACAGAGACAGAATGCGAGCGGGTTAGGGGCAGAGAGAGAGGGAAACACAGAATCAGAAGCAGGCTCCAGGCTCTGAGCTGTCAGCACAGAGCCCAACATGGGGCTCAAACTCACCAACTGTGAGATCATGACCCAAGCCGAAGTCGGACACTCAACTGAGCCACCCAGTCACCCCAGTTCACATCCTTTTGTAGGAAGCAAGTATCATCTCAAAACCCTGATATCAATCAGACGTGTTTATAACTGACTTACAGACCACTGAAACACTGTGGACATATAAAGTGCAAACATTATAGGGGCGCCTGGCTGGCTCAGTCAGTAGAGCATGTGACTCTTGATCTTGGGGTTGTGAGTTCAAGCCCCACCTTGGGTGTAGAGCTTACTTAAAAAAATAAAAAATAGGGTGCCTGGGTGGCTCAGTCAGTTAAGCATCTGACTTTAACTCAGGGCATGATTTAGCAGTTTGTGGGTTCAAACCCCACGTCAGACTCTGTGCTGACAGCTCAGAGCCTGCAGGCCTGCTTCGGATTCTATCTCTCTCTCTCTCTCTCTCTCTCTCTCTGTCTCTGTCTCTCTCTGCCCCTCTCCTGCTCATGCTCTGTCTCTCTCTCTCAAAAATAAATGGTAATAAATAAATAAATAAATAAATAAATAAATAGTAAATGTTAAGGGGCACCTGGATGGGTCAGTCGGTTAAGCATCCGACTTTGGCTCAGGTCCTGATCTCATGGTTCAAGAGTTTGAGCCCCGCGTCAGGTTCTGTGCTGACAGCTCACAGCTCAGTCTGGAGCCTGCTTCAGATTCTGTGTCTCCCTCCCCTACTTGCGCTCTGTCTCTTTCTCTCTGAAATAAACATTTAAAAAATGTGTAAAAATATTTTTTAAAAGTGCAAACATTGTAATTCATCTTTCTTCTCTCCTTTTATTATTCACATGGGCCATAAGTACCACTATACCCATTCAGTTCAACACTGGGTAGATGCAAACGTGGGAAAAGCTTTAAGCACCTTGGTACATCTAATAAAACTATCGCCCAAGGGAGAAATTCCAGAGGGAGGGTGTCCAGGCTTGCTCTCTGAGCAACAATATCTGTTTGGAATAAAATTAATTTCTTAGGAAAATGTATAAAGCGGGGTACAGTAAGGGGCTTTTTTTGTTTATCTGAAATTCAAATTTAACTGGGCATCTTGTATTTTTATTTGCTAAACTGGCCACTGGTGTGTATCCTCTGTGGATGGTGTCTCTAAATGAGAATTGATTCCAATGTTATGGAAATCTTGATAATGGGAGTCACAACGTTGACTGGTCATTAATGCAAGTAAAAAATGGAAATAAATTGGGTTTTGAACCCAGCCCCTTATTGAATTGTCTTATTGTTCTAACTCTTTTTCAGCTGGTTTTGTTGGCTTTTCCAGATATGTAATTATTTCACTGCAAAAAATGACGAATTTACTTCCCCCTTATCAATTTTGATTCCTCTCATTTTTTTCTTAGGAGGTACTCTCGTGGCAATACCAAGGTGGTGATAGTGGTAACAGTAAATGTTTTAGTCATCATTGCTGTGTAACAAACTACCCCCAAACTGGCATGAAATAATCACAGATTCTGTAGATGGGGAATCTGGACAGGGCACAGTGGACATGACTTATCCTTTCTCCTTACTATCTATCCGCTGCCTCAAATTTAAAGATTTAAAGGCTGGGAATGATTCAGTAGCTGAGGGGTGGAATCATTGATGTCTTCACTCAACATTTCTGGTGGTTCTTGCTGGCTGTTGGCTGGGGTCCCAGGCTGCCAGCCTCTGGCTGACACACTTACACATAACCTCTCTGAGTGATCTCTCCCAATATGGTAGCTGGCATGACAGAAGTAGAAAGACAGAGGTGTATTGCATTGTTATGATCTAACCTTAAAAGTCACAAAGCATCAGAGCTCTTGGGTGGCTCAGTCAATTAAGCATCTGGCTCTTGGTTTCAGCCTGGGTCATGATCTCACAGTGTGAGTTCAAGCCCTGAGTCAGGCCCTGGGCTGACAGTGTGGAGCCTGCTTGGAATTTTCTCTCTCTCTCTCTCTCTCTGCCCTTCCCCCGCTTGTGCACACACACACTCTCTCTCAAAATAAATACACTTTAAAAGTTTTTTTTTAACTTTATTTATTTTGAGAGAGACAGTGCATTCATGGGGGAGGCACAGAGAGAGAGGAAGAGAGAATTCCAAGCTAGATTTGCCACTGTCAGCACAGAGCCCAATGCAGGGCTTAAACTCACAAAACCAAGAGATCATGATCTGAGCCGAAATCAAGAGTCAGTTGCTTAACCAACTGAGCCACCCAGGTGCCCCTAAATAAATAAACTTTCTTTTTTTTTTTTTTTTTTTTTAAGTCACAAAGCATCACTTACACCGTACTATATCTTCCCAGACAGATTTGCGAAGACCACCCACAGAGTCAAGGGCAAGGGAGGAACATAGACTCTTCACCCAGTAGTTGGATTGTCAGTATTACATTCTAAGAAAAGCATGTGGGATAAAAGATTTCCTTGTGGTCACCTTTGGAACATACAATCTGCCAAAAGGAACAGCCTTGTGTTCCTGAGTTGAGTAAAAATCCTTTCAGTAAAGGAATTTCACCTTTAAGCCTCAGTTCAGATTTGTTTATTTATCATGTCAAAGAAGTTCCCCTATTCTGATTTTTTTAAGTTTTTAAAAAAATAAATAATAGATGGTGAATTTTTTCAAATGCCTTTTCAGCATCTATGAATCATCTATTGAAGAAGCAACAAAATAAGGTAAAAATGAATGAGGTTGCATTTTCTTCCTTCAAGCCACGCCTGCAAGTTTATCCCTTCATTCAGTGGGTATTTCTGAGCACTTATTGTGTGCCAGACCCTGTGCTAGGCACTCAGAAACAGAAGTGGTTCCAGCCCTCAGGAAGCTTATAGCCAAAATGATCCAGGTCCAATTAAGTACCTGAAATCCGACCTTTGTGCCAACAGATGCAGAAAGGGGTGTTACTTCCGATCCTCTCACCCATATCCCAAACAAACTCGGTAACCTGCTCAGTTAGGCAAACTCTCATTCCCCATGGGGTATTTACATATATAATTTTAGCCACCAGAGGGCAGTCACACTTAAAAAACACTTCCAAAGGGGAAGAAAAAAGACCCACCCATTCCTTGAAAGGCCATGGAGAGGGGTGGGGGGTTCCTGGACTAGAGTCAATCGACATGGTGGGACTCACTCCAATGGGGACATAGCCCAGCACCCAAACCACTCTCCCACTTCAGGCCTCAGGGTCACACCAATTTAGCACGAGGCTCTGGTCCCTTGAGTGGAGGATGATGTAATGGAAACTGACATGGACAGTAATGAAGTAGCTCAGAGGGTCTGCCACATCAAACACTTCAGAAGTTAACTGCATAGGAACCCCTATGGGGAGGGGCCTAGGGCACCCACACACCCACCACCCTTCAAGTCCTCACTAAAGAGAGTCATTCAGTGAGTATTTATTGAGCAGTATATATTCAACAACCAGCCCTGTATGGGCAGGGGAAAAATAGACTTGTTCTGGCTCCAAAGAGGGGTCTCACTTGCACAATACTATGAGAAGGCAGGAAGGACAGCCCCACGGCCAAGAGCGTCCAGTTAGGATGCCCCTCCTCTCTGTTCCAGGAGAAACACACAGGAGGCCACCCAAGACAGTAGCCTCTCCAGATGCAGCATGCAGCCCTTATCCTCGGGGTCCTGCCAGTGAAGGTTGTGCTTCCAGAAAACCCAGGCCTTCTCTTTCCTAGCCTAGGGTGAGGGATCTATGTCCAGTTTTTTGTTTTGGTTTGGTTTTTGCTTGTACCACGTGTTTTATCAGAGCTGCACATCCCCTTCTCAATCTCAATGAGAAGAGGGAAAGGGAGGGAAATGGTTAATATCTCGAAAATACTCTCCTTCCACAGGGCTGTGAGACTGCACAGGACTTAGCCTGAGTCTGGCATAGGGCAAGAACCTGATGAGTGTTAGTTATTATAGGTCCACAATCCCTTGCTAGAATTTCCAAAGCTTTAGAAACCCAAAGGTCTTTCATAATTCGTTTGGCAAAACTTATCTGCCGTGAATTCATTTGGCAACAAAACCTCACCCGAACACAACACCACTGATTTTGGTGTATGTGGACCACTTGGTGGGAGTACTCATGTATTCCTACAGTATTTGATCACAGGGTGTTGTCCCAGACTCCACTGTGTGTGTTGTGAGCCTATGGTGTAAGCACTTGATTGTCTTTCCAAAATCGAACATTCTCAGTTCTAAAACATAACTGGTCCCCAGGACCTCTTTCTATGTGAAATCTAGGTTCTATATCATATCGCTTCTATTATCTAGCTATATGACATTAAATGTGGTAGACAGACCCTAGGATGGCCCAAAGATTCATGTCTCCTGCATCATGCATGCCCTGTATAAGCCCCTCCCTTTGAGAGTGGGCAGGACCTGTGACTTGCTTCTAAGTAACTAGAATCTGGCAAAGGTGAAGAGATTTTGAAGATGTAATTAAAATCTCAAATCAATTGATTTTTATTTAATCAAAGGGCAGATTATACTGAGTGAACCTGACTTAATCAGGCAAAAGCCTTTAAAAGAGAGACTAGGCCCTCCCTGAGATCAGAGACTCTGTCAGTTGTTGGCTTTGGAGGAGCTGAGGTGCTGTTAGAGGGCCTCAGGAGAGGCCCATTTGGCAGGGAACTATGGGCAGGCATTAGTCACAGAAAACATCCACCTGACCACCAGCAAGAAATCGAGATCTCAGTCCTGCAGCCATAAGATGAATTCACGAAGGAGGAAATGCTGCCAGCAACTCGAAGGGGCCTGGAAACAGATCTTTCCCCACTTGAGACTCTGATGAGACAGCAGCTCCAACTGCTACCTGGATTCCAACATAGCAAAACTCAGAAGCAGTGGACCCAGCTAAGCCAAACCCAGGATTCTGATCCGTGGAAACCGACCTAATAAGTGTGTGTTGTTTTAATCCACTAGATTGTGGTCATTGGTTATGCAACATAGAGAACCAGCATGTCAGAGACATCCCTTAACCTCCCTGGGCTCCAGTTGTTCATCTGCAAACTGGGGAAGTGGGCACACATAGGAGTCTTTCCAGCTCCAGCTTTTGGAGTCTCTATGTACGGGGCATTTGCCGGGTGCTTTGGAGTTAGGAGCTGGGGGGAGACTAGTTCTCTCAGTGGGTAAGCAGATGCAGGAAGGGTGTCATTGAGGCAGCTGGTGCACAGGCAGAGAAAAATGCAGGCAGCTGAAGACTCACCCTGACTCCCCAGTGACTCGGCTGCCAGGCTGGACACTGACCACAGCTGGCATTGCTCCTGGCTGCAGGAGCGATCATCTTTCAGAAGCAGGAAAAACAAGCATCCTCTTTTCCCTGCTCTGGAAGGGACGCTTTACCACGCTGGGCACCTGCCCCCATCTCTGTAGCTTAGGAAGGGGCAGAAGATTCCCCTCTCACAATCTTCATCTCCAGACACCTAAAGCTCTTGGGCTGGTGACCTCGGGAACCGACCTGGGGAACTCAGGGGGAGCTGAGTCAGGGAGGGCATCAGGTTTCCTGTGAGCTCTTGGCAACTCTCTGAAGTGGGTGAGGGTGTGCTTCCGTGTTCTCCCACCAGGCCAATCCATCACGTCCCCTTGCTTTCCTCACTCGTACCACCTGTCACAGGGAACCCAGACCACCGACAAGCCCCAGAGGTGACACATCAACTCTCTGCCTTCCCTCCCCCAAATACTCCCTCAGACACAGCTCACATGCTCATTTGACTGGCTGAAGTGATTGTCCCTTATTAAATTCCTTGGAGGATGACCTCATTAAGCCTTGTTATGGGTCACTTCTATTTCAGGGAGAATAAATTTGCTGGAATCTTTCTATGGTCGGCTAGTTAATTGAAACCTGAAGTAGGGGATGGGGGAGGGGTAGGCATGGGTGAGGTGGTGAGCGGGTGGCCAGTGTAGACTGGCAGAGTGAGGAGCTGGGAGCTGGTGCAAGGAGGAGGCAGGGGGTCCATACGAAGGGGACCGATAAGAAGGAAGACGCAGGCCGTGGAGGGGGAGGGGAGACAGAACAAATGCACACTGCAGCCTGATCTGCCAAGATAGCCTCCTAGCTCCCTCCCAGGCCTCTGTGCTCAACCCTGCTCGACACATGAGTCCAGACCAGCACGAAGTGATAAGGGCCCAGGCCAGGATGTGGCAACAGAGATGGAAAAGAAGGAGATGTGAGAGGACTTGGAGACCAATTTGATATGAGGACAAAGGAGAGGAAAGTGCTCAAGATGACCTTGAAAGATCTCTGGAGAACTGGGGAGATGTGCCAGCAAACAAACCCAGCAGAGGCCTCAGATCGATGCCGAGCTCACAGCTCTATTGTTTAAGGAACCCTTCCTTCTTCACCCACTTCTGAAAAAAATGTTTCCCATGTCCAGTTTTCTAGCTCTTCAGTCATCATGGGCTAACGTGAACTGGGTGCCCACTGTGGATCGGCCCCCGTGCTGGACACAGGGGACGTGAATGTAAATAAGCACACCGCGTGGCCCAGGGTGCTCCAGACCTTCCTAAGCAGTTAACGGCTCTCAGAATGTTTTACTTCAATTCCCTGTTCAAACAGTTTTGCTGATCTTCAGGATGGGCACTTCACAGAAAGAGGGCATAAAGATGGAAGAAGGTTTTGTGGAGGGGACCTTAACATCAAGTGAACGTGTGACATTTGGTACAGCTGGAAGACAGGTGGCCGCTAATTAGTCGAGTGGCCCCTGGCTGGACTCTTGAACTTCTGGGCCTGGCTTCCTTCACCTGCAAAGGAACAAGGAGGATTAGGTGATTCTTGATTCCTGGAAACTCTCCTACCTTACTTTCTATGCTTTGTTTCATGAATGTGCAGTGCTGAGACAAGTTTGATTTCTATAGAAATGTAGGGTACTCCTTTATTTCAGAAGACAGTAGTAACGTGAGCACCCACGGAGTGGGTATGGGGCGTGACATGGAACCTTTATTCCCTGCTTCTTGTGTTCCAATCTGGAGGTGGCTCCACTGAGCCACATTTCTGAAGTCTCCCTGGTTTCTGTCTCTGTCTCTTGCCCTCTCTGCGGGAAAGACATCTGACTGGGAAGTTTGAAGGAAGGAACTGAGATCATGCTTCACTAAGACCAGCTTCCTGAATCCACATGCCCAGCCACCTCAGAATGTGGCTGTATTTGGAGACAGGGCCTTTCAAGAGGTAATTAAGTTAAAATGGAGTTGTTTGGGGCGCCTGGGTGGTTCAGTTGGTTAGGCGGCTGACTTGGGCTCCGGGCATGAACTCGCGGTTCGTGGGTTCAAGCCCCACATCAGGCTCTGGGCTGACAGCTGGAGCCTGGAGCCTGCTTTGCATTCTGTGTCTCCTTTTCTCTCTGCCCCTCCCCTGCTCATGCTCTGTCTCTCGTTCTCTCAAAAATAAATACAAATTAAGAATAAATAAATAAACAAACAAACAAACAAACAAACAAAATGGAGTTGTTAGGGTGCGCCCGGATCCACTACAGCTCACATCCTTGGGAGATTAGGACACAGTCCATACAGACTGAAGAGAGGCCCTGTGAGGACGTTGTAGGAAGGAGGCCATCTGCAAGCAAAGGAGACCTTAGAAGAAACTAACCCTCTGCCACCTTGATCTTGGACTTCCAGCCTCCAAAACAGTGAAGAAATAACTTTCTGTTGTTTAAGTCCCCTGTCTGTGATACTTCACTATGGCAGCCCTGGCCGACGAATACACGATTTTCTTTGGGACTTGCCTGCCTACAGAGGGTGTATATTCAGGACTGCTCATCGTACAGAAAACCTACTTTCTGGGGGAGGACTGAGTCTGTCAGATCCGTCTGCTGCTAGGTGAAATGTCTGTCTGCAGTGGCTGGGACATATTAGGAAGTCCCTGGGGGCGGCACATGTGCCCCATGTCCTCCAATCTGGCTTTCATCTACTGTAAAGTTGACATATAAATGTTCATCTATTTCCCGTGTCTGTCTTCTCAATCGGTTCCAAACTAGAGGAGGAGCTGGGACAGGGTTGTTTATTGCACATCCCCTCCCACCTCCTCCAGGAAAGGAAAAAAGGAAAAAGTACTGTAGCCCATGTTACATATTAGTTTTCCCCAGGGATTTTTTTTTTTTTAAGTTTATTTTATTTTTGAGAGAGAGAGTGCAGTGCATGCACATGGGTGTGCAGGGGAGCGGCAGAGAGAGAGAGAGAGGGAGACAGAGGATCTGAAGCAGGCTCTACACACTGACAGCAGCGAGCCTGACTCAGAGTTCAAACTCACTCGGGGCTTGAAGTCATGAACTGTGAGATCATGACCTGAGCCAAAGTCGGACGCTTAACCAACTGAGTCATCCAGGCGCCCTTTCCAGGGGACTTTGTTCTTTTTCCCAAACCCGTCTCTTAACTGATGCCCTTACCACGCCCAAATGGGTGCTTTCCGTCCAGGACCACTCATTCCCAGAATGGCCTGGCTCTTAGATTCCACTGGGATGCCCACCTAGAACATCTTTCCTCTTCTGTGTGCTGCAAGATTCTCTTCATTCTCTGAGTCTTGGCTCAGAGGCCTCCTCCTAGCTGAGTCCTCCTCGGGGCCCAGGTCACACTTGGAGCTTCTCATGTCAGCTCTTATGACTCTGGGTGCATATTTCTATTATTTTGTCACACAGTCCTAATGTTAGGTGACTTCATGTCCGTGTTCTCTACTAGGACAGACTAGGCTGAGTGCTGTACCTGGAAGGACTTCCTCTGGTCACATCTGTGTCCCCAGGGCTCACATGGTGCTTGGCTCCAAAGCAGGTGTCCATGAAGGGCTGGAGTATGAATGAGTGGCAGGATGACATTTTGACATATTAATCTGTGTGTTTCTCATAGTTTTCCACCCCACCCCTTCCATTTTAAGTATACTGGCCAGTTGGTAATTCCTTAATTTGGACTTGGTGCAAAGCAGACGAGCCTGAGTTCAATGACTTCCTGTCCTTTGAACGAATCTAAACTCAGCGGGTTTTCTGTACATTGTGGGGGAAGGGTAGGGGTAAAGAGGGAGATGACCTTTGAGAAAGAAGAAATGAAGGTCTAGAAAGGGGGAGAGAGTTGTGGGTGCCCTTACCCTTGATGGAGGTGGCCAGCAAAGATTTTTGCTCCCCAAAATGACATGAAAACAGAGTCAGCTACTGCCCATCACTGGGGTTTGGCAAATGATGTATCTACATTGGATGAAAGACAAGACCCCACCCTACCTTTCTGGGCACTTGAGATCTGAGGGTCCTAAGTGGGGAAGGGAAATGAAGCTTCAGGAATGACCGACATGGACTTTCTTGCCAACTGGGGCCTTGGAGTAGAAATTAAATTGATGTAGGGGTGCCTGGGTGGCTCAGTTGGTTGTGTCTGACTCTTGATTTCAGCTCAGCTCATGATCCCAGGATCATGGGATTGAGCCCCATGTCAGGCTCCAGGCTGAGTGTGGAGCCTGCTTAAAATTCTCTCTCTCTCTCTGTCTCTCTGTCTCTCTGTCTCTCTGTCTCTCTCTCTCTCTCTCTCCCTCTCCCCAGCTTGTGTGCTTTCTCTCTCTCTAAAATAAAAAATAATATAAAAATTTTTTAATTAAATTTGTTTATAGGACATAAAGAGGGGCACAGGTCTGGCAGAGTTGGTAGAGCAAGTGACTTTTGATCTTGGGGTCATAGGTTTGAGCCCCACCTTGGGTGTAGAGATTACTTAAAAAATAAAATCTTAGGGGTGCCTGGGTGACTCAGTGGGTTAAGCATCCAGCTCTGCTTTTCAGCTCAGGTCATGATCCCATAGTTTGTGGGATCAAGACTCACATCAGGCTCCCAGACTGACAGCACAGAGACTACTTGGGATTCTCTCTCTCCCTTTCTTTCTGTCTCCCCACCTCCACCCTGCTCACGCATGTGCACGCATGCACGTGTGTGCTCTCTCTCTCTCAAAATAAATAAATCTTGAAAAATCTTGAAAAAATTCATAGGACGTAAAAAAATGGTATTTCTTGCATACTTGAGTTGGAGGATAAATTATCACCCACTAGGAATGAATTCTGGAGCCTTTAAGTCCTGCAACGTTGCTCCCCATCCCCCTCTTCTGCCCCCCAAATTTTGCCAAGACTTGAACTGGTCCAGAATTTAGCCCCTCATCCCCTCATCTTTTGCCTGTAGTGTGGCCATTTGGAGAATGTTTTATCATTCTCAAGACTGGATGGTGGCCTGTCCTCATGGCAGCCTGGCACCAGCCCCAGAAGGGGAATTCTTCAGCCACGAGACGTCCCCTTCCAGACACTGAAGGCCCCAGTAAGGCAAACTGTATCCTTCGCTCAAGGAAGACGGAGAATAGAAGTGTTGTTCAAGGCCAAGCCCCAGGCATGAGAGGGTGAGGAACCCAGGGAGACCAGAGAAGAAGCTCCACAGGAAAATGAACCCAGGTGGGTGGGGGTGGGGGTGGGGGTGAGTCTGTGTGGGATAGGAAGGATTCCTCTAGCCAGCACTGGGCCATTGGGAGCAACGTGCCCAAGCATGCCAGGAGATCTATAGAGTTCTCTCTCTCTCTCTCTCTCTCTCTCTCTCTCTCTCAGACCCACTGGTCACCTCCACTCTACTAAAGACCTCTTCGAAACCACAAGCATCTCTATCCCATCTCCAGCCTCTCTCTTGTGCCTGCTGTCCCCCTCCACCTCGATGCAGAGCCAAAGCTCCCGAGGAATGGTGTGGTGACAGAATGTCTGACTTTCTCATGCTTCTTTAGCCTGGGGACACAACATCTATCTCTGAGGTAGACTGGGGAGGAGAATATATGTTGAGAGGAGGAGAGCACACCAGCAAAGAGAAGAGGGGAAACTGAGTGGGGACTGGGTTGGGGGGGGGGGGGGACAGAGGAAGGAAGGAGAGCTTGGGTTGAAGTTCCCCCAAAAGCAGGGTCTGAGACAAGAGCTTGTACATAGGTAGTTGACTTGGGAAGCTCCTCGGGTAGAGGAGGGAGGGACTGGGAAGAGTAGCATGTGGAAGGAAGGAGAGCCATTCCGGGGGAATGCTACCACATTGGTCTCCGTGGAGGCTGAACGGAGTATGGTCCTGCTGGTCGCCTCTGAGGAGCACTGCAGAAGGGGCCATAGAGTTGTCCACCCGAGGGGAAGAAGACAGGACACTCATCTACCAGTTTCGGCCTCTGCTGGCTGAGTGTCACCCCGTGGACTGTTGATTCCTTCTTTCCTCCAGGTTCATCCAGAGTCCTCTGTCTGAGGACAGGAGGGAAGCGGAAGAGGCATGCAGCCGAAGCAGAAATGTGGGCCAAGAAGATGTGAGCCGGGACACAACGCAGGAGCGGAGGGTAAAGAAGATGCAGCCAAAGAATGGAGGGAGGAAAGAAAAGAGGGAACAGCGGTGGGGAGGGGAAGACAAGACAAATGTGATTGGTCCCTGTTTGGGGGAGAGATATAAGCCCAGCAGGGGCACCCTTGAGCATCTGGGGACCCTCTGCAGAGCTCCTGATATTGGCTGGGATGAACCCTCAGTGTCACTGCCTTGTCTGCCACTAGAATCTGACAGGCTGTCTGGCAGGCACAGGGGAGCCTTGGCAGTGACAGGACATCCCCACCCCCTGGTAGCCAGGGGCAACCTCTTTGGGGCCTTCCAGGAAGATAAGCTGCCTCCTTAGTGTTTCTGGCTCTTCTAGTTCAACAACGTAGACTTAGGGTTTCTGGCTGAAAACACACGTCTCCCAAGAGGCAGATTAATGGCATATGGTTATACAAAAGGATCGTCACCTACCAGAATGAAGGCAAGCTTCCTGCAGTCCCTGTGGCAATAGGAAATCCAGTTTGGGGTACGGTTGCCACCCTTACTCCAAAGGGTTGGGCGAGGAAATAGGCTCTTGAAGCTTCTGAGGTTTACAAAGGCCTGAAACGTCCCATATTTGTATTCTGTTTACACTGTGCGCCCACTGTCAGCCCACCGCAGAGCGGGACTCTCCCCATACAATACTGACCTTTCCCTCTCTGACTTGTTTTAGTACTAATAATCAATAGCCCAGATTTCTCTCTCAACTCTCTTCTTAATATTCTTTCCCTTTGAGTTATTCTTGTCTTCTTCAATTGTAAATGCTAGAGCTTCGTGGTTCCTGGTATACGAGGACTGAGAAAACAGTTGGGGCTGGGGCTTGGTCAGAACACATAGATGAATGTGCGTTAGATTGGTCCTCCCAGGCTGTCAGATTGTTGTGACTTGAGAATTCTGAAGAACCTGGCTAACCAAGAATATCTCCCTCCTCCCAGCTGACCTGCCTAGATGTCTGAAATTCCTATCTTTTATGTCATTCCCTGATGACTTCTAGAGAAGTGTTTATTTTAGTTGGACAAAATGCCATCACCTGGGAGAGGCAGTGTGTTAGTCAGCTATCACCCTAGTAAGAATTGGGTTGCTTAATTAATTTTTGTTACGATGTGGAGACTAGAAGCCTTAGAAATTGAGTCCTAGGCCAGGATGTTTTGGGTGTCAGAGGTGGGGAAGAGAGAGGCAAAGAAGGCTACAGTCCTGGGGCCTTGAGTGGTGACAGGTGACAGCACTGACTGGGTCAAGGAGGGTGCTGGATGTAGTGAGAAAAGACACACCAAAGAGAAATTGATTTTACAGTTTGCCTTAGGTAAGGCCACCTTGTACATCCCATAAGCAAGGTCTTAGGTCTCTGAAGGCAGGGACTGGCCGGTGTATATCTTGTACATCCTTCAGACTGACCCACAATACATGGGTGTGTGTTCTCTTAGGTGACAGAATGGAGCCAGCTGTGCACACATAGTTCACTCAGTGAGGCCTCCCCATCACCCCAGGGAGGGATCTTGAGCTGCCTCCCCGGGGAGTTGGTCTTTTGCTCTTCTGGGGACTTGAAGGACTCATGGCAAAAACCACAAGTGGAATTAAAAGCCGGAGCAGCTCTACTAAGTGCATTAAGGGACACATTTCTCCAAAAAGCAAAATTAGTAAAACAGAAACCAAAGCCTGTTTTCTGCAAAATAAAAGGGTGCTCTTTCAGGCCCCCTTCTTGGCCTGGCGGTTACTCGTGGTTCCCAGTAAATGACAGTTGCTCCAGAGGAGGGAGTCCTTTGGAAGAAGCTGCCTGGTTTCCTGCATCCCTGGGTCTGGCCCGTCTGGCTGGCGAGGGCCCTCCCAGCCTGCTCCCCTACATGGGTTCGGTAAACCTCTGCTTTGTCTTTCCCCCAGGGGCCCGTCCTGTTTCCCAAAGCCCGGTGCCTTTGCACTGACTCCTCAAGAGAGGAGTCACATGAGATCCTCTGCTTCATTTAATTTTAGGTTATTGTTGCTGCTGTCAGTCTATTGAAGTACTTTAATGAATGCTCGTATTGTTCTCAGGCTGGAGCCTTTTTCAAGTGATCAGCACATTATAAAACACAATAATGAGTCTAATTCCCACCCCCCCCAACACACACACGCGCGCACACACACACACAATGGCATCGCTAAGGCCCCCAGATATGTGCAGTGGTGAAGAGTCTGGGGCAGCAGAGCTGGGTTTGGTCCTGACTCTCCTGTCCAGTGCTGGTGACCTGAGGCAAGTCATTCATTCATTCACTCATTCATTCATTCATTCATTCATTCACTCACTCATTACTGAATGTGTGATGAGCAATTATTCAGTATCTCTTTGTGTCATATAATCTCTGCAAAATGTTAATAATACCTGCTCTTACTTTCCTGATACCTTTCCTGACTGTTTAGAAGAGCTAATGAGGGGCGCCTGGGTGGCTCAGTCAGTTAAGTGGCCGACTTCGGCTCAGGTCATGATCTCACAGACCGTGAGTTCAAGCCCCGTGTCGGGCTCTGTGCTGACAGCTCAGAGCCTGGAGCCTGTTTCAGATTCTGTGTCTCCCTCTTTCTGACCCTCCCTTGTTCATGCTCTGTCTCTCTCTGTCTCAAAAATAAATAAACGTTAAAAAATTAAAAAAAAAAGAAGAGCTAATGAAATCATAGTGTTCAAGGTAAACTGCATATACATATGTTGTTTCGGCAAAAAGATGAACACAAGGGGCGCCTGGGGGGTTCAGTTGGTTAAGCGTCTGACTTCGGCTCAGGTCACAATCTCACGGTCCATGAGTTTGAGTCCCACATCGGGCTCTGTGCTGACAGCCTGGAGCCTGCTTCGGATTCTGTGTCTCCCTCTCTCTCTGCCCCTCCCCTGTTTGTGCTCTCTCTGTCTCAAAAATAAATAAATATTAAAAAAAAAAAAAAAAAGATGAACACAAAATTGGAGGAGAGGGAGGTGAGGGCCCAAATCACAGCAGTTGATACATCACTTGTATGAGAAATACAACTATTCTGGACTGTCTCTGCCCTGTATTTTTGGATCCCAGGCTTTCCTCAAGCCAGACTTTGCCTGGGATACCTCTCTCTTCATCTCTATCCTTGGAAGCCCTGCTTTCTCCAAGGCACTGGTCAAAAGCTTCCTCTTCCACAAAGTCCTTCTTGCTCTCGGGAATTAATTTCTCCCTCCACATGCTCTTCCCCTGCTTTGGGGATTGCTGTGTTCCACCCGTGAACTACTGTGATTTGTTTCTAGAATGAGCCCTATTACTAGACAGACACCAGTGTTCTGGAAGGAGGTATGGGCTGTTCTTTTCCAGGAATCCTGGCTCTGCCCCTTCAGCTCATGTAACCTTGGTCAGGTGCATTGTCTTCTCTGAGCCTCAGTCTCCTTCTATAAAACCTACCTGCCCTTACTGACTGTGGTGAGGATAAATGAAATACCACATGTGAAGGGCCTAACACCGTGTGCCTTGCTTTTAGTGGCCGGGCTTGCAATAGATGTCTTTTAAATAAAATTGAAGGGCATGCACGCATACTTCTTTGGGCGCTCCTAAGACACACGTGGAGTAGATGACCGCTTAAGGGGTGCCAGTGAGGGGGGGGGCCCTGGGTGGCTCAGTCGGTTACGGGTCCGGCTTTGGCTCAGGTCATGATCTCGGGGTTCGTGAGTTCGAGTCCTGTATCGGGCTGTCTGCTGTCAATACAGAGCCCTCTTCTGATCCTCTTTCTCCCTCTCTCTGCCCCTCCCTGGCTCATTCTCTCCCTCTCTCTCTCTCAATAAGTAAATTAATTAATTAATAAACAAAGAAACAAACAAACTTAAAAAAAATAGGTGCCATTGAGGAATGTTGGGACCATCTCCCCACAGGATTTGGTACCTGAAATATCACCATGAAAGATTAATTCCTCCTCAAAGTCACTCCTTTATGTTTCAGTACCACCGGGAAAGGCAAAGCATCCAACTACTCCACCTCCTGGGGTCTTGGGTGCTGGCAGCATTGGCCACCGGTGAAAAAGTAGAGACACTACAGGGAAAGGGAGGTGAGGAGTCTGAAGAGAGATTTGGTAGGATTGGTCTTGCTAAAAATAACTTGTTTATTTAAAACATATATTAAGGGACACCTGGGTCACTCAGTAGGCTAAGCCTCTGACCCTTGATTTCAACTCAGGTCATGATCTCATAGTTAGCCCCATGTAGGGCTTAGTGCTGACAGCACGGGGCCTGCTTGGGATCCTCTCTCTCTCTCTCTCTCTCTCTCTCTCTCTCTCTCTTCTCAATAAATAACTAAATAAACTAAAAAAAAAATACAACCAAGTATATTAATTTTCAGTCCAAGTTTTTAGGATTCCGAGTGGTTTTTTCCTGATGCCAATTCTCTGACAACAGTTAGGTGTTCAACAATTCAGTTCAATTCTGACACTAACTACCCAGAGTTAGCCTAGACCCCACAAGAGGGCCCCCACTTCAGGTGCCAGTACAGGAAAAGTCCCCAGGCTACCCACACTTATGCCAGGCAGACTACAGATTTGGGGGTCCCCATGACTCTCCCATAAGTTCGGTAATTCGCTAGAAAGTCTTGGAACTCAGGAGAGTATTTTACTTATGATTACTGGCTTTTTATAAAGGATACAACTCGGGAAGAGCCAAATGGAAAAGAATCATGGTGGAAGGGGGGCTGGGGGCTGGGACAGTTTCCGTACCCTCCCCCAGAGCGCCACTCTCCCAGCGTCTCAATGTGCTCCGCCAGCATGGGGGCTCTGCGAATGCCGTTGTTTAGGGGTTTTTATTGAAGTTTCTGGATGTAGGTACAACTAATTAAATGAGTGGCCGTTCATGACTGAACTCAATCTCCAGCCTTTCTCCCCTTCCTGGGATGGGGGTGGGGCTGAAAATTCTAACCTTCTCCTCCAGAGGTCTGTCCCTCTGGCAACCAGCCCCCAATGTGAAGCTACCTGCGGGCCCACCAAGACTCCCCTCATTAACACAAACTCTGAAGTGTCTGAAAGGGCTTTCTTAAGAATGACAAAAGGCATTCTTAGCACTCAGGAAATTCCAAGGCTTTTAGGAGCTCGGTGCCAGGAACTGAGGACAAAGACCTTACAGTTTTAATTAGGCCACAGATCCCCTGATGTCGCTCTTACTTAAATACCATAGTTTTCAGAGCTGGAGAGGGGAAGGTGGGGGACAGGGGACCTTCTCCATAAGGCTGGTGTTTCAGTTGCTCGGAAGTCCTTGAGTTTTTTTTTTTCAAATCACGGTGTATCTTTGGAACTCCCTTATCTGCACGCCCCTCCCCCGCCTGCCCAAGGAAGGTCCCTAGGGCTTCAGGCCCTTCCCTTCTTTCCTAATGCTTTCCTCCCCTCTCCTTCGACAGTAACCAGATTTAGTCTCTCCCATCCCAGAGCTCTACCTGCCCCCCAGTGTGATCAGCGTGGGGTCAATGCCTTGCCAGGTTGTTTGTGGGCAGAGAGGATCTGCTGTCTGTGGTCCTGCTCATAACACTCAGTAGAGGTGGAGATGTCACATCCTGCTCTCCTACTGGCGCTTAAGGAACTCAGCCCAGCAGGCCCAGACTCCTTAAGCTCACATCCAGCCCCCTACCTCCCTTCAGGCCTTCCCTCTCCTCGCCCCTCTGCTGTGCAGCCACAGGCAGTCTGGCCCTGGGGTTGTTGTCCTCCAAACATCCCAGGGACTTTTTCACCTCTTGCGCCTTTTTCCCCAAGGTCAGCTTCTCTGCATACTCTTTTCTCCCGTCACATATATTTATTGGATTGTCCTGTCTGCCAGGCTCTGTGCTGGACACCCAAGGGGGCTTGGAGAAAGAGAGGCAATGGGCTTTGCCCTTGGCGCTGACTCTCCTCCTTTGTAACAGAGGTGGGGCGGGCTCCAGGTTCCCTCAGGCATCTCCCGTTGCCCTGGACGAGTCTGCCTGGCTTCTCCCAGCCTCTCGCACCACTTCCTTGTCTTGACATCCTTTCCGGTTTCTGTATCTCCCTAGGCAGATCCTCAGATGGACTTCCTCCATTCACACCCACGAACGAGTGTCTCTCCCAGAGCAGGGCCCCGTGGTCTCCGGTGACTCAGATGGGTGAGGAAGAGGAGCATGCACCACAGGCACCTGGGAGGGCAGATGTTACAGAGGGAACAAGCTGCTCCTGTGATGGGCAGTGGAGTAGAAGATTGCAGCTTCCAGCCTGGAAGCCCCGCAAGGTTGGGTGCTGTGTCATTCAGAGCTAGTCCTTACAGGAAAAAAATGAGAGGGCAACACACATTTGTTGAAAAAATTTAAACTATCTTTTGCATTTATTTTCATGTTTTAATACAAGTTATAGACTTTCTTGGGGCGCCTGGGTGGCTCAGTCGGTTAAGCATTCGACTTCAGCTCAGGTCATGATCTCATGGTCTGTGGGTTCGAGCCCCACGTCCGGCTCTGTGCTGACAGCTTGGAGCCTGGAGCCTGCTTCGGATTCTGTGTCTCCCTCTCTCTCTGCCCCTCCCCCACTTGTGCTCTGTTTCTCTCTCTCTCTGTCTCGGTCTCAAAAAATGAATAAACATTTACAACAATTTAAGTTACAGATTTTCCATATAGAAGGGATATCAAGGGGGTCACCTGATTGGAAAGAGGGACGGGGAGCCCGAGACAGAGGAGCCTCGCTCAGCCACCCCAGCGAACAAGGGAGCTGAAGGAGGTGTCCCCTCCCAGCCACTCTTAGCTGCAGATGGCTCCACTTGTATGACATCTTCTGCCCTGTTCCATTCTGGTTCCATGCGGACTTGGCGGTTGAGGTGGCAACATCATTGTAAAGCAGTGCGAGTCTGTGCCTGTACTAACCAGTGAGGTGCTGGCCTGGACTGTTGCCATCAGAACAAGGACCCCCTTTACGGAGTGTTCTCTCTGAGCCATGAGTTATGCTGATAACTTTACACACACCAGTCACTTCACTTAACCCCCAGGAGAGCCTACAACGTAGTATCAGGAGTCCTCCGTGTTGAACAGGTGAGGATGTTTATGCTTGACAGGATTGCTCAACTGCCCAGAGGTCACAGCTAGAGGGAGGCAGACCTGTATCCAAATTCAGACCTGCCAGACTCCAGAGCCCCTGGTGCTGATGACCATGTGACCTTTGCCACTTGGAATCCTTAGAATGTTCTAGATGGCCTTCCACGTGGAGGACGTAATTTAATTCTGTGAAATAATGCTCCAAGGCAAAGCAAGTAGTGTTAACTCTGGAAGTGGCGGCTTGTTTGAGGTTATGTGGCCACCAAGTGCAGAGGTGCAGCACTTCCCTGTATAGCAGGTGCTGGGAGATTGGAGTGAATGCTGGTTATGCTGGGGGTGGAGGGCAGATGGGTGGGTGGTTACACTGGGAGGGGGGTAGCCCAGCTCTTAGCAATCTGAGAAGAGTAGGGGCAGCCCAGACACCAGAGATGAGAGCTCTGTCTCTCAGATCTCCCATTTTCATCATCTAGAGAGTGGTTCTAATAATAACATCCACCTTGCAGGGGGAAACAGCAGAAGTAATGTGCTTGGTCGGGAGGGAACAGACTATAGCCCAAGCAAGGCCAGCCACACTTTGATGCTACTGTTCAGGCCACCATTTGTTTAACATTTATTCATTTTTGAGAGACAGAGACAGACAGAGCATGAGCGGGGGAGGAGCAGAGAGAGAAGGAGACACAGAATCTGAAGCAGGCTCCAGGCTCTGAATTGGCAGCACAGAGCCCAATGCAGGATTCGAACTCACTGACCACGAGATCATGACCTGAGCTGAAGTCAGACGCTTAACCGACTGAGCCACCCAGGCGCCCCTAAAAATTTTTTTTTTAACGTTTATTCATTTTTGAGAGACAGAGTACAAGCGTTGGAGGGGCAGAGAGAGAGGGAGACATGGAATCTGAAGTAGGCTCCAAGCTGTCAGCACAGAGCCCAATGCCGGGCTTGAACTGACGAACCATGAGATCATGACCTGAGCTGAGGTCAGACACTCAACCAACTGAGCCACCCAGGTGCCCCGAGGCCATTTCTAACAGGAACCTGCTGCAGGCCCAGCCCCAGCGCAGGTGATGCATCAGGTGCAACAATAATGCTGAGGAGTGATTCAGACAAGCCTGGCCCTGGCCTCCAAGGCTTACGACAGAAGTTGAGAGAACCATTGCTATGATTCAGTAATAACATTGCAGGTAGGCTAAGGGATGGACGTGTTTGTAGGACAGGGTCTGTGAACAGAGGTTTCTTGACAAATTTCTGTAGAGACAATGGGATGGAGAGAGTTGCTAGTGATATGGATGGTGGCTGGACTGGACTGGTTTTATGGAGATGGGATTTCAGGAGCTTGCAGAGCTGAGCATGGCACGCACATGAGATTCTGGGAGACATTTCAGTATCTACAGCACTGATAAGAATGTCAAAGAAAAACCATGGTGCTGCCTGGGTAGCTCAGTCAGTTAAGTCTCTGACTCTTGATTTTCCAGTTCAGGTCATGATCTCACGGTTTATGGGATTGTCAGCTCTGTGTTGACAACATGGAGCCTGCGTGGGATTCTTTCTCTCTCCCTCTATGCCCCTTCCCCATTTCTCAAAATAAGTAAATAAACATTAAAAAAAAAAAAGATTGTCAAAGAAAAACTAGACAGTATTAGTCCACATTTACACTTTCACTTCAAGACTGACAGCTGTGATCTTGGTAATTAAATTTTCTCCTCTTCTTCTGAAAGAGCTTGGGCTCTTATCACTACCCCCAACTTCTCAAGTTCTTTGGGGACTAAGGTGGCAGGGAAATCAATGAATAAACGAATGCATGAATAAGTGAAATATCATACATAGACAAGATGTGTATCTGGCACACAGTATGTTCTCAGCCTCAAAGAGGTAGCTGGTGGTAGTGGTTGAGAAAGCAAGCTCTGGACTTGGATTGTTTGTGTTGGAGTCCAGTACTGATGTGTGACCTTGCCGTTCTGTGCCTCACTTTCCCTTTTTGTCACCTGGGGTTGGTAGTAGTACCAAACTCATAGGGTTGTTGTGAGGATTAAATGACTGAATCCATTTAAACTCACGGCACACACACACACACACACACACACACACACACACACACACACTGCACAGTGCCTGGCACATAGCGGGTATTAAAAAAAAGTTAGCTATTAATATAAAATGATTATCAATTTATTAGTTTAGCCGTGGATGGAAAATTCTCATGCTTGTGCGCAGTCAACATACATGAGTGAACTGGGGCAGCTGAAGCACCTGATCTGATGGGGACACTGATGTTAAGGGGAACGTGGGGCTAGCGCTGTGATTTTCATAATCTCCTCTTGGGTAGTGGTCACCCCAGCTTCCAGCTTGGTTCCTGAAAAAGTAAAGACCTTTTACATGTTCTCCTTAAGCTCTTACTTATTCATTTTTCAGAACCCTGCCTTTGGGAGTGCCGGTCCTTGGCTAGATCTTGAATTATAAAGTTTGTTCTCAGTACCTCTTCTCTCTCCTTCTAAGCCCTATATCAGCCAGGTAGCCAGCACCCACTTCACCTTTCCTCCAGGTTCCACGTATAGCACATTTCTTTCAATCACAGACGACAAGAAAAGGTCTCAAAAACTCATAGAATGCACAGATGCATCACCCCTCCCACGCTGAAGTGCAAATGAGAGCAGTGACTCTGAAGAGGTGGAATTTGGGGCGTCTGCAGCCCATAGGGGAGAGCAGGGTCTCCCTGGCTGATCCGGTTTCACCAGCAGGTGGCGGTCTATATGCCAGGCCTGTAGGGTTCCTGACCAGAAAACTCCAATGGGATGTTGATGCTACTGCAAGAGAAGAGCACAGCCGAATTTTCACCAGCCAAGCTGTCACCATCTGCAAAAAAGTGGGGAGAAAATGTTACAGGAAATACTAGGCGTTCAGGAAGACACAAGCGACATGCACTCGAGAAATCAGAAAATACTTTAATTTGCACCAGTGCTGGCCCAGCAGAATCACCTCCAAAGGCTGAGCACCCAGCTTGGGTTTTATTGATCCTTTATACATGTGTGCTTCTGGGTTGGGCAGGACTAGTACAGTCAAGCTTCTGGTTCCTGGTTGCTGGCTGGAGCAGGCAAGGAAGGAAGAGGCAAGCAAGATTACAGAAGCCAAAAGCACGCAAGGGAGTCCAGGCTCAGACATCAGGCTGGCCCTTTTTATTTGCTCTTACTGGCTTTCCTTTTCATTCCTGGCGGCCCCCCCCCCCCCCCGCCTTGATTCTCAAATTGCTGTAGCCAACTTAGAGAAAATCAGTTTGTGGGGGCCAGGGAACTTTGCTGCCACGAAAGGAGCGGTGAAGAGTCACTCAAGGATTCAGACACTAGGAGCTCCCTGAGGGAAGGCTTCAGAAGGGGTGAATAGTGAGAGGTGCACTGAAAAGGGAGCACTGTCCTTCTTTTAGGGCATTATCCTTGACTTGCATTGGCTGATTTCCGACCCTCTGGGAAGGACATTTCCGGAAGGGAGCTGCCTCATCAGATGGATGGAGCGCGGGAAAGGAGCCGGGGAAGCTGGTTTCCGCACGCTGGGCCCTCTGCGGCTGGAGGATTGCGTTTTCCTGTCCGCTAGATGGCGCTGTCTGGCTTTCCCTCGGCTTCCCGAGCCAGTCCCTGGAGGCCGCCGCCGCAGCGGCCGCTCTAGCCGACCGGCGCGGCCTCTGTGGTTCCGGGCGGAAGTGAGGCGCCGAGCGGAACGGCCTCTGGTGACATTTTCTCCGGGCGGCGCGGACGAGTGAAGGGACTTGGTGGTGGAGGCTGTGGAGGTGGCGAGATTCGCCTTAGCCTCGGCGGGGCTTTGACTGCGACCCTCTGCTCGCCGCCGGGGCTTGTGCTGAGGAGGAGAAGGCGGCGGTGGACGTCGCGTCCCGAGTCACCGCGGCCGGGGGAGTCCCGGCCGGGGGGTCGGTGCGTGCCCCGACGGGGCGCGCGGAGCGGGCGAGGAGGTGCAGAGCTGCCGCGGAGCGCAGGTGAGGCGGGAAGGTGCGCAGGGCCGCGGCCCGGCTGCGGGTCGAGCCGTGGGACCGGGCTGCGTCCCGGGGAGGGGTCGGGTTGAGTCGGAGGGGTTCGGGCCGCGGGTGTGGGATCTGCGGCGCCCGGGCGCCCGGGTCGTGAAGGGCCCGGCCGGCGGGCGCCTAGTGTTCGCGCCCGGACTTGGCGGGAGGCGCGGCCCGGGTGGGGGCTCCCGAGAGGAGCGGAGTCGCCCGACGCCTTGTTCGCCCGCCCGCCCGGCAGTGACCCTCGGGTCCTCCCGGCTTCGCCCAGCTGGCGGGCGGAGCTCCCTCTCCTGTTCCGCGGGCCGCGGGTCCCTGTCCCTGGGGGCTGAGAGGAGGCTGGAGATGCCGCAGCCCGCGGGCTGCTCGGGGGAGCCGCTTTTCGGCCTGGAGTTGTCTTCACGCAACTTTCCTGCGTCCCGGCCCGCCGGGGAAGCGGCGGCGGCAGCTCTGCCAACTCTGCCAGCTCCGCGAGCGGGGATCTGGCGCCGACACCTGCCCCTGCTCCCGGGAGCCCAGGCAGCCGCCCCAGCGCCGCGGCTGCCGCGGCCTAGGAGAGGGAGAAAAAGCTTCCTTTGGCTGGCGCCGCCTGCCTCTCGGCGCTTCCACTACCTTGGGTCGGCAGACGCCTCCAGTCGATGGAGGGATGTGTCAGCCTCCAGAATTGACGTCTGGTGGAGAGTTTGTCAACTTTCTTTGGAAAATCGGCGCAAATGTTAAACTGACGGATCCCAAGTCAATGATCATTGTCTTCTCTGGCTCTTCCCAGAGAATTTTCACTTCTCCGCACTAGCGCTTCCTACTTTGTAATTAATTTCTTATAGCACCGACCTCAGTTTATTGTTGGGGCAGCAGCCCCCACGAGAACAGCAGGCTATGCATTCTTTCATTAATTTACTTTCCTTTAATTTTATTTTACTTATTCTGAGAGAGAGAGAAGGGGAGAGAGGATCCCAAGTAGGCTTCCCGCTGTCAGCGCAGAGCCCCATGGAGGGCTTGAGATCATGACCTGAGCGAAAATCAAGAGCCCACGCTTAAGGGACTGAGCCACGCAGGTGCTCCTTATTTTCCCATTTAAATCGTCCTCTCTGCTGTGTCAGAATAGAGTCTCTCAGGTTGAAGGAATGAACGTCTGTGGGTACTTGTTCTAGCTTGAACCGCCCGAGCAGTTTATGCTTAGATGTGCTTTTCACTTCTTGACTGAGCTTTTGCTTTCTGAATCCTTCCAGCCAGTAGGATGAAAATCCCACTGGTGATGCTTTGTCAAGGTTGGACCTCTTAATTACAAATACATCTGGCAGTTTTGCCTAGCCTATTATTGTGTAGTGTAGTTGGGCACATGCTAACAGTTTGAATCACTCCCTTTCTTCTCCAGGGATATTTTAAGGATGGAGGCTATTAACTTTCTAATGTAGTTTTGCTGATCTAGGCAATCTGGATTCCTCCAGCAAGAGCATTGCCTTTTGGTTTAACAAGCATTTTTAGAGGCCTACAATTGATAGTTATTACCTGATGTCCTGAGGAGTCATAACGCTAACCGTTTGTTAGTAGGAAGTGTGATATTTTGGTTGTCTAATTACTACGAAGTGTAATATTTTAGTTGTCTAATCTGGCAAATATGATGCCTCATTTAGTGCTTTATGCACAGTAGGTGCTTAGTAAATATAAAACTGAGTTAAATTTTTAATAGAAGTTAGTTCAGGAAACTAAAATGGAATTTACTGCAGTGACCTATGCTACTTTGAAAAGGATCTCAATGAAATTTCACGCAGTTCCATTGAGAAATAATATTTTTAGCCATTTTTTGGTAAATTTTAAAAATGTTTTTATTTATTTTTGGGAGAGAGACAGAGACATAGCATGCGCAAGAGCACAAGTGGGGGGAAGGGGCAGAGAGAGAGGGAGACACAGAATCTGAAGCAAGCTCCAGGCTCTGAGCTGTCAGCACAGAGCCTAATGCTGGGCTCAAACTTGTGAATTGTTAGATCATGACCTGAGCCGAAGTCGAATGCTTAACTAGCTGAGCCACCCAGGCACCCCTTTAGCCATTTTTAGATCAGAACGCTTTTCAGTATGACTGTACTTTTTTTTTTTTAATGTTTGTTTATTTTTGAAAGAGAGAGACACAGACAGAGTATGAGCAGGGAAGGGACAGAGAGAGGGAGACAGAATCTGAAGCAGGCTCCAGGCTCTCAGCTGTTAGCACAGAGCCAATGCAGGGCTGGAACTCATGAGCGGTGAGATCATGACCTGAGTCGAAGTTGGATGCTCAACTGGCTGAGCCACCCAGGCGCCCCATACTTTTGAAACTTCAAGCCATATATTTTTTCATAATGTTAACATGTAGATGTAAACTTCAATACAGGTGTAGACAACATGAAAAGCAGAGAGAAGCTGCAAGGTAATTATACCTGAAGCATCAGCTAAATGGTTTCTTAATGAAACAATTTTTTCTGACATTTTTTTGTGGAAAATGAGTGGCCTGGATTTTGGAGCTGGAAACTTTCCCCATTGCTAGCTTCATATTACGTTCACAGTGTAGTTGTTAAATTCCTCACTAATTTAGTGTATATTACTCTTAAATGCATTTACGAATGAGTGCCATAAGGCTCTTTGTTTTATACTTTTCATGATTAATCCCAGATCTGTATATTAAGGATAAATTCAGCTTTAGATTCTGTTGGAACTGAGTGTTCACTGTATGTCCTTCAAAGATTTTATTTGATAGTGACATTGGTACTTTAAGGCTCCTTACTATATGACTAGTAACTTTTATGTAACTTGTAAACTCATTCAAAGAATTGTTTTGCTGGGATATTCAGTTTTACAGTTTTGTTCTGACATGTGCATGAATAAATTTGATGTATGGGCAATTAGAATGTTTTTTGTTTTGTTTTGTTTCTTTTTAAAGTTTGGAACTGGTATGTACTAGACACCCAAACCCTACGTTTGTAATTTTGACAAACCATCTTAGACCTTTCTGATTTTCCTGCATGTAACTAGGGATGTGAAAACACATGTATGTTCATGTTTACATGCTTGTAATTGACAGTACTTGAGAGAACCTGTAAAATAAATATGCTACTTTTGGGGTGCCTGGGTGGCTCAGTCAGTTGATCATCTGACTTTGGTAAGAGTATAATCTCATGGCTCGTGGGTTTGTCTTCACATAAGTTTCTGTGCTGACGGCCTGGAGCCTGCTTCAGGTTCTTTGCCTTGCCCTCTCTTTCTGCCCTTCCTCCGCTTGTGTGCTCTGTGTCTGTTTTTCTCTCAAAAATAAATAAATATTTTTAAAAATGCTACTTTTTAAATTTTTACTTTTTTTTTTATTGTGAATGTTTTATTTTATTTTATTTTTGCCTTTCAACTTACTATTTTATTTTATTTTATTTTATTTATTTATTTTTATTTATATATGAAATTTATTGTCAAATTGGTTTCCATACAACACCCAGTGCTCATCCCAAAAGGTGCCCTCCTCAATACCCATCACCCACCCTCTCCTCCCTCCCACCCCCCATCAACCCTCAGTTTGCTCTCAGTTCTCAACAGTCTCTTATGCTTTGGCTCTCTCCCACTCTAACCTCTTTTTTTTTTTTTTTTCCTTCCCCTCCCCCATGGGTTCCTGTTAAGTTTCTCAGGATCCACATAAGAGTGAAACCATATGGTATCTGTCTTTCTCTGTATGGCTTATTTCACTTAGCATCACACTCTCCAGTTCCATCCACGTTGCTACAAAAGGCCATATTTCATTTTTTCTCATTGCCACGTAGTATTCCATTGTGTATATAAACCACAATTTCTTTATCCATTCATCAGTTGATGGACATTTAGGCTCTTTCCATAATTTGGCTATTGTTGAGAGTGCTGCTATGAACATTGGGGTACAAGTGCCCCTATGCATCAGTACTCCTGTGTCCCTTGGATAAATTCCTAGCAGTGCTATTGCTGGGTCATAGGGTAGGTCTATTTTTAATTTTCTGAGGAACCTCCACACTGCTTTCCAGAGCGGCTGCACCAATTTGCATTCCCACCAACAGTGCAAGAGGGTTCCCGTTTCTCCACATCCTCTCCAGCATCTATAGTCTCCTGATTTGTTCATTTTGGCCACTCTGACTGGCGTGAGGTGATACCTGAGTGTGGTTTTGATTTGTATTTCCCTGATGAGGAGCGACGCTGAACATCTTTTCATGTGCCTGTTGGCCATCCGGATGTCTTCTTTAGAGAAGTGTCTATTCATGTTTTCTGCCCATTTCTTCACTGGGTTATTTGCTTTTCGGGTGTGGAGTTTGGTGAGCTCTTTATAGATTTTGGATACTAGCCCTTTGTCCGATATGTCATTTGCAAATATCTTTTCCCATTCCGTTGGTTGCCTTTTAGTTTTGTTGGTTGTTTCCTTTGCTGTGCAGAAGCTTTTTATCTTCATAAGGTCCCAGTAATTCACTTTTGCTTTTAATTCCCTTGCCTTTGGGGACGTGTCGAGTAAGAGATTGCTACGGCTGAGGTCAGAGAGGTCTTTTCCTGCTTTCTCCTCTAAGGTTTTGATGGTTTCCTGTCTCACATTCAGGTCCTTTATCCATTTTGAGTTTATTTTTGTGAATGGTGTGAGAAAGTGGTCTAGTTTCAACCTTCTGCATGTTGCTGTCCAGTTCTCCCAGCACCATTTGTTAAAGAGACTGTCTTTTTTCCATTGCATGTTCTTTCCTGCTTTATCAAAGATGAGTTGGCCATACGTTTGTGGGTCTAGTTCTGGGGTTTCTATTCTATTCCATTGGTCTATGTGTCTGTTTTTGTGCCAATACCATGCTGTCTTGATGATGACAGCTTTGTAGTAGAGGCTAAAGTCTGGGATTGTGATGCCTCCTGCTTTGGTCTTCTTCAAAATTACTTTGGCTATTCGGGGCCTTTTGTGGTTCCATATGAGTTTTAGGATTGCTTGTTCTAGTTTCGAGAAGAATGCTGGTGCAATTTTGATTGGGATTGCATTGAATGTGTAGATAGCTTTGGGTAGTATTGACATTTTGACAATATTTATTCTTCCAATCCATGAGCAGGGAATGTCTTTCCATTTCTTTAAATCTTCTTCAATTACCTTCATAAGCTTTCGATAGTTTTCAGCATACAGATCCTTTACATCTTTGGTTAGATTTATTCCTAGGTATTTTATGCTTCTTGGTGCAATTGTGAATGGGATCAGTTTCTTGATTTGTCTTTCTGTTGCTTCGTTGTTAGTGTATAAGAATGCAACTGATTTCTGTACATTGATTTTGTATCCTGCAACTTTGCTGAATTCATGTATCAGTTCTAGCAGACTTTTGGTGGAGTCTATCGGATTTTCCATGTATAATATCATGTCATCTGCAAAAAGCGAAAGCTTGACTTCATCTTTGCCAATTTTGATGCCTTTGATTTCCTTTTGTTGTCTGATTGCTGATGCTAGAACTTCCAGCACTATGTTAAACAACAGCGGTGAGAGTGGGTACTTTTTTTTTTTTTTTTTTTTAAGTAAACTCTGCACCAAATGTGGGGCTTGAACTCATGACCCCAAGATCAGGAGTCATATGCTGTAGTGATTGAATCAACCAGTCGTTCCTAAAAACGTGCCATTAATGTGTTTTCTTTTTTTTTTTTTAATTTTTTTTTCAACGTTTATTTATTTTTGGGACAGAGAGAGACAGAGCATGAACGGGGGAGGGGCAGAGAGAGAGGGAGACACAGAATCGGAAACAGGCTCCAGGCTCCGAGCCATCAGCCCAGAGCCCGACGCGGGGCTCGAACTCCCGGACCGCGAGATCGTGACCTGGCTGAAGTCGGACGCTTAACCGACTGCGCCACCCAGGCGCCCCCATTAATGTGTTTTCTTTTGAACCCTACTGATTTTGGTATTCTGTATTATTTTAAGAATCTGGGGTCAGATAAATTTTCTTGGATAGCTGTGGTAAAAATGAAATAGACAGTAATAAATGAGTAAAAAGCTGACTGTAGAAAGGGGGAAGAGCTATTGAGAAAACAGGACAAACAGGACACTTATTTATTGATTACTTTGTGCCAGTAGTGCTCTAGTTGCTAGAGCTATGCTTGGTGAATAGGATTGACCAGGTCCTGATGCTAAAGGAACTTAACCATTTAAACCGGCATTTGTGGGGCACCTGGGTGGCTCAGTAGGTCTGACTTTGGCTCAGGTGATGCTCTCACAACTCATGGGTTTGAGCCCTGCGTCAGGCTCTGTGCTGACAACTGAGTCTGGAGCCTGCTTTGGATTCTGTGTTTCTGTCTTCTCTCTACCCCTTTCCCCCTTCTCTTCCTCCCTTCTCCCCCCCACCCCCACTGCCCCTCAAAAATAAAACAAACATTAAAAAATTTTATTTAAACCGGAGTTGGGATGGGTTTCCAGGTGGGCGTTCTAGGCTAGGTAACAGCCTATGCAAAAGTCATGAGTATCAATAATCTTGACTGGTTAAGTGTGACCAGTGCCTTCAATTTACAGAGGGTTATGTTGTGAAGGTACCTTAGTCTGCTAATAAATTATTTTCTTCTTTTAGGGAAAAAAGGTTCAGGTGGAATATGAAGGATGCAATAGGCATTCCTTTTAGAAGATTTTCTTCATCCTTACGTTCAATGAGTAGAAATGTTTCTGGTTTTCTTTATTTTGGGTTGATTGTTATTTGTCAGACTGAAGTAATTTGATAGTTATTTTTCTTTAGTTTTTATTAAAATTTTTTTTTAACGTTTATTTATTTTTGAGACAGAGACAGAGCATGAATGGGGGAGGGACAGAGAGAGAGGGAGACACAGAATCGGAAGCAGGCTCCAGGCTCCGAGCCATCAGCCCAGAGCCCGACGCGGGGCTCGAACTAGCGGACCGCGAGATCGTGACCTGAGCTGAAGTCGGAGGCCTAACCGACTGCGCCACCCAGGCGCCCCTTTTTTCTTTAGTTTTTAAATTCTAGTCTTAAATTTAAATTTGACTGTTGTTTTGAAACTTTTCTAAATCTTTTAGCATTTATCTTTAATTGTACCTATATTCCTTACTCTTTCAGGGCTCATGTTGAACTTAGGGGAAATAAACAGTTTTCTGCTTCTGCGTGGGCAGCTTCTCAGCACAAGTGGGATTGATGTTCAGTCAGTTTTCACACTCAGCCTACAGGTCCTTGTGGTGAAAGGAAGGAGCAGGGTGAAACTAAGAAGTATTTCATATTCCTTCTATATTTCTGAACTAAGGGAGGAAATGTGTGTTATATATATTATACATATTTTTCATAATGTTAGCAGATGATAATAGTAGACGTGGTTTAAAAATACCATAAAATAACCAGTGTGACTCACATTTGATGAGTGTCTTTTTTAGGTTTTGTGGCTTTATGGCGCTCATTGTCAGTTTTGATTTTGTTCTCTTTCATGTCCCTATTCAAAACAAGGATTTCAGCCTCTGTAATTTAATAGCAAAAAGATACATGGTATAAACCCTAACTTACTAGTTTGAATTTATTCAATTTAAAAACTACCTAGATGAGTATTTTCTAGTTAACTGAAGATTAATTAAAAGTAGAAACCAACCACAGAATTGACTTACGTGTATGTGTCTGTGGGGTTGTTTATACCTGATTAAATTAAAATCCCATTTACTGAGTAGGTGACAGGTGGGAATGGGTGGAAAGATGAAAGAAACCATTTCTGCCTAAGGTACTCAAATCTAGTGAACCAGATGACTTCTGAGTTTCTTTCCTGCTCTAAAATGTGAAGAAAAGTTGGGTGCCTGGTGGCTTAGTCGGTTAAACATCTGACTTCGGCTCAGGTCACGATTTTGAGGTTCGTGGGATCTGCATTAGGCTCTCTGCTGTCAGCACAGAGCCCGCTTTGGATCCTCTGTCTCCCTCTCTCTTTGCCTCTCATCCACTTTTTTCCTCTGTCAAAAATTGAATAAAAACATTAAAAAAAAAAAAACAGTAAAGTTTTGGGATGCCTGGGTGGCTCAGTTGGCTGAGCATCCTACTTCGGCTCAGGTCATGATCTCATGGTTCAAGCCCCGTGTTGGGCTCTGTGCTGACAGCTCAGAGCCTGGAACCTGCTTCAGATTCTGTGTTTCCCTCTCTGTCTGTCCCCTGCTTGTGTTGTCTTTCTCTTAAAAAGAAACAAACATTAAAAAAAAGTTTTTTTTAATGTGAAGAATAGTGGGCTATAGGAGAAAACGGTACTGTAAAACAAAATAATTATAGTGTGGAATTAGTCTTTTCCATTATAAAATCAATTTGTTTTACTGATTTATTTTTTTTAAAGTTTATTTGTCTGAGAGAGAGTGTGCACAGGTGGGGAAGGGGCAGAGGGAGTAGAGTGAATCCCAAGCAGGCTCTGCACTGCCAGCGTGGAGCCCGATGCGGGCTCCAATTCAAACTATGAGATCATGACCTGAGCCAAAACCAAGAGTCTGATGGTCAACCCCCTGAGCCACCTAGGTGCCCCTCTTTTGTTTTTGTTTTTAAATGACATTTTTCTTAAATGGGTCTCTAAGTGTAGAAGAAAATGCGGACTTGAGTGTTCTTTTTTGTACTGCCAGTTTGTTTACAAAATACTTTTTCCTCTGCCTGGATTTCAAGTCCAAGTATTAGTAAGTTCTGGTCATTTGTTCAAAGATTACCAAAATTAAATCTGTTGAAACTTATAGCAGTCATATCCAAGAATGTGGATAAATTAGGGTTGTGCTTAAGTAATTTAGAATATTAAGTTTTCGGGGCACCTGGGGGCTCAGTCGGTTAAGCATCCGACACTGGGTTCTGGCTCACGTCACCATCTCATGGTTCCTGAGTTTGAGCCCCACATCGGGCTCTGCGCTGTCAGTGCAGAGCCTGCTTGGGATTCTCTCTCTCTCCCTCTCTCTCTAGCCCTTCCCTGCCTGTACCCCCTCTCTCTCTCTCAAAATAAATAAGCTAAAAAAAAAATTAAAAAATTTAAGTTTTCATTAGCATGGCAAACATTAGGGAAACAAGATATGGACCAAAGTGTTTAGAAGTTATTTTTTATTGAGTTGTCTGGTTAAAAAAAAAACTTTTATGATGTTCTGAGTCAGCATTTTGTTAGATGCCTTATAATTAGAGAAAGGTATTGTTGGGGATAGGGAAGTTGGGTGTGGACTAAAACTCTGGGAAAACAGAACTGTTTTCCTTTCTGTGTTAAGAACAAAAACCTCATGTGGTTAAGATTTTAAGCAGTATCCTGTCTGCCTTAGTTTAAAAAAATTTTTAAGTTTATTTATCTTTGAGAGAGAGATAGAGAGCAAGTAGGGGAGAGAGAGGCAGAGAGAGAGGGAGACAGAATCCCAAGCAGACTCTGTGCTGTCAGGGCAGAGCTGGACCCCGTGGGGGGTGGGGGTGGGGGCGCTGGCTCAAACCCACCACCGTGAGATCATGACCCAAGTCAAGACCAAGAGTCAGATGCTTAACCAACTGAGCCACTCCAGCACCCCTGGCTGCCTTCGTTTTAATCTAACATAGAAGCATAGTTTATTCTTACATCAACACTTTATCATCAAGGGTTTCCTATTATTTTACTCCATTGCAGTCCCCTAAATGATTTGCTCTGATAAGTTTTTGGTATCATTTATCTTGGGGACCTCAGATCCCACCATGTGGTGACCCATCTTTATGTGTTCTGTATTCTGAGGGAGATAGAAATGGCCAGAGCAGAAATCTTGGAGAAAATCTAGAACCTGTTCTTTATCCTTAATTTACACCAATGTTGCTTTTGAGTAGAGGGTCTCTCATTAGCCATGGTGCATTCTCTGCATTTGGTAACTTCCTTGGCTCTCGATGCTGGTTTATTCACAGCCTGGGGCTGGGCCAGATGCATGTCAGTAGTGGTAGTATCTGTAACATGAAGTGATTTGAGCAGCCATTATCACTCTTGGCCTATTTATAGAGCTTATATCAGTGGAGAAAAGTTGGCTGGCAAGCAAGCAAAGTTGCTCTCTTCCTGTGGTTGCAATCTCTCAATTTATATTTCAGTTTGGATAGGCCAAATCCATTCAACTGCATTCATTTTTAACATTCCTTTTCAGTACTCCAATCTTTTAGCACTGCAGTTTCTTAGTCAACTTCACTTTTTTTTTTAATTTTTATTTAAAAAAAAATTTTTTTTAACGTTTATTTATTTTTGAGAGAGAGACAGAGCATGAACGGGGGAGGGTCAGAGAGAGGGAGACACAGAATCTGAAACAGGCTCCAGGCTCTGAGCTGTCAGCACAGCTGACAGTGTGTCGAACTCACGGACCGTGAGATCATGACCTGAGCTGAAGTCGGCCGCTCAACCGACTGAGCCACGCAGGTGCCCCATCAACTTCACTCTTAAGGAAAAAACCCAAACAACTATTCCCACACTGAGAATAATTAGCAATAATTCTTTACTATCATATAATATTTAGTATTCAGATTGCTCTGTTGTCTCATAAATGTATTTTTATACTTAACTCAGATTGAGTCAAATAAGGTCTGTAATGTTTTGTAATTTAAAGGTCCCCCACTTTGTTTTTTTCCCCTGGCAAATTATTTGTTGAAGAAAATTTTCCCAGTTTGAATTTGCCAGTTATATTCCGATGGTGGTATTAAACGTGTTCCTCTGTCCCTTTGGTTTCTTGTTATTTGGCTTTAGGTTTAGAGGCTTGATCAGATTCAGTTTCTATAATGTATAGTCTCTCCTTTTTCTTTGAGGGGGGAAAATATTTTATAGGTGATGTTGAGTACTTGCATTAGGAGGCACTTAATGTTTGGTTCTCTGTGGTATTAGCAGCTCTTGATAATCACTGCTGAACTCCATTACTTAATTACTCATAACTCCTCACTCTGAATGCCCTTCATCATTCCCAGTTCTAACCTTTTATACTGTACCTTGTTTATAGCCTCTTCGACCTCTTCCGTTTGAGAGCTGAGAGAAGGGAAGGGATGGATTGCTGTGGAGAAGAGGGCTATTTCAACTATATTATAGTTTTGTAGGAGTTTTTATTTCAATCCTGATCTTTGATTACTGCATTGCCCATTTTATCCATGCTACAACTTCTGAGTAGAAAACTAATCCTAAATGCAACAAATAATCAAAAGAAATCTTGAAAAGCAGTATTTGTTTTGAGATATTAGTGCTTACTTAAGATAAGGGTACTATTGTCATTAAAGTAAGTTAGTGTTTATATATAAAAATTAGAAACAAGGTTAATTTTTCTACTTCAAAGGATTTGGCAACACCACCATTAGGGACATAATGGAATCTCTTCCTAGAACTGAACATCTAGGAAGAGGGGGCTTCTTTTTATTTTTATATCCAAGTTGATAGTACTGTTAAGGTGTTTCATTATTAGTCATGGTGATTTTTTAAAATGATTCTTCAGTTCATCAATTTAACAAATATTTATTAAATATTATGTATTAGGGCGCCTGGGTGGCTCAGTTGGTTAGGTGTTCCACTTTGGCTCGGGTCGTGATCTCACAGTTCACAAGTTCTGAGCCCCGCGTTGGGCTCTGTGCTGTCAGCTCAGAGCCTGGAGCCTGCTTCATTCAGATGCTGTATCTCCCTCTCTCTCTGTCCTTTACCCACTCAGGCTCTGTCTCTCTCTGTCTCTCAAAAACAAATAAACGTTAGAAGAAAAAAATTAAAGGGGCACCTGGGTGGCTCAATTGGTTAAGTGTCTGACTATGGCTTAAGTCATGATCTTGCATGGGTTTGAGCCCCATGTCGGGCTCTGTACTCACAGCTCAGAGCCTGGAGCCTGTTTCATTCAGATTCTGTGTCTCCCTCTCTCTCTGCTCCTATCCCGCTCATGCTCTCTCTCTCTCAAAAGGAACCAACATTAAAAAAAAATTTTTTTTTTTATTAAAAAAAAAGCAAAACTTCAAAACACCTTAACTTGGGCTCTGTTCTTTTGTTTTTTTAAAGTTTTTAGGTGCAGGGTAGTCAGAGTTTGACAAAGAGCTTAGAAAATGGTTTGAAAGACTCACAACTGATTGTCATGGATTTTTTTTTTTTTTTAACTTTGGTCCCAATTATTAGGAAAGCTATTCTTACTTAAAAAAAGAGCAGTAGATACAAACTATAATCTATTTTATATCATAACTGTCTTGGAGGCAGAAACTTCTCTCGTTGGTGGTAGTCTCATGATTTTTTTTAAAGTTCCATTAATGTAAGAAGTATTTTTACAACAGTGTAGAAGTAGTCTAGTTGCTTTGATTTTCAGTGCTAGGAGAGTGCATCATTTTTGAATCATAGTTTCAGTAATAAACACAGTTGAATACTTAAACTGTAAAGAAACCCCACAATTTTTGAATTTTGAAGGCAAGCCTATTAAAAAAATAACTTTAAAATATTTGTTTAGACTGCTGTGAGACTATTTATTTATTCATTTTTTAAGATTTTATTCTTGTGGCGCCTGGGTGGCTCAGTCGGTTGAGCATCCGACTTCGGCTCAGGTCATGATCTCGCAGTCTGTGAGTTTGAGCCCTGTGTTGGGCTCTGTGTGACAGCTCAGAGCCTGGAGCCTGCTTCGGATTCCGTGTCTCCCTCTCTCTCTGCCCCTCCCCCTCTCATGCTCTGTCTGTCTGTCTGTCTCTCTCTCTCTGTGTCAAAATAAATAAACATTAAGAAAATTTAAAGATTTTATTCTTTTTAAGTAATCTCTACACCCAACATGGGGCTCGAACAACCCTGAGATCAAGAGTTGCATGCTTCACCGACTGAGCCATCCAGGCGCCCCTGCTGTGAAGCTATTTAGACTGCAATTCCCTTGCTTAATAAACTCCTTCCCTATTAATATGTCATAGTTTTTACTTTTATTGGTTAATTGGTATGCCGTGGGCATAATTTTAAGTAAGTGCGGTGTAGAAAAGTATATCTATTTTTTTTTTCAAATATAAATATACTAAAGAAATGGTGGTTTGGGGGTTTCTACAAAGTAAAAACAATGGATATTTGTTTTTAGGGAAAGTTATCAAAGGAGTAGCCTTGTTTACCTCTTAAATGTAAAAGGTAGATATACTTTGATTTACATGAAATAAGATTTTTTTTGGTTAAAATTTACTTACTTTAAAAAATATTTATTTATTTTGAGAGAGAGAGAGCCAGCAGGGAAGGGACAGAGAGAGAGGGAGACAGAGAATCCCAATCAGGCTCTGCGACTGCCAGCACCCAGCCGGATGTGGGGTTCAAACCCACGAACTATGAGATCATGATCTGAGCTGAAACCAAGAGCTGGACGCTTAGCTGACTGAGCCACCCATGCACCCCATAGACATACATATACATGTATACGTATCTAGCAATCTCTACATCCAAAGTGGGGCTTGAACCCATGACCCTAAGATTAACAGTCACATGCTCTTCTGACTGAGCCAGCTGGGTGCCCACAAAAGATGTATTCTTGTATAATTGTGGCAAAACCAAATTATGAAGTGGTTTAGTATTTATTTAAACATTGATAGTTTGTATTAGTTGAGCCATAGATATAAGGAAGGAAAAATGTCATGCCATTTGCTTTTCCTGTGCCTGCAATTTTGAAAAAATAATTAGTTTCTTAAGTCTTGTATCATTATTACGCATATCTGAAAGGCATGTGCTAAGCTATGATGCATTTGTAGATAAAGCCAGTGCTAAAGGGCAACTACACTTGTAGCAGAGTTTGTCCTTAAAATATTTATTTATTCATTCATTTATTGAAAACATTTTTTAAAATGTTTATTTTTGAGAGAGAGACAAAGAGACAGAGCACTTGTGGGGGAGGGGCAGAGAGAGAGGGAGACACAGAATCTGAAGCAGGTTCCAGGCCCGAGTTGTCAGCACTGAGCCCGACAGGGGCTGGAGATTGTGACCTGAGCTGAAGTGAGCGGCTTAACCGACTGAGCTACCCATGCGCCTGTATTTATTTATGTAAAAAAATTTTTTTTTAACATTTATTTATTTTTGAGAGACAGAGACAGAGCACGAGCAGGGGAGGGGCAGAGAGAGAGGGAGACATAGAATCCGAAGCAGGCTCCATCTCCGAGCTCTCAGCACAGAGCCTGATGCGGGGCTCCAACTCACCAACCGTGAGTTCATGCCCTGAGCTGAAGTCGGACGCTTAATCCACTGGGCCACCTGGGCGCCCCCTATTTATTTATTTTTAAATGTTTATTTTTGAGAGAGTGCGTGTGAGCAGGGGGAGGGAGAGCAGAGAGGGAGACAGAATCCCAAGCAGGCTCTGCTTTGTCAGTGCAGAACCCAGCTTGACTCTGAGCTGAAATCAAGAGTCAGACATTTAAGTGAGCCACCCAGGTGCCTCTGTCCTTAAAATTTTTAAGTGGTTGGGAAATTATTAAAAATAAAGGATTTTAAAATGGTCAGTTTTTGAAAAAGCAAAATGTCCTCAAGATTTTATTTTAATGAAACTTGTTTTTTAAACATTATATCTACAGGCCCTAGCAAAATATCTTTTACTTAATAAATACTGAATATAAGTATATGTTGTTCAACAGATATTAAATGTTTGCTCTGTTGAGTGTTTTTCTAGATGCTACAGTGAGACAAGTCTTGTGCCCTCTTGTATTCTATGAAACAGACAGAAAATAAACTATAAATACACAAATGAGCAAGGTAACTTTAGATCCCTTTTAAAAAATGGAGAATAATGGGGTATGGGTGAGAGGTGTTTAGTATATTTATGGAAGGCCTTTTTTTAGGTGAGTTTGAATTGAGACCTGAAATACAGGAGCTATCCTGCCTTCAAAAGAGTGAAGGAACGTGCTTTCCTGGTAGTGGGAACAGCAAATGCAGAACCCCTTGAATCAGAAAAGAATCTTATTTACATGTTGAAAAATCTGGATCCTAATGAAACAAAATGATGCTGAAGTGAGACTAAAGCAGTACATGCCTCGTAGGCCTAAAAAGTTTTATTTTAATTGTAAGGAAATGTATGTAAAAGAAACTGTAAGTCTAAGCAAGGAGCAGTCTTGTTTACCTTCTTCAGTGTACAACATAGATATACCTTTATTCACTGAGGAGATATGTTCTTGTATATTTGTGGGGAAACCCCAAATTTTAAATATTAAACCTCAAATACATTAGGAAAACTTATTTTGAGGAGCCTGTATGAAAGCCTTATTTTTAAAATATATAACCTAAATTGTCTTTTGTAAAGATCCAGATGTTCAGAACTTTCATTTTGGTTGAAGGAGGCTACTTGGGTAGCACAGTCTAGTCTTAGGTTAAGAAGCAGGTTGGAAATTCAGAAACTGTTCTACTAAATATATCTATCTGATTCTATCTAAATATATCTTGGCCATTGACCTACATATTCTTTTCTTAGAAATGAGGATTATACATTTCAGGTTAACTATGAGCAATAATTAATAAAAATAATTAAAATGTTCTGGAAACCTAAATGGAATTGTTTAGGAAGTTGTCAGTGTGGGCAGACCACTCATTCTTTGTATCTTTTTAAATTACAGCTTTATAAAGGGTCTACAAATAAGCAATAAAACATTGATCAGTTTCTTCTTCTTTTCTTTAAGTTTATTTTGAGAGAGAGCGCATGCAAGTGTACCAACGGGAGAGGGGCAGGGAGAGAGGGAAAGGGAGAATCCCAAGCAGGCTCTGAGCTGTCAGCACAGAGCCCAGTGCAGGGCTTGATCCCACAAACTGTGAGATCATGACCTGAGCCTAAATGAAGACTTGGAGGCTTAACTGACTGAGCCACTTCAGGCATTCCTCATCAATTTCTTTTTTAAAAGTAATAGTGACTGAAGCACTCTTTTAGTAGGTTTTTCAGTTGAAATTGCCTACATATTATTTCTTTTTAAAATGTTCCTTGAGCCTTTTTGAAACATTGAGGTCTTGGCTAATTACATGGTCGAATTTTATGCTGTGTCTGAAATTGACTATAGTCACTAGTAGCAGTGCTTGGAGGCACTAGGACGCCAAGATACAAGGGCCAGGGTAATGCAGGGTAATGCAGATTGCTCTCGTGTTGACTTTTCAGTGAAGTCTGCAAGTAGATCTGTTTTCTGTATACAGTGACCCCTAGCTCCTGCAATAATGTTTACGCAGATGACTGTACCATATGTGTACTGTAGCACACATGCATTTTTAGAAGCAAAAATGAGATCTGATAGGTTCATTTAACTTTGATAAATCCAAGGTACAACTGGCCTCTAGCCTATTTGGGGCTAGAAACTCATTTGATATCATCTGGGCACTATTTTTCTCTTTGTATACTGGCTTTCTACTGCTTTTCTTTGTGGGCTTCATTTTTAGCCAGACTTTTCTTTTATGAGGGCAAAATTGGTTTTCCAACAGCTCCAAGCTAAGTTTCCTCAGCATTTAGAAAAAATTAATAGAATTTATATTTCAGAGTAGTTTTAGATTTGCTAAGAAATTGAGCAGAAAGTGCAGAATTCCTGCATACCCCCTCTTCAGTTTCCCTTTGAATAACATCTTGCATTAGTTTGGTACATTTGAATTTTTTTTTTTTTAACGTTTTTATTTATTTTTGAGACAGAGAGAGACAGAGCATGAATGGGGGAGGAGGGACAGAGAGAGAGGGAGACACAGAATCAGAAGCAGGCTCCAGGCTCTCAGCCATCAGCCCAGAGCCCGACGCGGGGCTCAAACTCTCACGGACCGTGAGATCGTGACCTGAGCTGAAGTCGGAGGCTCAACCGACTGAGCCACCCAGGCACCCCTAGTTTGGTATATTTGTTACAATTGATGAGCTAATATTGATACATTACTAAAGTCCATGTTTACATTAGTTAGGCCCCACTTTTTGTGTTGAAAAACAGATACCATAACACAGAATAACAGTTGTGTGGATTTTGACAGATGCCTAATGCCTGTTGGTCATTGTGGTATCCAGCAGAATAGTTTCACCGCCCTAAAGATTTCCTTTGCTTCACTTACTATTCCTTCCCCTTCTCCATTCCTCTTTGGCAACCATGAATTTTTTTTTTTTTTTGGCAATTTATTTTAATAGACTTTTTTTTTTAAGTAGTTTAAGGTTCACAGCAAAATTGAATGGAAAGTACAGAGTTTTCCATGTACCCCTTGGTCCCATACATGCTTGGTCTGCCCCGTTATCAATATCCTTAATCAGGGTGGTACATTTCTAACAACTGAGGGACCTCCATTGACACATCATCACCCAGAGTCCATAGTTAACATTAGAGCTAACTCTTGGTGTTGTATAATTTCTGGTTTTGGACACATAATGTGTATCCACCATTGTAGTATCACACAGAGTAGTTTTCACTGCCCTAAACATCCTCTGTGGTCCACCTGTTCATCGTTCCTTCCTCTGAGCCTCTGGCAACCACTGATCTTTTTACTGTCTGTATAGTTTTGCCTTTTCTAGAATGCCATATAGTTTGAATTATAGAGTATATAGCCTTTTCAGATTGGCTTCTTTTACTTAGTCACATACATTTAAGTTTTCTTCAGGTCTTTTCATGGCTTAATAGCCCATTTCTTTTTAGTACCGAATAATATTCCATTGTTGGGATGTACCATAGTTTACTTGGTCACCTGCTGAAGGATGTCTTGGTCGTTTCCAATTTTTGCAGCTAGCCTGTAGCATTTTTGACTGAAAACACAATATTGAAAGCATTCTTTTCTTGACTTTATTACTGTCATCTATGGCAAATATTTATCCCCCCCCCCCCCCGTGGTTTCCCCCTGTAAGGGTTTTATTATTAGCTTTTCAAAAGATGGCAAGTGTTAGAGGAGATTTTTCTTCTAGGCTAAGATAAGAATAGTTCTATTTTAAAAACAGTAAAATGCAGATTAAATGTTTCTCCATTGTTAATCTAGCATTGACTGGTTTACAATCAGTAAATTGTAAGTGAAATTATTACTCAAAATAACATTCTTAGTTTAGTACTTAACTGTAGTATCATTTTGTAGCTGGAAAATGTGCTTAGTGAGGTTACATGACTTGTCCAAAGTCACATAGGCTTCAGATAAAAACAAAGGTCATATTACTGTAAGTTTTCTGGGTTTTGCATGGCACTTTGCTCTCCTTTTACTTAATCCTAACATTTTTGGGGGGAGGGAGCACCAGTTAAATATTGTATCTAAGTGGTTCAGAATCTACAGATTCTCTGTATTAACTCCTCTGTGTAATCTCTTTGTTTCTCTGACTCCAAACCCCTTACGCTTTATGGTTTAGCAAAACTATCACCTAATTGTTTATGATAAATTAAGAGTGATGGATTGAGGGTTGTCAATAGCAAATATTTATTGAGTGGCTCGTTGTTTTAAGATATAGTGCTAGGTGGGATGTACTGTGGAGTGATGATGACTGATAAAGAACTTGGACTCTGGAGTTGCTTCTGAGAAAATCCTGACTCCAGTATTAACTTTGTGAGTTTGTGCAAATTCGTTAACTTTGCTTCTATCTGTAAAATAGAATAATAGTATTTACCTTATGGAGTTGTTGGGGGTGGGTTAATGCATTTAAATGCTTAGCAGTTTTCTGGAGATTAAAGAGTGCTTGACTTTAATAGTGTTACTGTTTTTATACATATGAACAGATGTAGTGTATCCTTGGGCATCAAACAGTTCCATGCAGTCATCCAAAGGCTGGATAATTTGCAGTTATTTTTACAAAAATGTAAGATTAGCACTAAAATACTACTAAAACTACTCTTCATTCCTACATAAATGCTATGTATGGAGAAGTGTCTAAGTAGTGTGCTTGGGCAGTTTATGCTTTAGACTTTTTAATGTTTATTTATTTTTGAGAGCGAGAAAGACAGAGTGTGAGCAGGGGTGGGGCAGAGAGAGAGGGAGACACAGAATCTGAAGCAGGCTCCAAGCTCTGAGCTGTTAGCCCAGAGCCTGACACAGGGCTCAAACTCATGAACCGTGAGATCATGACCTGAGCCGAAGTCAGACACGCAACCAACTGAGCCACCCAGGTGCCCCTATGCTTTAGACTTTTTAAAGCATTATGTTGTTTCATATATGCACGTGTTTCTTTCAACCTTCAGAATGTGTATTTCTACTTCCTATTCGTTTTTAAATTTTACAGATTAGGAACTGAAGAACAAAGGTTGAGACTCATCCTAGGTTATACAGTTAGTGGCAGAATGAAGATTAGAACCCAAGTTCCTGACTCCTACCTAAATTATTTTTTTCTTCTCTACTTTGCTGCATTTCTTTTTCTTTTCCTTTCCTTTCTTTTCTCTTTTCTTTTCTTTCTCTCTTTTTTATTTTAAGAAAGAGCAAGCATGAATCGAGGAGAGGGGCAGAGAGAATCTCAAGCAGGCTCCATGTTCCGTGCAGAGCCCAAAGTGAGGCTTAATCCCACGACCCTAGAATCATGACGTGAGCCAAAATCAAGAGTCAGATGCCCAACCAGCTGAGCCACCCAGGCGCCCTGCTGCCTTTCTTCTTCATGTCATTACTTACACATACAGTGAGAGGTGCACACAGAGAAAAATAGAGAAAATGGTAGCCGATTGTCAAAGATTAGATTTTTTCCAGTTCATTGTTTTATTTGATCTTAGGAGTGCCAAGAATACTTTAATATTCTTGGCAGGAAAATCCCTCCCCAACCTCTGCTGAGCTTAGACCTCAATATGAAATATCTAGTGCTTCTCCAACATTTCTTTGGATGTCTCAAAGGCACTTTAGAATCCGTAAGCCTAAAACCAAACTCTTGATGTCCTTTTCTCTTCCATTCACTACACAGGTCCTTTCATGTTCTCTTAGTGAATTGGTTCTACTGTCAGTCTAGTTGCAGAATCCAGAAACCGAAGACTTGCCCTTGACACGTGCCTTTCTCACTCCGCATGTTTGCTCCATGATCTCACATCCATCCACATCTTTCTGTTGCCAGAACCATTAGTCCAGAGCTACTGTAATTTTTTTTTACCTTGCCTTTGAATTGTTCTACTGACATTTACTTGTCTCCTTTTCCATCCTGTCTCCACGATGCAGCCAGAGTGTACAAATCAACTTAAATCTATGTCTCCTTCCTCTCTTTGTAATAGTGGGTTCCTATTTACTTTTGGCTATGTTACATTCCTCTTTCTTTTTCTCTTTTTATGGTGCCAATATATCTTCTCTCTGACATACTTACCACAGTAGTAAATTTCATGTTTGTGTGATTATTCAGTTGTGTGATTATTCATTTGTCTCTTTCTTAGACTTTACTGTCAGGTAAGTACTGCATATTTCCCAGTGCCTGGCACAGGTACTCAATAAATATGTGCCTAATACATGAATGGATTCAGATAACATCGTAGACATGTTACAATGTTCATTCTGTGAGGAACTTGAAGTGAAGAGGAAGAAGAGAGAATAGAAAGGTTTAAAAAAATACTGTTTCTTGAAATTTGACTTTGAAGTTGTGTACTAGGTGCTTTGCATGTGTTACTCATTTTGTCCTGCCAAGGACTGCAGTTTTAGAAACAAGGAAATTGTGGCTTAGAGAACATCAATAATTTGTCAGTGGATACATGGTGCTTCAAATTAACTTTCTTTTCTTGCATCAGGAATGATGTTCTTAGGAACTTTTGTTCTCTTGTTGGAAAGGTGTGGATCACCATATCTCATGGCTACCACTGTATTGAATTAGTGTTACTACCATATTGTATGAATGCTGAGAGTAACATTGATGAAAAGTGACTGACAGCAGTTTTACTTATGCAGGATTATTGTCTTTGCTAACATAGACCTCTTCATATTAATCTAATCAATTTTAAGTTATCTCAAATGAAACTTTGAAATCCCATCTTGGGTTTTGAGTCCAGTGCCTCTGACCTTTCTTGCTTTTAATGTTTTTTCTCATGTCTCTCTTGGTATAGAGTTTTAAGATTCTGTGGTAGCCCATTTTATCCTTGCTTTTATTTATTAAAATCATTCTTACCTTTCCAAACCCATATTTTATTATCTTCTTCATAGATAGTTTTCCTGGTTCTGATCTGGTGAGTGTCTGGAGTTGTTTATACCTCTCCTGTAGCACTTCCTTAATTTTGCGCTACTTGTTACATTCATCCAGTTCATTTGTGTGAGCTGCTTACTGTCTTTAACTGCTCTGAAACACTTAAATAGTAGGTTTTCAAGCCACAGATTTGTTTCTGATTATATCTCAGTGTGAGTACTGTGATTTATTCATTTTTGTAAGCCCAGAACTAGCACGTTGCTTGACATAATAGGTATTCGATACATATTAGTTGAATTAAATATCCTCTGCCCTAGTTTTTCTTTTAAAAATGGTTTTAATATGTTGAAGAGTTTGAAGAGACATATAACAAGGTCAGATTTTAGTTTTTAAACAAAATAATTCTGGTTGCATTTGTAGCAATCAAGAGTGGGTATGAGGAGACCACTATGATTATTATAGTAGTCCAGGCAGTAGGGAAATGAAAATGCCTGAAGGATATTTGGGTGGCCAAATTGATAGGATGTGGTGTTAAAATGGAATTTGGGGGTATCCCTTTTGGATTTGATAATGATACAGAATTAATTACACATTAAGTGCTTGCTAGAGGAAAGGCAGGTTTGGTTTTTTTTTTTTTTTTTTAAACACGAAATTTGCAGTATCTTTAAGATAATTTAACTAGAATGTCAAGGAGGCGATTGATCACCGGGTTTTTGGAGATCTTTGGAAGAGCCCTTTGGTCTAAAGTTGTGAATTTGGGAGCTAAGGGTGTTGATCATACCACCTTGAATTACAACAAGAGAAAAGAGGGCCCAACTCTGGGCCATGAAGAACTAAATTTGGAGTTCCAGGTTGGTGAACACTAGGAGATTGGGGAGAGTGGTGTGCCTGGAGAGAGCATGGAAGCTCCACATACTTTCCCCATGTGCCTCTTCATCTGGTTGTTGATTCATATCCTTTAAACTGGAATATGTCAATTATTCAATCAAGATGACCTGGTGGAAACTCTTCCCGTAGGTTATTAAAGTGGCTACTTTGGACATAATGCGCCCAGAGCCCCTGTCAAAGATAATTCTTTGTTGAAGTTGAAGAACATCATTCTGGCACCTCACATTGGAAGTAGTCCTTACCAAGCCAGTTGACAGATGATGGAATATTTGGTTGTATGTATCCTGGTTTCTCTCAATGGTCTTAACCATTCCTAATGAATTGGTACTTAAATGATCTTATGCGAGCTGAGACTTCCCTGGGATGAAACATGGCAGATTAAATGGGAAAACAATTCTTAAAAAAATAACTACATTTAGAGAGATGAGAATGAGTCAACAAAGGAGATATAAGTTGGTTGAATTGGAGAGGAAGGAGGAAAAACCAGAATAGTGTGATGGTATAGAAGTCTGTGGAAAGGGATTTTCAAGAAGGAGGAAATATGGTTAACAGCATCAGATACTGCTCAGAGGTAAGGAATGAAGACTAAACTTGTCTCTTGGATTTATTTAATAACATGAAATAAAGGTAGTCTTAGCAAACTTTAGGTGGAATAATGGAAACAGAGATTAGATTGCATTGGGTTAAGCAGCGAAAGATAAGGAGTTAGAGATGCTGAGGCACTGAGTGGCTCAGTCACTTAAGCACCTGACTTCTGCTCGGGTCATGATTTCGTGGTTTGTGAGTTCGAGCCCTATATTGGGCTCTCTTCTGTTTCTGCTATCAGTGTAGAGCTCACTTTGGATCCTCTGTCCCCCCTGCCTCTCTCCCAATCGCACATGTGCACGTGCTCTTTCTCTCTCTTTCAAAAATGAGTGAACACTGGGAAAAAAAGGAATTAGAGATGCTGTTGGATCCTAAAGTTTGGTAGTTGAGGTGAAAGAGCAAGAAAGATGTGTGCCTTTGTTTTTGTTTCTTTTAAAGTGAGACGTGGACATACTTTTCAAACATTTCGTTCCCTTCAGTGTCTTTGCAGAGCAGAAATTTTTAATTTTAATAGTCTATTTTTTCTTTCATGGGTTGTGCTTTGGGCATTACATTTAAAAATTCATTGCCAAGGGGCGCCTGGGTGGCTCAGTTGGTTGAGTGTCTGACTTTGGCTCCGGTTATGATCTGGTGGTTCACGGGTTTGAGCCCTGTGTCGGGCTCTGTGCTGACAGCTCAGAGCCTGGATCCTGCTTTGGAATCTGTATCTCCCTCTCTCTGCCTCTCCCTTGCTCGCGCTCTCTCTCTCTCTCAAAAACAAAAATAAAGCATTAAAAAATTTTTTTAAAACTTTATTGCCAAAGGCACTTAGGTGGCTCAGTCAGTTAAGCGACTCTTGATTTTGGTGGGTCATGATCTCACAGTTGGTAAGATTGAGCCCTGCATAGGGGGCCCTGTGCTGATAGGGCAGAGCTTGCTTGGGATTCACACTCTCCCTGTCTTTCTCTCAAAAAATAACATTAAAAGAAATGAAAATTCATTGCCAAACCTAAGTTCACTTAAATATTCTCCTGTTTTCCACTAGAATTTTTATAGTTTTGCATTTTACATTTATGTCTCTCATCCATTTTGAGTTAAGTTTTGTGAAATGTGTAAGGTCTGTGTCTAGGTGATTTTTTTTTTTTTTATTCCACCACCACCCCGTAGGTGATTTTTTTTTTTCATGTGAATGTCCAGTTGTTCCAGTACCATTTGTTCAATAGAATTATTTATCCATTGAATTGCTTTTATTGCTCTTTCATCAGTGGTTAGTTAAATGTGTTCTGGGCTCTCTATATTCTGTTCCATTTATCTGTGTGTCTGCCTTTTGGCTCGTACGACATTGTCTTGATTACCGTAGCTTTTATAGTGAGTCTTGAAACTGAGTAATGTCAGTCCTTCAACCTTCTGTACTGTGTTGACTATTCTGGGTCTTTTGCTCTTCCATATAAACTTTGGAATCTGTATGTCGATATCTACAAAATAGCTTGGGGTTTTGGTTGGGAATATATCGAATCTGGATCAGATTGGGAAAAATTGACATCTCAACAATAATGAGTCTTCCAAACTATGGATACAGACTATTCCCCTATTTCTTTATATCATCTTAAAAGTTAAGAATAGACAACTTTGATCTGTGGTGATAAAGGTCCAAAAGATGGTTACTTTTGGGGGAGGGGCAGGTAATGATTAGGGCATGGAGGAGGGTTTTGGGATTTGGGGAGTGTTCTGTTATCTATGTGGTCATTATATGGATATGTTTATTTTGTAAAAATCATCAAGTTGTATACTTAACAATGTGTACGCTTCTTTGGTAAAATTTTCAAAAAAAAAATTTTTTTTTTTGAGGGAGACTGCAAGTAGGAGAGGGGACATAGGGAGAGGGGGAAAGAGGATCCGAAATGAGTTCTATGCTGACAGCCGAGAGCCCTGTGTAGGTCTCAAACTCTCAAACTGCACGATCATCATCTAAGCCAAAGTCAGATGCTTAACTGACTAAGCCACCCATGTGCCCCTATTTTCAATATTTATTAAAAAAGAAAAAAAAAACTTAGAGGAGAGAGTGTGACTGTTTTGATTAAAGAACAGAAAACTTGGAACCCAAATTTGTGTTTTAGTGGTCTTAATACTTAGTAGCTTTGAGATTTTGTGGGTATAGATTTTTTGTGAGGAAGGAAGTAGGTAAAGAATTTAAATATTGAAAATAAGAGTAGACTTATATGAAAGGTTTTGGGGTTTCTTATAGATTGTTTTTACGTTGAATGGTTTATGGTCACAGATACAGAGAGAACTTTTTTAGTATCAATTTTAAACAAAATGACGGACCGAAGTAGACTAAATCTTGGGAAAAAATTAGGTCATGAATTCTATTTGAAACATAGTGTTCTCCCAAGGGTGGTTGGTGTAAGCCCTATTACTTGGTATTTGATGCTAGATTAGACAGAACAGTAGAAGGCGTCCTGTTTGGAACAGTTCCACATTATTGCAAGGAAATAGGATCACTTGTAAGGATTTAAAAAATTTTTTAAAAAAATATTTATTTTGAGAAAGAGAGTGCAAGCGGGGGAGGGGCAGAAAGAGAGAGGGAGACACAGAATCCGAAGCAGGCTCCAGGCTCTGAGCTGTCAACACAGAGCCCGATGCGGGGCTTGAACTTTTGAACTGTGCGATCATGATGTCAGAAGTCGGACACTCAACCAACTGAGCCACCCAGGTGCTTGTAAGGATTTTTTTTTTTTTTAACTTTTTGTGACCACAGGAAATATTTTTTTTTTTAATTTTTTTTTTAACGTTTATTTATTTTTTTGGGACAGAGAGAGACAGAGCATGAACGGGCGAGGGGCAGAGAGAGAGGGAGACACAGAATCAGAAACAGGCTCCAGGCTCTGAGCCATCAGCCCAGAGCCCGACGTGGGGCTCGAACTCACTGACCGCGAGATCGTGACCTGGCTGAAGTCGGACGCTTAACCGACTGCGCCACCCAGGCGCCCCGATCCACAGGAAATATTATATCTTGTACTCTAGTGATCAGGAGCATTGTTATTTTGTCATTAAAATGTTGACCATCTTTAAAGTTGCTTTTGTGTCTAAGTAGCCATATTTACTGCAGAGTATTGTTTTATATAAGAGAGCAATGTTGGAATTCAAGAATTATCTAATAATATGGCTTGTACGTAAATTAATGGGTTAATCGGTATATATCATGTTTGAGGCATTAGCTGCTTATTTTTTTACAGGTCTAAGGTGGTGATATGTAGGAATGCTAGCAATTAGAATGCCCCATTTTACCTTGACTGTAGAGAAAATCTTGCCTAGAAGCAGTTTCACATAATGGGCTGTGATTGTGTCAACTTGTGGTTTCAACGGAAAAGTGCCTGTAGCAACAGTAAACTTCTAACAGCAGATGACTTCAGTTTGCATTTGTCACATTAGGAACGACAATACTGTTTTAGTTTATTCATTCATTCATTTTATGTCTTTATAATGGTGTTAAAGGATGGTTAGTGATTGTAGCCCAAAAGGAGTAAAATCGAGCAGTGTAAAAGGCAAACCTTTCCTATGTTGAGTGTTTAATGATTTTGTGTACTCTGCTATGTCAAAACTCTCAGGAGTGTTTCCTATAGTGGTTGGTCTTAGATAAGACCCCGTTAATCATGGTCTATTCTCACAATTCTAACTTCACAGGAAGTTCTTAAACATCTAAAAATGTATTGTGAGAAGGAAGACTTTCTTATATGTGTGTGTTTTATTAATGCTTTTATATCTTTTTTTGGTCCAAGTATAATTTGTTACCTATCAGTTTATATGCTAAAGCAACAGATTTACATTTTTTAAAAAGTCTGTTTAGAGTCTCTCCTCTATTTTATGCTTTTTCTAATTTGATTCATCTACCATTCATCTGTATTCATCTACCACCTCTTCTTGTATGGATAATGTCCAAATCTGTATCTCTTTATTTTTTTTCCTTTGAGACCTATATTCCTAAGCATTAATCTAGTTCAAATTAAAGTTGGTTGTTTCTCTTTTTACTTTCCAGTAGTCCATATCTTAGTTTGGGGTTACCCTGTACCTAGTTGCAAATGCCAATAACTATCCAAGGAGTGGAGTGTTCCATATTGTCCTGTGGGTTGAACTGGTTGATAATGTTCAAGTCTTCTAAATTTTTGCTGACTTTCTGTCTAGTTTTATCCGTTGAGGACTGGAAATCTGCAACTTTTGGTGTTGAATTCTCTCCTTTCCATTTTGTTAGTATTTTGATTTTTATATTTTCCTGATACATTAGCTTTTGTATCATTATGAAATGTCCCTCTTTGTCTCTAGTAACATTTCTTGTCTTAGTCTATTTTTATCTCATGTTTATATAAACATTAGCTCTCCTGTTGTTGGTCTCTGCATACTATATCTTTTTCCATTATTTTCCCTCAACCTGTTTTATCTTTGAATCTAAGGTATGTTTCTTAGACTATATACAATTGGGTCTTTTTTATTTATTCTGATAATCTCTGCCTTTTGATTGGAGCATTTAGGCCATTTACATTTAATATAATTTTTAATTTAGTTGGATTTACATTTGCTGTTTTATTTATTTATTTTTTTTCTTTTTTTCAACATTTATTTTTATTTTTGCGACAGAGAGAGACAGAGCATGAACGGGGGAGGGGCAGAGAGAGAAGGAGACACAGAATCGGAAACAGGCTCCAGGCTCTGAGCCATCAGCCCAGAGCCCGACGCGGGGCTCGAACTCACGGACCGCGAGATCGTGACCTGGCTGAAGTCAGACGCTTAACCGACTGCGCCACCCAGGCGCCCCTATTTTTTTAAATATTTAAACATTTTTTTAATGTTTGTTTATTTTTGAGAGAGAGAGACTGAGTGCAAGTGGGGAAGGCAGAGAGGGAGTGAGGAAGACACAGAATCCGAAGCAGGCTCCAGGCTGTAGGCTCTGAGCTGTCAGCACAGAGCCCAGTGAGGGTCTTGAACTCATGAACTGTGAGATCATGACCTGAGCTGAAACCAAGAGTCGGATACTTAACCAACTGAGCCACCCAGGCGCCCCTGCCATTTTATTTTCTAATGTCTTATTGTTGTTACTGTGTACCTTCTTTACTGTCTTGGGAGATACGTATGTGTGTGTCTATTATTCATTTTAGTGGTTGCTATGGAGATTACATCTGTATCTTCATTTGTCACAGTTGTCTTCAAATTAGTGTTTATTTAATTTCAATAAAATATAGAAACATTGCACCAGTAGGGAAAAGCTCCATCTCCTCCTTCCTTTTTATAGTATTACTTTTGTATATTATAACAGCTGTGTGTATTGTAAACCTTGCAATACAGTGTTATAATTATTGCTCTGTGTAGTCTTTTATTTTTTTATTTTTATTTATTTATTTATTTATATTTTTTATTTTTTTTTCAACGTTTTTATTTATTTTTGGGACAGAGAGAGACAGAGCATGAACGGGGGAGGGGCAGAGAGAGAGGGAGACACAGAATCGGAAACAGGCTCCAGGCTCTGAGCCATCAGCCCAGAGCCGGACGCGGGGCTCGAACTCACCGACCGTGAGATCGCTACCTGGCTGAAGTCGGACGCTTAACCAACTGCGCCACCCAGGCGCCCCAGTCTTTTATTTTTTAAGAGAAGAAATAAGAATCATTTATAGCGTCTTTTATGCTAACATACATATTTAGCATTTTTTGTTGTCTGCATTTCATTTTGTGGATTTGAGTCACAAATTCTTTCCTTTTAGCCTAAAGAATTTCCTTTATTATTTCTCGTAAAGCAGGTCTGCTACTAATGAAATTTCTTAGTCTGTTTATCTGGGAATTTTCTTCTCTCCCTTTCTTTCTTTCTTTCTTTCTTTCTTTCTTTCTTTCTTTCTTTCTT
>NW_024412397.1:28256291-28264838 GCF_014898765.1 Herpailurus yagouaroundi | reverse complement strand
CTTTCTTTCTTTCTTTCTTTCTTTCTTTCTTTCTTTCTTTCTTTCTTTCTTTTGTAAATCTTTTATTTTTATTTTTTTAAATGTTTATTTTTGAGAGAGAAAGACAGAGGATTTGAAGCGGGCTCTGTGCTGACAGAGAGCCTGATGCAGGGCTCAAACCCATGAACTACAAGAGCATGACCTGAGGCAAAGTCCGGCTCTTAACTGACTCTGCCACCCAGGTGCCTGTTTTTTTTTTTTCTTCCCTTCATTTTATTTATTTTTTTAGTAATCTCTACATTCAATGTGGGACTTGAACCTATGACCCTGAGATCAGGAGTCACATACTCTTCCAACTGAGCCAGCCAGGCACCCCCATTTTTAAAAATTCTTTTGTTTTTCTTATTTTAAAAAAATCTTTTTAATGTTTATTTTTGAGAGAGAAAGAGAGAGAGAGAGAGAGAGAGAGAGAATGTGAGTGGGGGAGGGGCAGATAGAGAGGGAGACACAGACTCCGAAGCAGGGTCCAGACTCCGAGCTGTCAGCACAGAACCCGATGCGGAGCTTGAACTCACGAACCACGAGATCATGACCTGAGCCAAAGTTGGACGCTCAACTGACTGAGCCACCCAGGCACCCCTGAAAAAATTCTTTTGTTTTTAAAGTAGTCTCTCCACCCAACGCGGAGCTCAGACTTAAGACCCCAAGATAAAAAGTCACATGCTCTATAAACACTGCCTAACCAGCTGCCCCTTTTTGTGTTCATTTTGAAAGAATATTTTTGTTGGTTATAGCATTCTTAGTTTTTCTCCTCAGCACTTTGTTCTCTGTTCCTTTTTCTCTCTCTCTCTCTCCCTCTCGCTCTTTTTCTCTCTTTTTTGTTTTTTTCTTTTAGAGAGAGAGCTCCAGCAGTAGGGAGTGGGAGGCACAGAGGGAGAGACAAGCAGACTCCACATCAGCATGGAGCCCAACACGGGGCTTGGTCCCACAACCCCAGGATCAGGACCTGAGCCAAACTGAAAGGACACTCAGCCTACTGAGCCTCCCTCCCAGGCGGTCCCTCCCCTCATTCTACTTTCTGGCCTCTAGTGTTTCTTTTTCTTCTTCTTCTTCTTTTTTTTAAAAGTTTATTTATTTTGAGAGAGGGAGAGAGGGGCAGAGAGAGAAGGAGAGAGAATAATTCCAAGCAGGCTCCATCTGCAATGTCAGCGCATAGCCTGATGTGGGGTTCAGACCCACAAACCGTGAGATCATGACCTGAGCTGAAACCAAGAGTCGGAAGCCTAACTGCTGAGCCACCCAGGCACCCCACACATGTTGATATTCTTGACATTGTCCCTTGTGTTTCAGAGGCCCTGTTCATTTTTCTTCATTCTTTTTCTTTCTATTCTTCCAATTGCACAGTTTCTCTTATCATTTTGTTCACTGATTTCTCTATTCTGTCATCTTGAACATGTCGTTGAGCCCTAGTAGTGAAATTTCTTTTCAATTTTTATATTTCTTTTTTTTTCTTTTTGAAGTCTTTATTTATTTTTGAGACAGCGCAAGCAGGGGAGGCGCAGAGAGAGAGGGAAACACAGAATCTGAAACAGGCTCCAGGCTCTGAGCTGACAGCACAGAGCCCGATGTGGGCTCGAGCTCAATGAACTGCAAGATCATGACCTGAGCTGCAGTCAGACGCTCAACCGACTGAGCCAACCAGGTGCCCCATCAATTTTTATTTTTCTTAAGTGGAGAATGTCCATTTGGTTCTCTTGATAATTTGTTTCCTTATTGAGATTATCTACTTGTTCATTCATTGTTGCTATACTTTAATTTTTAAATCGTATCTTTCTTTAGTACTTTGAACATATTTAAAATAGTTCTTTTGAAATCTTTGTGAAGCCCATCTGAGGACACTTGGTTTTTTTTCAACGTTTATTTATTTTTGGGACAGATAGAGACAGCATGAACGGGGGAGGGGCAGAGAGAGAGGGAGACACAGAATCGGAAACAGGCTCCAGGCTCTGAGCCATCAGCCCAGAGCCTGACGCGGGGCTCGAACTCCCGGACCGCGAGATCGTGACCTGGCTGAAGTCGGACGCTTAACCGACTGCGCCACCCAGGCGCCCCAGGACACTTGTTTTTCTAGTGACTGCTTTTATCTTCTGTGTATGAGTCACATTTCCTATTTTTTAAAGGTCTCTTAATTTTTTCTTGAAAACTGGACATTTTAGATAATATATTGCAAATATATCCAAATATATTTGGATTCTTACTATTTTTCCCTTTAAACGTGTTGCTCTTTTTTTGTTTAGGTAATGGGTAAATCTGAAATCTGTCTCTCCTGCAGTGTGTTGTTGCTTATGTCTCTGCTCAGTTTTTTATTTTTTTATTTTTCCTATTTTAAATTTTAAACCTGGCTAATGGTTGCTCTTGTCCTTTCCAACACGGTTTACTAATCAGCCAGTACTTGTACAGAAATTTTGCTCAAATACCTCCCACTAATAAGGATTCTTGTTCTGTATTGATGGATCTGTACATGGATGGATGAGAGCATTTTAAAGTTCAGGCCATTTTCAAGTCTGCTGGCTTTTTTTTTTTTTTTTTTTTTTTTTTTTTTTACTCTCTTGGGCCGTTTGGCATTTTCTCTGCATAATCCTGCAGCCTCAGCCAAGAATATGCTTGACCCATTCATGATCACATCCTCAGGCTAGTGGAACCCTTGGCCTCCCTGCTTGCTTGCTGAGATTGTCACTTGCCCCTATAATGCCCTTGGGACGTAGGTGTGGCTAGCGGTTCCAGATTGAGTGAGGCCTCTTTGTAAGTGCAAAAGCTGACCCTCACATCCTCTTGGCCTGCTGCATGAGTTAGGCTGAACCTATTGAGCTCCATGGACTTGGGGGAGGAATGGGAGCAGCCCCAGGCAAGGAACACCACAGACCCCCACTATTCTTAATAAAAATCCTGCAGGTTTTTAAACATCAGTATGTAGGGGCTCCTGGGTGGCGCAGTCGGTTAAGCGTCCGACTTCAGCCAGGTCACGATCTTGCGGTCCGTGAGTTCGAGCCCCGCGTCAGGCTCTGGGCTGATGGCTCAGAGCCTGGAGCCTGTTTCTGATTCTGTGTCTCCCTCTCTCTCTGCCCCTCCCCCGTTCATGCTCTGTCTCTCTCTGTCCCAAAAATAAATAAACGTTGAAAAAAAAAATTTAAACATCAGTATGTTTTGTGTATACTTTTGACAGATTCCTAGAGCTCTGAATTGGTGGTTTTGATTAATTTTGTCATGCCTTATAATTACATTTTGGGGAGTTTTGCTGACCCCATCCCTTGCTCGTAGCCAGAAGTCCTGCCCTACCAATACTTATGAAACCCTGCATACTAATAATCTGTCCCCTCTTCTTCAGTTCCTGAAGAACTATCCTAATAGTAACCACTATCCTGACATTTTGGTAACCATTCCTTTGCTTTTTAAAGTAGTTTTATTTTGTCTTAGTTTGGACTTTGTATACGTTGAATGACACGGGTTTTTTTGCAGTTAGCTTTTTCTTTTTTTTTTGCTTACCATCGTTTTTATTGTTTTATCCATGTTGATGTAGTTGTCTTTTGTTTCCACTGCTATATGCTCCTTTATTGTACCACAATGTAGAATGTACCACAATTTATTTTTCCATTCCACTGTTTGTTAGTAGATGTTTTGTTTTTGTTTTGTCTATCTCAGAAACAGAGCTGCTGTGACCCATGTGTTTCTCTAGACCATGTTTTTCAAGTTTTAGGTCACCACCTACTGGGTTGTGAAATCAGTTGACTGAGTCATGACCAACACTAAATTTTTTCAATGTATAGAATGAAAAAGAAAACATCTGAGTACGTACTTGACATAGGTTTTTGTTTCATGAATGTTACCACAGGAAGCTCCAAACTCCTAAGTCACCCCTTATTTCCTGCAGTCTAATGTTCAGAAAGCACCACGCAGTCCCTGTTCTTTTCCTTCCCCTCCTTCTCCAGCTCAGTTCTACTTTAGTTCATCATCAGCACAATCACCAATATTCTTAACTTCCTCTCTGAACTTCCCCTTTACCTTCTTGCACTAATAGCAACATGGCTTTCCACTGAGGGCACTGCTTTACCTTGCAAGGGAGTGGCTGTGCTTTTTTTTCCTTCTGCAGTCCTTATCCTCTGCCTTGGATTTCCTTGTTCCTCATTGCCACTTTTCATATAATTGCTGTCATCTTTTGACCACTGACCCGTTATGCTGTGATGATTTTTGTTCCTTGCTTAGTGTCATTTTGTCCATTATTACTGTTAATGCTTGGTGATTTCAGTATACACAGATGATCCTTCTGACACTGCCCACTCAGTTCTGTGAACTCACCTGTAATGATTTTGTTCTCTACCTTAGCCACTTATTTCCACAGTCATACTTTAACCAATGTTTCTCAAACTATCTGTTGCGAAGGACCATTGTATTTTTTTTTTTAAAGTTGATTTATTTATTTTGAGAGAGACAGAGAGGATGCAGAGGAGGGGCAGAGAGAGGGGGAGAATCCCAAGCAAGCTCTACGTGGTCAGTGCAGAGTCCCACACGGGGCCCCAAACTCATGAAATTGTGAGATCATGACCTGAGTCACAATCAAGAGTCACATGCTTAATTGACTGAGCCACCCAGACGCCCCTGGACCAGTGTATTTTTATTTCCAATCCAAATTGGTAGATTTTTGTTTTGTAAAATATGGTCAGCTAACTACTAGGAAATTGAAATGCCGTTTGGTTGTCTTGACAGTATCAAATGGCTCAAAGTTTCTAGTGATTACTCTTAATTTCTATAAGATAGTCCTTGAAGAACAACATTTTTAGTATAGCACTATTTTAGATCTTGGCAGTTACCAATAAATGTAACCCTTCCATCCTTAACTCCACTGGGATGTCCATTCCATTGGACATTTTCACTGCCCTGTACCTTCTGGATGTGATAATTACAATCATTTCCTTGCATGCACTCTTGTTTCTTTCTTGTACTGTTCTGCTTGCTTGGTGAAACTAGAATTCTGGTTAAATTTCTTCCTCTTCTGTGCTTGGACTTACGTAGCTGAACTTCAGAGGAGAAAAACATAACCACATGTGCCAGTTTCACTTGAAATTCATACTCCAGCCCTTAAAGTGGGCCCTTGTTATTACCTGGAAATCCTACACTGTATTTCCCTAGTGTCTTCACTTCCTCACTGCTTTTTCACACCTGGTCCTGTGATCAACCTCAACACCACCTCATTGGTCTTCCCTTTTAACAATGACCTTGGTTTCTACTGCCTTGTTATGGTCAGAAGGAACTTCCACAGATTCCCATTTTGTTTATCACTGGGCTATGAAAATTAGAATGACACCTTTTGTCTTGACAATAATTTTTGCCTTAAGGTCTATTTTATGTATTAATCATAGAGATAAGTCAGCTGAGGGTTATGTAATTTTTCATTTATATAATTTTTTCTTTAAATTTATATAAGTCCCTTTATATGGTAGATGGACATTAAATAAAATTAATGACAATTATGCAAAATACTATGAAAGAAAATAGGCTTATGATCTGTATATAACAGGGATCCTATTAATAGGTACCAAAGGCAACCCCAAGGAAGTGATACTTACTCTGATATATGTGAAGAGTAGCCAGCAAGAGGGCTGGCACAAAATAAGTAAAAGGCCAGAGATCTGAAAAAAAAAAAGAAAAGAGGAAAAAAAAAAACAACAACAAAACTGTTCGTGTAACATTCTTTGTAGCTAGAGGGAGCTAGGGTGTGAGTGACCCAAGATGAAACTGGAGATGGTGGGCAGAGGTTTTGAGCAGGGAAGAGCAATCACACACTGCCCTCCTACCCCCATCCCTTAAGTTTGTGTTAGCGGTCCCTACATAGTGTGGGAATTGAGTAAGTAGTATTGCGAATTATTCTTTTTGACACTGTGTAAATTACTGTGCTTAGCATTTTTATTCTCCTCAGATTTTCTGTAGCAAAAGTTTGAACCCTTTTCCATTTTCACAAATTTCAAAACCTGCTCATTTCACCTTGTATTAAGTTTTGCTGACCAAGAATGAGGTCTAGTATGAAAGAAACTCCTCCAGATGTTCACAGTAGCCTCATTTAGCCTTATACTTTGCTATTTCCACTCCTTTTTCTTAATACTTTCCTCTTCTCTGTCTTAGAGGGGCAGTATATTGCTTCCTTTCCATGGTTTAACTCTCTTTCCTGTCCTCCTCTTTTGTCATCTTAGTTTCTTAACGCAGGACTAATACATGCTGCATTTTGATTGTCCAGAACCCAGGTTTTTAAAATAATTGCATATAATCCTTTATAAAGGGGCGAGATAACTCCCATAAAACTCAGATTGCCTTGATACTCTCCTCTTGTTCGTCGCCCCATTCCAACCTTGTAAGACATTAAAAAAAATACTTTATGTGGAATCTAAAAAAGAAAAATTTCTCATATAAACATGTCATATTTGCCTTGCAAAAATATTGTTCTGCCTGCTGTATGGAGCTCAGGTTGGTGGTCCAGGAGCAAGACTGAATATGGAAAGAGGAGATGATTGTCAGTGGTTCCATTGAAAAATAAATAATGGAGGTTGTGTTTAGAGTGATTGACAGTGGAGATAGAAAATAGTAGGCTGGAAATATAAGGAGGTAGGACCGATGGGAATTAGTGAATAATGGGATGCAATAAGTAAAGGAGAAGGCATTGTCAAGGATAACCCTCAGGTTTTTGATACGAGCAACTGAAGTAAGCAGTGATGCTTTTTTTTACTGAACAAGGGAAAGCTAGAGAAGAAGCAGAGAGGGGGTAGTTCAGAGATGGGTAATTTGGTTTTGGGCATGAAGAGATTGTAGTTTGGCCTTTATGAAATCTAAATGCAGATGTCAGGTGGCTATTTGTGTGGACTGGTATAGAGCTTGGAAAAGAGCTGAGATGGAGAGACAGAATTACTAGTATAGGGATGGTATTGGAAAGATTGGTAGAAAAGATTACTTTGATGGGTGTGAAAAGGATCTACCCTTGGACTAATGCCTGAGGTTTGGTAGAGGAAGTTAAGTCTATAAAGTAGGCTGAGAAGGAGCAATCAGAAGAAGGAAGCCTGGAAGCTACAGAAAAACATTAGTTTAAGGGGGAGAGGGAGTGGATATAGAATGCTGCTTAGACATTGAGTAAGATGAGGGCCAAACTATGTTTGTTGGATTTAAAGTTATGGGGATCATTAATGACCTTAATAAGAACTGTTCTTCAGGTGTGATAAAAGCAGGTGTCAGATGGGATTGGGTTGGAGGAGTATGAGAAGTAAAGAAATTGGAGGGAATTTAGACAACTCTTTTAATGAGGTTGGCCGTGAAAGAAGAGAATGGTAATTGGAGGAGGAGATGTGAGATTGAGGAGGTTAAGTAGGAGGAAGATTTTTTCAAATGAATGAGTGGATGGATGGTTGGATAATCCATTTGAGTTATCTCATTTGAGTGAGAGGTTAATGAATGCTGAAGAATAATCAACAAGGGCTCTAGGGAGACGAGGGGGGATTAACTGTAATATCCAGGTAGAAGGGGACCACCTTTAGAGTGGAGATTAGAACAGCATGGTAGAAAAGAAATAAAAATAAATAAATGCTCTCTGTTGTTTATTTAATACATCATTGTAAATTCACTGAATGTTAAATCAGGTGGTTGAGAGCCTTTTATCCCATTTATAAGATGCAGCTATCATTTGATAGTTTTATCATTTCTGCTGCCAGCTACTTTTGATTACCTCTGTCAGGAAAATACATGTATTTTCCCTGACCAAAAACAACATGCAGTAAATACTCTGGTTCTTTGGGAAGATTATTATTTTCTATACATATGACATCTTTTCCCCCTGTGTTTAAGGTACTTCATTTTTATTCTAATGCAGGGAGTTTTGTCAGAACTTCTGTTTTCACTTTCTGTGACTTTTTTCCTTGTGTTTTATGAATTATAACAAAATTCCACTGCAGGGGGCAACTATTACACTTCACAGACTAAATTTGACCCGAACAGTTAAGTAGTTGGTGTCATGAGCAGAAAAGGCACAAATCCCCTTTTCTTCAGAAGACTCTTCAGTAGACTTTTATGTTAGAGTGGATTTTTGAATAGATAATAACTTGTACATGATAGTAAATTCAAGAGGTAAAGACTTCGTGCAGTAGAAAGGTCTTTTGACTCCTGTTCTCCTCATTTGCTCTCTTTCCTTGCCAGAGTAGCTGGTGTTACCATTTTCTTAAGTATCCTCCCAGAGATTCTGTACATTTACAGACAAACTCACATACAAATATAATTTTGTTCTTTGTTTACACAAATGGTATAATGTACCTTTTTTGTTCATTTAACATTATGTATTGAAAATTGCTTATATTAGTGTATTAAAGAAACTTTTCATCCTTCATGGCCACATCGTATGGACATACCACTGTGAGCTAACGGGTGTCCTATTGATGCTAGTGTTTGTGATTAAAATTGCTTTTTTAGGCAGTAAAAGCCTTTCTTTCCTTCCTTCTTTCTTTCTTTCTTTCTTTCTTTCTTTCTTTCTTTCTTTCTTTC
>NW_024412397.1:28149714-28256281 GCF_014898765.1 Herpailurus yagouaroundi | reverse complement strand
TTCTTTCTTTCTTTCTTTCTTTCTTTCTTTCTTTCTTTCTTTCTTTCTTTTCTTTCTTTCATACAAGTTAGTTAGCGTATAGTGCAATAATATTTTCAGGAGTAGATTCCAGTGATTCATCCCCTATGTATAACACCCAGTGCTCATCCCAAAACAGTGTCTTCCTTAATGCCCCTTACTCATTTAGCCTCTCCCCCCTCCCACAACCCCTCCAGCAACCCTCAGTTTATTTTCCGTATTTAAGAGTCTCTTGTTTTGTCCCCCTCCCTGTTTTTATATTATTTTTGCTTCCCTTCCCTTATGTTCATCTGTTTTGTATCTTAAATTCCACATATGAGGGAAATCATACATTTCTCTGACTTGTTTCATTTACGTAATGCTCTTTAGTTCCATCCACGTTGCAAATGGCAAGATTTCATTCTTTTTGATTTCTGTGTAATACTCCATTGTGTGTGTGCATTGTGTGTGTGTGTATAAACACACACATACATATGGACATTTGGGTTCTTTCCATACTTTGGCTATTGTCAATAGCCTGCTATAAACATTGGGGTGCACGTGACCCTTCAAAACAGCACGCCTGTATCCCTTGGATATATACATAGTAGTGCAATTGCTGGGTTGTAGGTGGTTCTATTTTTAACTTTTTGAGGAACCTCCATACTGTTTTCCAAAGTGGCTGCACCAGTTGCATTCCCACCACAGTGCAAAAGAGATCCTCTTTTTCTGCATCCTCGCCAACGTCTGTTGTTGCCTGAGTTGTTAATTTTTAGCTATTCTGACTGGTGTATTTTAAATTTCAATTAACTCTTAGATATAAGGATCTTGAAATGAAAGATAATCATTTGATTGATTTGTCATATCGAAAATACTGATATTGTTATGTTTTCCTACAAAGAAAAGCAGTTTAGATTTATTTGTCTTACCTACACTACTGAAGAAACCAGATTTTTATGGTCATGTTAACGTATTTAATTTTTAAAAAAAATTTTTTACATGTATTTATTTTTGAGAGACAGAGAGAGACAGAGCACAAGTTGGGGAGGGGCAGAGAGAGAAGGAGACAGAATCCGGGGCAGGCTGCAGGCTCCAAGCTGACAGCACAGAGCCCGATGCGGGGCTCGAACTCACAAACAGCGAAATCATGACCCGAGCTGAAGTCAGACACTCAACCGACCAGGCCACCTAGGCACCCCCATATTTACTTTTCAGCCTGATGTTATATACTTTAAAAGGTCCAATACCTTCTGCTTTCAAAAATTAATTTGAGACTTTTGATTCTTGTGCTTTATGGCTGACATTAATTTCACTTGAGTATGTTTCTCAAATATTTCAGCTGTAAGAAAATTTTTTACTCCAGAAATATTAACTTCATTCTATGCAGAAGAATCAACTCTCGTTTTCATTTCGCTAGAAAAATCTTGGTTTATTCCTCATATATGGGGTATTTCATATGTATGAATATTTTATTTCCTGTTATATTGCCAGCATGCTTTAGTTATGACACTGGTAGTTTTCTGGTTTAACTTTTACTCCCTCTGTTGGCTTTCAGAGGTGTTGCATTCCTTTTGGAATGGTGTCAGGAATAACATTTATGCTTACATTTTTATTTAACTCAAAAAATTAGTAATGATGCAAATATGCTTATGAAATAGGCTGCATATGAGATTGTTTTAAATTAATGTTTCCAGTGGCCGTGAATGTTCTGGTTTTCATGAATATGTTGAGGAATCTTCATCAGAATGTCTGTTTTATCAGCAGCTGAGAACAAGGCCATGAAAAACAAAAGATAGTAATACAGATTGTTCATGTTTATGGTAAGGGAAAAAGCAGCCTTGGCAAGTTAGATTAAAAAAAGGATTTTCCAAGTATCTTCTAGTTGCTGTCTACCATATGTTGAACTGTCAAGTAACTTGATGGAGTGAAGCAGCAAAGCTGTCTTACAGCTCCTGATGAGTACATGTAGCTTAGTATTTGTGTCTGTCTGTTACCAGTGGGACATCATGGTAACTGCTTTCTATAACATCACATGTACAGAGTGAGGTATTTACTTGCCTTGTACATTCTTAGCATCATCCTTTTAAAACCAAACCACCAGTTAATGAAGACTGTATAGGTCACAAATCTTGCCGTTAAAGATTATGTCCTGTGTCTCCATGAGTTAGTGGAGTTGTAGCACATTCAATGGGGGAAGGATGTTAGGTTCTAAAGTTAGTATATAAAGGTGGAAAATGTATGTAGGGTGTTTTCTCTTCAACCCCTTAAGTCATTCATAGACTAGAGTGTACTAGGTTCACAAAGTAGTTGATCTGTATTTAGTGGCTATTGTTTATGAAATAAAGCATGTTGAAACACTAGGCTCACATTCAGCCTGATGAGAGGCATGTGGGAACTAGGAAGGACCATGAGGAAACAGTATCATCAGGCCTGGCATTTTTTTTTTTTTAAGTTTATTTTGAGTGAGAGAGAGACAGTGCAATCCAGGGAGGGGGGCAGAGAGAGAGAGAACCCAAAGGAGAGAGAATCACACTTCCAGTATGGAGCATGACACAGGGCTCGATTCCACAAACCGTGAGATCACGACCTGAGCTGAAATCAAGAGTTGGACACTTAGCTAACTTAGCCACCCAGGCATTCCAGGCCTGGCATCTTAATACCCCTGTAGAGCAACTCTTCCTGAGAGGAATAGCAAATAGGTTTGGTGCAGAGTTACTTTGGGTGCTCGTTTGCCAAATGCATGTGGTTGAAGGTTTTTTTAAACACGTACATTTGGGGGCACCTGGGTGGTTCAGTTGGTTGAGCATCCGACTTTGGCTCAGGTCATGATCTCACAATTTGTGAGTTCGAGCCCCGCATCAGGCTCTATGCTGACAGCTTGCTCAGAGCCTGGAGCCTGCTTCAGATTCTGTGTCTCCTTCTCTCTCTCTGCACACCCCCCCCCCCCCCCCGCACTCATGCTCTGTCTCTGTCTTTCAAAAATAAATAAATGTTCAAAAAAAATTTAAACACAAGTGTACATTTGATGTTACTCCACTGTAGCTTCTTCTCTTTGAGGATTTGAGTATAAAATTATTGAGTATAGTTAACTTGTTTCTGAGACTTTTGAAAAATCTCGTTCCCAGATTTTTTTTGAAGCATTCTTTTTCCTTTATGTTTAAGTCAGAACGTACATATTTAACTATCAGAGTTTTGAGGCTCCCTTTTTGGACTATTTTAAATAAGGTTTTAAAGTTGAAAATCTTTGGATGCTTGTGCTGGGCTTGCAAGTTCAGTAATTAAGGATTAATATCGTGCCATTATTAGTAATTGTGTATGCTAGTGTTTTGGTAATACTAATAAGTCCTTTGAATTTGACTTAATCAGGCAGATAAACATATATTTTAAAGGCTTGTGTGATGGTAATTTTTGCTACCCATTTAGAAAGGTATTCATTAAATAATCTACTATTTCTGTTTATTGATTTTGTGTGTTTTTGTACAGGTTGCTTTCCTGTTGCATCTTTGACCTAGTTTCCTAGACTCTGCTCCATGATTGAACTTGAAAGTCTGAAATGAAGATGGAGGAGGCAGTGGGAAAAGTCGAAGAACTCATTGAGTCTGAAGTCCCACCGAAACCATCTGAACAAGAGACAGCTAAGGAGGAAGATGGATCTGTAGAACTGGAATCTCAAGTTCAGAAAGATGGGGTAGTGGATTCTACAGTTCTTTCTTCAATGCCCTGCTTGTTGATGGAACTGAGAAGGGACTCTTCTGAGTCTCAGTTAGCATCCACAGAGAGTGACAAGCCAACAACTGGCCGAGTTTATGAGAGTGACTCCTCTAATCACTGCATGCTTTCCCCTTCCTCTAGTGGTCACCTGGCTGATTCAGATACCTTGTCTTCTGCAGAAGAGAATGAGCCCTCCCAGGCAGAAACAGCAGTGGAAGGAGACCCTTCTGGAGTGTCTGGTGCCACTGTTGGGCGCAAATCTCGGCGGTCCCGATCTGAAAGTGAAACATCTACTATGGCTGCCAAGAAAAACCGGCAATCCAGTGATAAACAGAATGGCCGAGTCGCCAAGGTTAAAGGTCATCGGAGCCAAAAGCACAAGGAGAGAATCAGGCTACTGAGACAGAAAAGGGAGGCTGCTGCGCGGAAGAAATATAACCTATTGCAGGACAGTAGTACCAGTGATAGTGACCTGACTTGTGACTCAAGCACGAGCTCATCAGATGATGATGAAGAGGTTTCAGGGAGCAGCAAGACAATCACTGCAGAGATACCAGGTAGAGGATGTTTTTTAAACTGACTGTAGAGCAACCGATGGCATTTCTAAGCTGTCAGGCCGAGTTAGATGAGTGACACTTGAAAAAATCCAGGAGACCTGCAGCTCTGTGTAAATTTGAAGACTGCAGTGTATTAACAAGACATGGCCAGTTTAAAAACCTGTTCTGAGGTTTCCAGTGCACTTTTGCACATCAGCAAAAAAAAAAAATATTTGAATGGTTAATAATAGGGACAAGATTATTTTTAAGTAATGGAATTTCCTTTCTCTGTAACCCATTACCTGAACTCCCATCATTGCCTTTTTAGCACTGCTTAGATTTAATACTCACTGATCAGCATTATTACTAAGTAAATCCTCCTCAGGAATAGGCACCTTGCTTTATTGTATAGCCACTGTACTCGAGCTTATGGTGTCTGAAATAACACGTTCTATCTTCCGTTAAAGTTTTCTAATAACTGTTCCTCCAAAAACCGTAGTTTTAGGCGTTTTCCTCCAGTTCAGCGCATGATAAGATAGTTATCCTTGTGGCACATTTTTCTATTCTAAGTTGTCACTTGCATTGAAAAGAATGCTTTTTGCAGAATTCCCTCCTTTATCCCCCAAGCTTTAAGAAGTTTGTCAGAAATCTGTTTATTCTAGCTCTTATTGGTGTAAGCGTCTGTAATTTATTACATGTTTGACATACCTGTTTTCTCCATGTTACCATATTTGGTACTGTGTACTACAAAGGCAGTCTTGAGAGTTCAAGGTGGAAGAAAGACGAAGTCTGAGCAGTTCTTAATTGGCGAATTCTCATTATTGAAGAGACTCTTATGATTAGGAACATTTTATAAACTACATGGCATTTAATAATGACAGCATTGTTTATTGCTACATTAAAGAGGGGGAGGTTTTGGTTTTTAAAATTTTATGGGTGATTGTTTTTTCCTCCTAGTTTTCTGGAATGTTTGTTTCTACACATGAAGACAGCATATTGCTGGTAATACAAAGAATATTTCAAGAAAAATCATATTGGTTAATTAAACCTATAGCCAACCAAACTTCTATAAACTCAGTAACAATGATTTTATAGGTGTTCATCTCATAATAAAAGTCTCATCCTTATAGTACATTAAATATGAGTTTTTAACAATTAGAAATGCTTACTGTTTTAATATCTGTTGAATTCCTTTGGTAGTTCTCTGTGTTAAAATTGCTGGGGAGGGGATTTAATTGACGTTCATCAGTTGAAAGCATGAGAGAGCAGATTTTGGTGTTGTTCTCCGGCAGGTTCTAGGTATATTTCAGTTTTACATTTAATAATGTGTTTAAGAAAGCTTGATTAACACCTGTAAAATTGTTTATTCATGCATTCTCATGTCCTGTGTTCTAATCTATTAATTAAGATCATAATGAATCTTCAATACAGTGCTTAATTTCACTCACCGAACAGAGTTTTAGGTACCACACCAATATTTTACCTCCTTATGGAAAGGGAAAAGAAGGCAGGTGAACAGAATTCTTTTTGACAATAGATCCAGTTATGGAAGTGGCATGAGAAATGTCTTTATGGGCACTCCCCCTGTTTGGCTTACGTAGATTAGGTATGCTTTGTGTATATTATCCAAACTTCCTTGGTTAATGACTGCTTTCACCAGTGTGTAAAACTTGAAAACACCGGTCTGTTTCTTGTCTATTCTGAAGTGTATGCAAACCAAAACACCAAAGTAAATTATCTGAATCTATGATTTAATTTCTTTTGCTTACACCACTTAGTAAGTTTGTGGCTTTTGAAAGTTTGTGGAATTTTCTAAGGTAATCCCAGAGAATCAAATGGTAGGTAAGGTGCTGGGCCACTGTATATGACTGCCTACACTGCACACCACATGTTTCAGGAGGTACTGTTCATATAGGTGGGTATGCAAAGCGCAAAAGAGGGAACAGCCTAAGTTTAAATATTAGGAAGTTCATTTCAACTGTCTATATTGCTACCCCTAAAAAATTGTGACAGCGTGCATTTGTAATGTAATAATAATGTACCCCTCAGTTTCCTGAGTCACGTTATGACTTCAGGAAGGGGATATACTCAACCTTATAGCTAGGGCAGTTGTTGAAGAGTTATATAAATTGTAAAGATAGGATAAATTATGAACTGACTTGAGGGCAGCAACATGGACATTCAGGTAAACTTAAACTGGATGTACCTGATGGAATCTCTTAGATTTTGAAATTTTTTTTTTTTTAATTTTTTTTTTCAACGTTTATTTATTTTGAGGACAGAGAGAGACAGAGCATGAACAGGGGAGGGGCAGAGAGAGAGGGAGACACAGAATCGGAAACAGGCTCCAGGCTCTGAGCCATCAGCCCAGAGCCCATCGCGGGGCTCGAACTCACGGACCGCGAGATCGTGACCTGGCTGAAGTCGGGCGCTTAACCGACTGCGCCACCCAGGCGCCCCAGATTTTGAAATTTGAATGAGCTGTTTACACAGAATGAAAATCCAGAGGAAAAGTAGAAACTGAGATTCTTGTTATACTTTTTCATCAAGGTACAACTGATTTAGTAATTCAGAAAATGCTTCATTTATAAGCTTTGTTAGGATAAATATTGAAGGAATTATGCTAAATGTTCTCTTATGCCAAATAATTTACAATTAATGCATTTTCTTTTAAAGAGTGAAGATAACGATGCAGACTTGTACAGTGTCTGATCATGCTTAGTAATTGAGTTTGATATTTGGAAACAGAGGTTTATGAGGATTTTTGGTTTTTAGTTAACTGACAGGCAGCGTAGCATCCACACTAGGTCATTCTCTCCTTGAAGTCTTTGAGAACATATTGCTGTTTTTTTTCTTTTTTTTTTTAATTTTTTTTTTTTAACATTTATTTATTTTTGAGACAGACAGAGCATGAATGGGGGAGGGTCAGAGAGAGAGACACAGAATCTGAAACAGGCTCCAGGCTCTGAGCAGTCAGCACAGAGCCCGACGCAGGGCTGGAACTCACGGACCGCAAGATCATGACCTGAGCCGAAGTCGGACGCTTAACCGACTGAGCCACCCAGGCGCCCCATATTGCTGTTTTAAGAATCTGTTTGGAGATACCATATCAAGATAATTCGGGCAGTTCTTGCATGTGAGGAACTTAGAGATGAGCAAACATAGAGTATTTGTAGTGAATATTAATGTGAAAATGCTTCATGGTAGTCTTGAGTATTTGAGGCTTTTAATCAAATGTCTCATTTATCTTTATAGATGACCTTTTTGTACTCTTGATCACTCTTTGCAGTTTTATGGTGAGAGCATTATTTCTTCTGGTGATGGGGGAAGGGGATGGGACAGAATGTCACTTCTCTGTAAAATCACTCTAAGTTGAGACTAGTTCTGTAAAGTATGCTCTTGCAGGGAATTTTGATTTTAGTGAATATGAGTAATGGACATCAGACTTCATTAAGTTCAAGAAATTAGTTCTCTGAACAGACTAACTTGTGTCCATCAGTGTATGTGGACAGCAAGGAAAAGTTTTTCTAGTAACTTATTTTTGATAAATATTTAGCATAGACTAAACCTCAGGGTGGCTTCATCTTGTCTCGGCTATAATGATCTGCTTTTGTGTGGTTTAATAGTCTACCATATAAATGCCTTTTCAGACTGAGGTACCAAAATAGTATCTGCCTTCGTAGGTAAGGGTCAGTTGTCTTGGCAGGTTTGCATTTAGAAAATCTAATTGATCTATTTTGGAGAATGTTGGGGGAGGAGGAGGGCTGTTGAGGACAACTGGCTAAGATCACCTGAATTCTCAGTCCATGTGGCCAGGCTCAGCCCCAGTGAAGCCAGGATCTCAGTACCCCTTACTCACCATACACATTTATGCACTGAAATGCATCATGATACACTATCATCTTAGCTCACAGTTTTTCTGAGGTAAAGACTTAGGCTTGATCAATTAACTCATGCTTGGAAATGAAAAAGAATTTTTTTTTTAAGTAGTAAATGCCTTGTAGAAAATTTTGAAAATAGAAAAAATGTGAAGTAGAAGATTAAAGTCACAATTCTACTTTTGTTAACATTTGAGTATGTTGCCTTCCCATAATATGTAACAAAACTATCACAATATGTATATGTCCATCTTCCTTTCTCTCTTAAAGTTGGGTTTTGAACTTTTTAACAAAATATAATATTCTCCCTACAGTGTATGGATTTTGAATTATTTAGCTAACCATAAAATAAATTCCCCAGTGTTGGTCCTTTGGGCTGTTTTTATTTTGCTATTAGGGAAGGGTATGAATACTTAAAGGCTCTTGACACATAATTGCCAAACTGCTTTTTAAAATATAGTGTTTATTGTGTTCAGGAGTTTGTGTATTCGTTGCATTATATTCTTTCTGTTGAATATATTTTAAAAAGTCTTGCTGATTTCATGGAAGAATTGTATCTTAGTGTTAATTTGCATTTCTTTGATCACTAGTGAGGCTGAAAAATTCTGTTTGGTCATTTGTTATTTCAGCAGACGTTCTGTTCATGTTCTTTGCACATTTTCCTCCTGCCACATTTGTTTTTCTTGTTGATTTGTGAGGGTTCTTAGCCTATTGGGGATTGAATTACTTGGAAAATTGTTTATATTGATTTAAGCATTGGGAATTCACGGAGATGACCCCAAACCCACATAAGCAGTCCCATAACCTTTTTCCTAGATTGCATATTAAGTGGGTAAAAGCCCCACTTTCCCATTTTAAGCCTCTTGTAATCTTACTGTATTTTGGTAGCTATTTTGGACACTCACTAAATACACTGATAACAAAATACCGAGATGTAGCAATCAGGTGAAAACTGCCTATTTTCAGCTTAGTAAATGCAATCAGTGCAGGTAAAATCCATGCAGTTTTCAACCTAACAATATGTTAGACTCACTTGGGAGCACATAAAACTAATGATGCCCAGGCCCCACTCCAGACCAATTAAATCAGAATCTCTGGGTCTTACCCAAGGCATCAGCATTTTTTCCCAGCTTTTTTGAGATACAGTTGACATACAACATCATGTAAGTTTATGATGTACAATGTGATGCTTTGGTGTATGTATAAATTGCAAAATAATTAGTACAGTAAGCTTAGTTAACACTTCTGTTATTTCACGTAGTTATGTATGTTGAGAACTTTTAAGATCTGCCGTCTTAGCAACTTTCAGATATACAATACAGCATTATTAACTGTAGTCACCATGCTGTACTTTACATCCTCAGAATTTATTCATCTTATAACTGGAAGTTTATACCCTTTGATCACCTTCACCCATCTCCCTATTCAGCCACAATCTACTTCATGAGTTTGGTTATTTTAGATTTTATGTATATATGTGATAACACATTAAAAAAAATTTTTTTTTGATGTTTATTTTCTTTTGAGAGAGAGAGAGAGCACATGAGCGAGGGAGACACAGAATCTAAAGCAGGCTCCAGGCTCCGAGCTGTCAGCACAGAGCCTGATGCAGAGCTTGAACTCATGAACCCTGAGATCATGCCCTGAGCCAAAGTCAGACACTTAACTGACTGAACCACTCAGGTGGCCTGCATTTTTTTTTTTTTTTTTTAAATTTGAGCACACGAGCGAGCAAGCACTGGGGAGAGGGGCAGAGGGAGAGAGAGAAAAAGACTCCTAAGCAGGCTCCATGCTCAGAATGGAGCCCGACATAGGGGTCGATCCCACAATCCTGGGATCCTGACCTGAGCTGAAATCAAGTGTTGGATGCTCAACCGACTGAGCCACCCAGGTGCCCTGAGATCTTGCATTTTTAAAACTCCCTAGATGATTACAGTGAACAGCCAGGGCTGAGAGCTACTCCGTTAAGTGATGATGTTAAGTCTCCTACATAGTTAAAAGTCATTGTGAAACTGGTTATCTGTCTCAATTGAGTTGCATTATTGTTAATGGGTATCAAGTTCTGAACAGTGGACTCTAGTTTTTAAAAATCCTATTAGTTATAAAATCTATAGCACAGTTCTGTATTAATTTAACAAGTATAAGCACTTTTTCTTTTATTCCATTTAAGTGATTGTTTTAAAAGCATGCATTGTTTCTCGGTACAGTGTTTGGATAATGTGATCTTAAATTTGGCAGCTTTGAAGTCTTACTGGTGGGTGTCCTTTGGTAATCTTATGTTAAAGCACTAAGGTATTATTTTCCACCTGCTTTTCCTAACTCCTTAAAGTTGAGTGCCTATATTAACTTTGTATATGCAAAAGCATAAGCTTTGCTTTCAGTAAGTCTTTTTCTCAAAATAGGATATATCTTAGTATTAATAAAAGGACATACATGTGTTTAAAGTTATAATATGGTCCCTGTTTTTTTTTTAAATAGACTTTATTTTTTAGAGCAGTTTTAGGTTGACAGTAAAACTAAGAAGGTACAGAGATTTACCATATGTTCCCTGCCCCCACATACGTACAGACTCCTCCTTTTCAGCATTCCCTGCCAGAGGTAGTGATGAACCTACATTGACATCATTATCACTTAGAGTCCATAGTTACATCAGGGTTCGCTCTTGGTGTTGTACATTCTGTGGGTCTTGACAAATGTATAATTAATTGGTCCTTGATTTTAAGACTTTAAAATGTCTTATTTACCAGTGTTTATTGCTGATAGTCATCTCTACAAAGCCACAACTTATCTCACTGTCCCTAGCATAAGCAATCTTACACAATGTTCTGAATTTAGCTTTTAAATACCCATTTTTCAGTGTTTGTTGAAAACTAAGTGCCAGAATCTGAAACAGATCCAAGTAGCCATCTTAATTTCCTGTCCTATATATTTAAATTCCCCCAGCATTTATAATGGATAAACTGCTTAAAGAAAGTTTCATATTCTTTAAATTCCACTTAGAGGCGCCTGGGTGGCTTGGTCGGTTAAGCGTCTGACTTCGGCTCAGGTCATGATCTCGCGGTCTGTGAGTTCGAGCCCTGCGTCGGGCTCTGTGCTGACCGCTCAGAGCCTAGAGCCTGTTTCAGATTCTGTGTCTCCCTCTCTCTCTGCCCCTCCCCTGTTCATGCTCTGTCTCTCTCTGTCTCAAAAATAAATAAACGTTTAAAAAAAAAATTAAAAATAAATTCCATTTAGTGTTTCCATAAGCCAAATACAAATTTTGGGGAAAGGTATGTTCCTCTTGAGGATGTTTTGTGTAAACAAGAATTTTTTTAAAACGTGAGGACAAGGGATGGAGTAGTCAGGGGAAAAGGAATAATATGAACTTAGGGAATAATAAACTACATGAGGTTTTTATTTGCTAAGTATGGGCCAGAAATTTTCCCATAGCCTTTTAGGCATTGTGAAGAGGTGGCAAAGCTGATTAAATAGTTCTCATTTTCTAGGAGAAACACTGCTATTCTTGATACTGAGACCTGGGAAATTTTTCTTCTGCATCTTCATAAAAAGCCACTATGACATAAAGTGAACCATATTTTCAGAAATACCCTGGAGTAAATACTATAGAGCATTTCATAGGGCTGTTCTTTGTAAGACTTCTTGCTATAAGTAGATGGTATAAGGCCAAGGTTGATTGATTCCATCATTCATTTATTCAGCAAATATATGAGCACCTGCTTTGCAGCATGTGAGTGCAGTAGTGAATGAAAAGTCTCTGCTCTCATGAAACTTCATCTTTTTTGAGCAGACAGATAATAAGTGAATTCATCATATACTGTCAGAATATACACTACAAATAATAAAGCAGGATATAAGAGATAAAGATTGACTAGGAATGGGGTAAAAAAGCTATTTTAGATAGTACAGTAGTCTCGAGTGGTCTGAAGAGGTAACATTTTTATTTTTTATTTACTTATTTTTTGAAGAGGTAACATTTTTAGTAGCTCCCTAAAGAAATGAAGAGTTCAGCATAATTAGTTTTAATTTTTTTTTTTTAAGGTTTATTCATTTTTGAGAGACAGAGTGTGAGGGGGGAAGGAGAGAGAGAGAGAGAGAGAGAGAGAGACAGAATCCGAAGCAGGCTTCAGGCTCTGAGCTGTCAGCACAGAACTTGACGTGGGGCTGGAACTCATGGACTGTGAGATCATGACATGAGCCGAAGTCAGATGCCCGATCAACTGAGCCACCCAGGTGCCCCATCAGCATAATTAGTTTTATTGGGAACCCAAATTCTATGGGATCAGTCCAGACCAAAGATAACCTTACTTAGTTCAAGGATAAAACTATGTAAAACTGCATATCCTAAACTGGAATACCATGAAATGACTTCCTACTGGATATTAATAGCTGTAGACTCTTCACACATTTGGAAAAGTGCTGGACCATGTGGAAACAGGTTTCTTTACTGCAGTACAACTCAGAGACATTAATGTGTTTTTAAGAGGGGGAGGATATGATTTGTAGCATATCCTAAACTTAAACACAGAACCTTTTTTTGTTGTTTTGTTTTTTAAAGGCATAAATTTAGCACCTTGCATAGACCAGGGCTTGTAACAAAAGCTGACCCAGAGGTATATACATGGATTGTGTATATCCTTTGCATGGTTTTCTATAAAGAATATTTTTTAACATCATGTAGGAACATTTGATAAGAATCAGTTGAGAATTAATTGTATACTGATTTATTAGGGGTCAGCTGTGAAAATAGCTTTTAGAATTTTGAAGTCTAGACCGTGAAAATACTCAAGGATACAGTGGTTCTCAACTGAGGTTGTACACAATAAAATCACATGGAGAGCTTAAAACAAAATAAAACAAACCTTCAATGCCTGGGAGCCCTAGGTGTTGGTATTTGTTAAACCACTCCAGGTTTTTATGTGCAGCAAAGGTTGAAAACCACTGTTACAGATTAATGATTAGTTGTATAGTAACAGAATACAAGTTTTACTGGGCAAATAATATTGAAGCTGTGAAAAATGGTAGTGTTACTTAATTTTTCTCAGAATTACTTTACTTTAGTTAATTTAAGTGCTGCTTATCAGTGCTTTATATGGCTCTTCTTAGTAATGCTCAAGTCATTTTCCTGAATAAGCTTGTCTTAATAAAAATACAATTTTCTGAATTAATGATGTTTTATCAAGTGGCCTCAATGTCTTTAAAGCTGACTTCAGTCATGCTGGGGGAACTGAAGGAGCACCCAGGGAAATTCCAGGATTATTTGACAGGGATGCTGTGTATGATAGGAATTGCATAGGCAGCATCCTAGAAGAGACCATGGGCTGTTTTCCCAAGATGCAGAGGCAGACAGAGGAGAAATTTTGCGTGTGGATGGAAGAGCTAACTCACCTTGACACTGGTGAAGAGAACAAGCAGCTGTCGAACCCAGGGAACTTAAAATGCAACTAGTCATCCAAAGAATTACCCTTCTCACCCAGTCTGGGGCATGCAGATGCCTGATTTCCAAGAACTATCACAGCAGCCCTTTGGTTCTTGTGCAACTTGTTGAAATGTTGACAGTACAGTAGAATTCCCAAAGACAACATTTTCCAGTTAACTTGACCAAAAATGGGAATATTACAGAACAAGCTTTGAATCTATCACAGAAATCAATTGTGTTAACTATCTGCTTTTTGGATTGTGTAAGAAGGAATATGCTTTTGGCTATTGTAAGTTTCTTTTGATGGTGTTTTAAAAAGTACAATAGTAAACAGTTGCTTTTAAAAAAAAATACTCAAAACAGCAGAGTTGGATAATTTTAGCTTGTGTTTCATTACATATGGTTGGAACATAGAACCACATTTATACGATAATAGGAGTGATCCTCATCTTTATGCTTTTTTCATGCCAAAAACATAAATAAGATATAAGATAGGGAATGTTAGTGAATCCAGATAGGTAAGTAGTGAATTCTTTGAGAATCTCTTAACATTTATTCTCCCCAAACATTGTTGACTCTTCTGATTCCAAAGGAGGGAATCATGTAATTAATCCCACTCTGAAGATCATAAATGATGAATGCACTGCATGAACATTTTTATGTCATTCTTCCATATGTCATTTAATGAATGCATTTGTTGCAAGTCTTTAATGAATTACAACTTTCAGTAACATTTGTATGTAGGAAGAATGAATTAATTTTTGAGGATATATACACTCTGTACCTACTATGCAAGATATTGTAGAGAAAGCAGATAAGAACAGAGTTTGATTGCTTGCATGAGGACTTTTCATTGCTACATAGATGAATTTTTATCTTGAGCATTAACTTAAAGCTCACTGCCTGAGGCAGTAACCTGGCAGACATCATTCAGTGAAATTGTCTGGTACCTTGATGTAAAGAGTACCTCTAGAGGAAATAGATGAAATGGTCACTCTGTTAAGCGTATGTATTAAATGGGTTTTTAAGTTACTAGTGACTAACTGTATTAGCTAATGTACTACCAATTTAATTTTGTTTTTAATCCCCGGACTGAAAATAAATGGCCCTTTGGCATGTTAAAGGGCCCACAGAGTATGTCAAAGGGGAGAAAATATCACAGGATTGAAAGTCTTGCAGTATGATAGCTGTTTTTATGTGTGGCCTGAGATTGGGAAATACTGGTATTTTATGTTTTCTGGGTTGGTGAGAAGCCACTAAATTAGGATGAAATTTTTTAGTAGGAATATGTAACTTTGCTAATACTGTTTTTGTTTCAAATTTTGCTTTCTACTGGATTTCCTTACAATAAAAATTTATTGGTTTTTCCCTTCAAATTTATAATTTCATAACTTCTCCATATGAAACAGATTAATTATTTTAATAATGAAGTTGCAACGTTGGAAAAGCTAATTCTGTTTTGTAAGAGGAAGGATAGGTGGTTTATATAACAATGAAGACCTTTATTTTAATAGTTTATCAGGAACTTTACTCAGAAAATGGTCAGTATTTTAAGAATTTATCAGTAACTTAGAAAGTTATTAGTATATTTTCTATTTAGTTCTTTATCCAAATATTTGTAATTTTTAAATTAACTGTAATAGACCGAGCCAACTTTTTTTTTCCTTTTCTAGTTTTGAATTGAAAAACTGTGTGATTTGGTTTTTTCGTTTTAGAACCTGATGGGTAAGAATTGGGAGTTAACTTTCGGGAGGCGTTAATGTTCTCAGGTCTCTTTGAAGAATGTATATAGGAATTGATGAAAAAGACTAGAAGTCTCTTAATTGTGTAATGATGGTCAGATTTCCTGAACTTGATATTTGACAAATAGGAGTAAGTTTGGAAACACCAGTGCAACTTGCAATAAATTTCTTAACATCAGCTAAGCTCTTACATAATATTAGTATGAATTTTCAACATAAACTATGATAGGAGTTAATTATAACTGATGTATTTTTCTCTGAAATGATAATACAACATTTGTAAATTACTTCAGCTAGTATCATTTTTAGATTAAGTTTTATATCAACAGGAAGAACATTGGTTTGGGATGACTGACTAGATTTTAACTAATCTGCGGTCATTATTTGAATTTGAGATATTTTCAGGGAAGTTCTGTCTTCAGTTTCTTCCTGAGATCACTGATTTTACTAGACATGGAGTTTTAGGCATAAAAAATGTCAATATAGGGGTGCCTGGCTGGCTCAGTCGGTAGAGCACGTGACTCTTGATCTCAGAGCTATGAGTTCAAACCCCCCATTGGGCATGGAACCTACTTAAAAAAATAAATTTAAAAAGTTAATTTCAGCATGTTAACATGACTACTTTTTAATGCATGTATAAACTGTTTCAAGTACTTAGCAGGTTTCTTTTTTGTTTCATGATTTAATATTTGATATATTAAGGATGTACTGATGCTTTTTATTTTTAAAATAGAAAATAATTCATCTTTTAAGAACACAAATTATTCCTAGTATTGACCGAATATATTCTAGTTTTTGTTATTAGATAATTGAGCAAAAAGTCTATAGATATACTTTTTGCCTTTAAGAGAAAAATGAAAAAGTTTTAGTGGACTAGAACTATCAAACATAGGTTTTATTTGTTTATTTTGTGTGGGAGGAGGGCCAGAGAGAGGAAGGAGACAGAGAATCCCAAGCAGGCTCCACATGCTGACACAGGGCTGAAACCCAGGAACCGCAAGATCATGACCTGAGCCGAACTCGAGTCAGACACTTAACCAACTGATCCACCCAGGCGCTCCTCAAACATAGGTTATAATAATTGATATTCTAGGTAAGAATGATATTTAGGATATTTGAGAAGGTGTTAAACATTAATAATTTGGGACACCTTTCTACATAATTTTGGATAAAGAAGTGGAAAGAGGTTTTGGTAGAAAAAGGAAACCAGGATGTATTGATTTAATTCGTAGAATATATTTCAAATATTAAAACTTATTCTAAAGTAAAATCTGAAATTTTGTGGTTTGGAGTGCTTAACCTTAATGATTTTGAAGCAGAAACATACGTACAAATTTTATCCTGATTTTTAGTTTCTCACAGTGCCTTGAAAATTAAAATGTGAGCTGTTATAGGAAATATTATTTTGAAAAACAGTAAGTTTTTATATGAGTTGTGCATTAAATGGTTACACCTTGTCCAGATTGCACAATTTAAAAATTCCTCTTTCAAAAAAATTTTGTTTCTGTATTACATATATTTACAGAAATATCCAGTATTGAACTTTTAAAAAATAACTGCTGTTTTGGATTATTGAATTCTCCTTCAGTGAGGCAAAGCCTGTATCCCTAAGATTATACCCCCTCATCTGTGGGGGTTATGTTTCAAGACCCCAGTGGATGCGTGAAACCACAGATAGTACCGAACCCTATAAATAGTTTGTTTTTTCGTATACAAACATATGTATGATAAGGTTTAATGTATAAATTAGGCACAGTAAGAGATGAGCAGCAATAATAAAATACAACAATTATAACAATATATTGTAATAAAAATTATGCGAATGTGGTCTCTCAGAATATTTTATTGTACTGCACTTACCCTTTTTGTGATGATGTGAGGTGATAAAATGCGTATGTGAGGAGAAGTAGTGAGGTGAATGATACAGGCACTGTGATGTAGTGTTAGGCTACTTTTGACCTTCTGACCGTTTGTCAGGAGGAAGATCATCTGTTTCCGGACCATTGTTGACTGTTGGTAACTGAAATCATGGCAGTGAAACCGTGGTTAAAGGGAGACTGTTGTACGTTTAAGTACTAAAACGAAGAAGTGGGAATCACTTATGGATTATGTGGTGGCATTTTTATATACGTGTATGTATTGTTTGAGAAGTGCCTAGTGGTCTTCCCTAATTTCTTTCTTTTGAATTCCTTTAATTTTCCTAGAATTTTAAGAAGGTTAAGGAATGTATCCTGTTTGGACCTCTTTGTAGTATATAAAGGGCTAATGCTGGAAGAAACTTCTTTCAACCTAAAACATTAATCTAGATGTCGTTGAAATACTTTTTATTTAAGAATAAAATCCCATTTCTCTAATATGTACACATGAAATTAGGTGATGATATTTAAAAGGGGGCATTATCCCCTCACTAAAGATAAATGTGTTTTCTGATAATCTGTCTACAGACTACTTTCTGCCTAGTTTGTACTAACTCAGTGTTGTAGGATATTAGATTTTTAATCATTTTAAGAGTATTTAACCAGATTAGAACGATCTGGTTATTTGAGCCACTTGTTAGATAATAACTGTCTTACTTGTATTGATGCATATTTTGTGCGCATCATTAAAAATGAGTGTAATAAAAGCCCAAATAAAATTTCAATTTAGAACACAACACAATGAAAATCTTAAGATTTAATATCTTGTATAAAGTTTTTTTTTTTTTTAACTTAGAATAAAGGATTCTATTATTTTGGGGTCCAAGAGAAAAAACCTTTTTTTCTTGTTACCAAGTCAGAGGATTGAGCCTTATCTCAAGGGGTCTGGTCTGTGTGTGTGTGTCTGCACGTGTGCACATATGCCCACTTCTAAAATAACTAATTTTTGTATTTTTTTATTGTTACATTTGACAAGTTGTTGGAGACAGATAACAATGGAATAGTCTACAGGGATTTTTATTAATATAATATCCATTCATGTATGTAAGAGTTGCCCACATATAAATCTAGTTGGGGTGATAAAATTGGAGAAAAAAGTTACTTTATGGATTTTGTTTTTGTCATGTAAAGGTTTTTGACCTCTTGTGTATTTCACTAGCAGACTGAGTTAAAGAATAATTTTGCTTCATTGCTTTTGTCATTCTACAGTGTTATGTAGATTTAGCAGCAGAGACCCAGGTCTCTGAGTCTAGGTATATCTCAATTTACATAAGATTTATTACTTAAAATTTGTGTGCAAGTCAGAATATTAGAAATGAAATAATTTTAAACGATTAAATCTGCTTGTTAATGGAAGAAATGCTGTAGTGAATCCTTTTGTTGAGCAAATAAAGCACCCAAATTGATATCACTGATAATTTTCATTTTTAATATACAGCTGAATTTGCCTAATGATACAGCTACATGAAAGTTGTAGGTAAGATGGTGAACAGGCTTCTTCCTGTCATCATTTGTTTAGAATAACAGATTATAGGCAAGCTGTCTAGTAGAAGGTGACCTTTTAAAGTAATTGTACCTGTTACATTTTGTTTAGCTTATATTTATTTCCCTCTCTGCAGTTTGAATTATTTAAATGATACAGTGAGAGCACAGTGAAAGAGATTTTGTGGAATGCCACGTTAGAAAATACAGCATCAAAACAATTTGAGCAAATTTATTAAACTTAAAATTTTTTTACTGTGAAAATTGTTCAGTAAAAATTGTTCTCGAAGAAAAATTCTTCTCAAAATCCTCTCCATAAATGGCATCTATGTCCTTAATCAGTGTACAGATAAGAAATTTGTTTTTTTAATTTGTCCAGAACAGTTGTATGATACATGGATTGTACACAACGTGAATAACTTCGGAGTTTCTACACTTTTCATTTTTTTTTTATTTCTGTTTTTAATTTCTCTGAATTTTAGGAAGGTTGGTGGGGATTGAAAACAAACTATTATTACTGGCATTGAGTAGATCTTATATTAAATTTACTACAACATAAAATAGAAGACATCCTAAAAAATGAAGGAGTAATAATCTATGAGGAAGTGTATTCTTTGGTAATAAACTCTTACGACTTTGAGATTTGGAAAGAATGTTATTAAATAACTGATTTTTATTTTATTGCACTTTCTTTATATATTTTACCTAACTGCATTTGAAGTGTAACAATTAATCTAGATAAATAAAAGTTTCAAAAAAGAAATGTTTCTTGTTACTCTATTGAGGATAGCATTGGTTGTTATATTAGTGATTGTCTACCAGTTAATTCACATTAGGTGTTTGGGAGTCAAGAAACCTGCTTTTCCATTATGCAATATTAGTTTGTGGTCAGAATAATTAATAGATTTTACATGATGTTTTTGGGATGATTTTCAGGTTTTTTTGTAATTGCTATATTGAAAAAGGTAATAATACCAGTGTTAACATAAAAGGTTGAGATTCTTTTTCTTTACACGTTCTACTGAGTTATCCTATTAAAAATTGAGGAATATTTGGAAAATAGAGTTTAGACTACTTCAGGGAGTAATCAGAAAGCTGGAATGGAGATATCTTTAACAGGGATCATAGAGATGGAGATGTGGCTAAAATCATATCTAATTTTTGTGTTCTTTGTGAACATGGTACAGATATTTCAGTTTTGTTCTCTGAATCCTCAAAGCAGTAGGTCATGAGTTTGTTTCTGAAATAGGAAGATAAATTGAAAGATGGTGACCTCTTCAGGTGCCCTGTTTTCCGAACTTTTAGGTTTTGTTGAATACCCAGATACGTGACCCGAGTTATCTTATGAATAACTCCCCAATTTTCCCAACTTTGTAGTTAGTGGTGAAATGTTAAAATGAAATTTTCTTTCTTGAGATCAACTTTCTAACTACTCTGATAATCTTGAATATTTGCTTTTACCTCATCTTTGATCCTCTCAAAATTAACTCTTAATCAGTATCATAGATAACTTTCCTGGGTGAACAAAATGACTTGTCATTTACTAGTATGATATAAGGACAGATGTAGTCCTTAAAACTTTATTCCCACCTTGCAAACTTTATAATGTCTAAAATTTTAATAATTGAGATGAGTAGAATGAAAAAAGTACAAAAAGTTTTATTTTGGAAATGACATAATGCCAGGTGCCTGGCTGGCTGGCTCAGTCAGTGGAGCATACGACTCTTGATATTGAGTTCAAGCCCCACATTGGGTGTAGAGATTACTTAAAAAACAAATTAGTAAAAATTTAATTAAAAAAGGGAAAATGACTTAATGCCTAAACATAAAATTTCATTGTATATTGCATTTAATTTCCATTTAGCTCTGTTTTCTCAGACATTTTTCTTTTTACTGAAATAGCATTTGATATTATTCTGGAGAAAATAGACACACAGATTTTGGTATTTAAAGCTGTTTTTTAAGAGATGGCACTTTTCTGTGTAGCTTTTTGTTTTTTTTCTGGTAGATGTAATTATTTGTCTTTTTCAACAGCTGCTTTGAAAATGACTGCTTTTTATTTTTTCACATTGTTCTATGTGTGCATATATAATTTTTGACAGTAATAAAAATACAGCATAAGTATTCTCAAGTATGTTTTCTCTTATATTCGCAAATACAGATTTTCACCTTGGTAAGTATTTTGGTATGGAATGAAAACGCCTTTTTTCTTGAGTAGGTTCTGCCAAAATGCAAATTTCCTCCTGCAGCTCTTCAGGTTTGTCCTTCCCCTCAATTCCTTATTCCCCCCACACTGCATTCTCTCACTTGCCTACTGCCACATATACTCTCCCTTCTTAGACCCCTTGGCTAGGTAATTGCTAAGAATGCTTCTTTCAGGTGTAGCTTTTTTGAATCTGACTATCTGGACTGAGGCCAAGTGTGATTTCCACCTTTCTCATGATGTTGTAGATAGATAATGGCCCTGGGCATAGGCCCTTTAATGACTGTGGCAGTAGAGCTTATATGGGATCGTTTCGCAGTAACAAGATAGATTTTTTTCTCTCCTAGTGAGGGGTTTCAGGAGATTGGCTATACTGGGGAGGACAGAAGGAATTTTCTCTGAGCTTTGTTGTATATTATTATAGTTATAGAAATGGGAGTTGAAGGGGCAAAGTGTGTCTTGGGCCATTGCCCCACCTTTCCTTGGGCCCGAGACTTAACAAGAGAGACAAGGAGGAGTGCGTTTCTAGGGTGTCTGAGATACTAGAGGAATTCCCATCTCTCAGATCTAATTAGACCTCATACTGGGAGACTGACACTTGTGTTAGTGGGAAGCTCTGTAGGCTAAGATGGTGCAAAATATGAAATAATCCAAAAATGATCTCTGTTTGGGTATGAAACACTTTTATATGAACACACCCAAGCTGACATTACACTTCAGACAAAAAGAAACGTACAAAAGCCCATTTGTGAAGATCTCAGTAATCCCAGGAAAGCATTTGCTTAATAAGTGGGGTTAATCTATGACCAGTGTGAGGCACCAATCCAGGCAGGGATGTTTTCTCATAGCTGCTCCTGCTTTTTTTTTTTTTTTTTAAATAAAGTTTGTTTATTTTGATAGAAAGAAGGGGGAGGGGCAGAGAGAGAGAATCCCAAGCAGGCTTCGCCCTGTCAGCACAGAGCCCAGCTTGGGGCTCGATCTCATGAACCATGAGATCATGACCGGAGCTAAAATCAAGATTCAGACACGACTGACTAAGCCACCCAGGTGCCCCTTTTCTCAAAGCTTCTTGCATGCAGGCTCTGTAGAGTAGAATTTACATGTAAAGATAAGCAAACAAATAAAATAGTGCAGGTGCTAATTATAGTGGAAAGATGGGGCAGTGGTCCAGTATTCTGCTGGTATGTCATCTTTAGCTCTTGCCATAACTCTGTGAAGAAATGAGTCCTAGAGCTAAGTAGTAGTAGGCAGGACTTCAACCTGTACGTTGGCTGCCAAAAATCTGTACGTACTTCCTATGCTGTTCCGTCTTGTATATTTCCAGTTCTCTCAACACTGAACAACTGTAATGTAATTCATTTCTGGTTCCACCTAATTAGGACTCAGATCTCTCATCTGTAAAACAAGAGTGGTAAATTATGTATTACCTTACATCATTTTTAAAAATTTTGTGCTTTTGGTAGTGAAATTCTAAAAGGGGTTTGTCAGGGATAAATGCAGTAAAGGATGTTGGTTTTGTTTTGCTTTTTTGTTTTGTTTCACATTCTCTCAGTGAGATTTAAAGAACATTTTTTAAAGAAGAAAATAATAGGTTGAATGAAAACTAATTCACAAATTTAAACACTTGATGACAGTAGTAGAGAAGGTTAACCATAAAAGAGTAAACTTCACTATGTCAGAAATGTGTGATGACACAGATACATCTGTATTTTATTATTTGAAAAGTTAGAACCTGTGTGTAGGCTAGGATGTAATTGAGAGGGTACAAACCTATTTCTAGCATAAAATGGATGAATCGATGTTCATAAGTCAGTGGATTGCTTGACTTTTAATTTTTTGCCTTGTAATTGTAATGAGCAGCAAAATTTTCAAAATCTTGCAATCAGGAGGAGAGGCAGCACTTTGATTAACCACAGGCCAATTAGTTATTAACTAATTGTGTTAACATTTACCTTTATAGAGATATGCTATTAAGGATTGTAGAAAAACTAGAAAGTCATTATAAATTTATGTTTTAAGATTGTGACAGACATCAAGTTTAGCAGATGGGAGAATGTGTAGTTTGGCTAATCCTTAAATGTCACATGGAATGTGCTTACATTAATGATTAATTTTTAAATTGGAAATGTTTCCATGTGTAACTTTACTTGAAGTGACGATTTTGATGCTTTTGAAAGCCAAAGTAATCTTAGTAGCAGTGCATTTGTTCTCACAGTATAGAGAAGAATCAAGTGGGAGAGAGGACAGTATCTCCATGTTTATTCCATCCTGTAATGAATTGTTAGAGTCAAATTGGAAGAATAGTTGCTGCTTCTCTCATTAATGTGCTGAATTTTCCCAGCTCCTCCTCCATAGCTTTTTTTCCCTTTCTTTCTTTTAAAAGACAGATACAATTACTACAGGATCTTACCTGTCTCTTACTTCTGCTGTGCAGCAAGAATCACTTTTAAAAGAATATCACAAATTATCACCATCAGGTAGCTCGTATTTACTTAGTGGTTTAAAGTTCAAACCCTAATGCTGAGTGCTTTAAACCTACTTTATTTCATCTTGGTTTGCTAATGATAAGTGTAACATAACCTTGGAACATAAGATCATTAATTTTGGTTTCAAGTTGGAAGAAAGATGGAAAGGCATCCATTCCTTTATTAAAGTTTGTATAGTATTGACTTGTCATTGTTTTGGATAGACTGGAAATGAGAAATGACACTGATAATAATTTAACTTTTAAGTATAATTAAAATATGAAAATATCACTGTCTTTGTTTATGATGAATACTAAATTTAAGCTAAGCTATAAGGTGTGCTGTTTGGAAATATGGAAGATACAAGAATGAAGCCAGATAACAAGTTTATGCTTGTATTTCCTACTGATGAAGACTTTCAGACAAGTTATTTCCATGGGTAGGTGATGTTAACTCTGCATGTACATATACAACTCTACTCTTTGCATGATTCTACATGTAGGAGTGGTACAATTTTGACTTGACTGTTGACCTGATGCCTCAATTTGGTGGTTGTAGGGGGGAGGGATGTGAGAGCAAGAGGTGGTGAATGGTACTAGTGGTGTAAATTTTAAAATAAATCTTTAATTTTTTGCAAAACAACACTTAAGCCCTTTTAAAAATAGAACATTTGGTCAAATAGTCAATATTGTACTTGACCCTCATATCTTCTGCACCCAAGTATTTGGACATCACACAGTATCTTGATTCCATAATAATCATTTTGAACTCTGACGAGAACTCCATAAATAATAGAGCTTTCTTTTCTTTTTTAGAAAAGAAAAACGTCAAACATGAACTAATTTTTTTCTATTTGAGCTAAAATCCATTACCAACTGATACTGGGGCTACACTATTGAATTTTCTGAACTTGATTTACCCTTTTGGGGGAATTGGAAATTATCTTTAAGTAGTCAACTGAAATTGTAATGATCGTCAGAATTTCATATTGTGACATGTCTGTTCTTATACAGTGGCACTTAACAACTCGTTTGCTTTTATTTGGTCATTTTTATTTTAAAAATGTTGCTACATAAACTTTTGGTTTGGGACCTTTGCTTTAAGGGATAAATATCCCAGATGTGTTTCATGTTTTGTTCAGTCACAATTCACACAATGGATGCTTGTATTAAAATTAATCTTTCATTGTGTTCTATTTTAATGAGTCATTGGCATATGTATTCCTTCATAGTCCAGAGTTTCATAAAATAGGTGTGTTGAATGTAAAACAGTCTTGATATTAAAAAAATCTTTATGGAAATAAATAATTTGCCTGCACTTTATAAATAGCTGTTGGGGGGAGAAACTGCATTCCTTTATTTCTGCTTTATTCTAAAATGAAGATGGTAGTAAGGGATGTATTTCATAATTGAATGAAAACTCTATTTTTGTTTTTTGCTATTAGAAAAAGGGTAGCATTAGCATTTAAAGCATGTATCTATTCTACAAGCATGATTATTGAGTTATTTTAGCATGAATCACTGCGGTTTAATTTCTTTGGAAATCAGCTGCCTTTTTCGGCTAGTTAGGGTGATTTGGAGGTAGAAGGGATCTTTTTTTTTTTTTTTTTTCCAGTTAGAACTTTAATATCTTCCTCTAAAATAACCCATAAGGTTGCGTATCGTTGCCTTGGAATGTGAGCTGGTTGTCTTTCTCAGGGAAAAGAAAATTTAGATATTCCTAACAAGACATCCTAAGCAAAATCCTGAAGGTGGATTTTGTGAGTATTGTCTTTTTGTAGAAAAAGTATTTCTTTTTGTAGAAAAAGTGTTTCTTTTTGTAGAAAAGAGTATTGTCTTTTTGTTATAAAATGTATAACACCCCTGATATTTTTATTTTTTAAAGTTTATTTTGAGAGAGAGAGAGAGAGAGAGAGGGCGAGCACAAGTGGGAGAGGGGCAGAGAGAGAGGGCGAGAGAATCCCAAGCAGGCTCCTGCTCAGCGTGGAGCCCAATGTGGGGCTTGATCCCATGAGATCCCATGAACCGTGAGATTATGACCTGAGTCGAAACCAAGAGTCGGGTGCTTAACCGACTGAGCCACCCAGGTGCCCTGATCCCTGGTATTTTTAAAGGGCTTTATTGGATATAGTCAAGTAGAGCTCCTAATGTTAACCTTATTTCTTTAGAATAGAAAAATATGTATTTGACTTTCTTCTTTGAATCTAACAGTGACTTTTTAAGTATTAGCTACTAAGAGAAAGAACTAGATTCATTCTCTGAAAAACTATAAATTGACTTTTAATAGTTTGCATCAGTTTTTTTCCTTAAAAAATCAGTTTTACTTTCTCTGTGGAGTCTTCTCCTTTTTCATAGTCTTTTGCTCTATAGGAATGTGACGAGAATTCAGTGTAACTTTGTTCAGTACAGTCTTGTCTTCTGTTCTTCATAATAACACTCCTTTTCTCCTTTTCAAATGTGTCCCTCATCTTATAAGCTTGGGTTATCTTTTCCACTTTCACATCATGTACAAAATATTAGATGTATAAAGTGCAGCTTTTCTGACCAGGTAGAGTAATAAGATAAAGGCAACTGGCATTTAGAGGGCTCTTAGTTGCAGAAGTATTTTTCACCCCACAAGTTAGATACAAGTATACATTTTCTTTCCTCCCTAGATGGACCTCCAGTTGTAGCTCATTATGATATGTCTGACACCAGCTCTGACCCAGAAGTGGTAAATGTGGACAATTTATTGGCGGCTGCGGTAGTTCAAGAGCACAGTAATTCTGTAGGAGGCCAGGACACAGGAGCTACCTGGAGGACCAGCGGGCTTCTAGAGGAGCTGAATGCGGAGGCAGGTTGGTCTCCCTCCCCTCCCCCTTCTCTAACGGTGTACTGTGCATGTGTCCTGGCAGCTGTTTTCCTTGTAGTGGACCTTGCCGAGGAGAGCAGGCCAACTAGAGACATCTGGCTTTCGATGATTGTGACTATCCAGGGTGCCCTTTACAACTGAAGAGGAGATGTGGGTAGCGTGTCTGTCATTCATCTTTCCTAATATGAAGGAAGCAAAAATGAGAATTAATTGTAGGCACAGGTAGATTTCAGTATACCTATTTCTTGGGTTAAAAATGCTTAACATACGTTAACTACTCAGATGACCTTAATACTCCCCCACCCTCCCCTTCTCCAGGGGTTTCCCTCACTTAATCTGTATAGCAACCTTGCAGTATGGGGAGGGAGCTGATTACACCTGCCCCCTGGGGCTGTTCCTAAGAAGGGCTGCACTGTTTCTTCTGCTTCTAGGGGTGCCAGTGTCCCTGTCCCTGTCCATTCCTCTCCAGTAGTTCTCATGTTTGTCTTTTCCAACCCTTTTCTTTCAGTTTCTGCTTCTCGTATCTCAGGAAAATCTCTATCCCTGTCTTGCATAATTTATCTGGGCTCTATAATAATTCTGAAGAGTGATATTTATTCACTAAAAAAAACCATTGCATTACTTTTAAAGACCTTCCCTCCAACTCCAACTGTCCTGCAGTGTGTTCCTCAGTACTTTTTCAGCATTCTTTCTCATTTAAGCCTTTTTCTTAAAGCACTAGTTCTTAAGTTTGAGAAAAGAGGGTGAGGGGATGGAGAGACTACTTTTGTAGTGTGTATTTTCTTTAGTGCTACAGAAGTTAGCACTACTATTAACTATAGTTAAATTATAAATCGCCTTGGCTTTTATGAGCTAATCCTGTAAATCACTACCTAAAATATGTTTATGGCAAATGAGTTTTGCAAAAATAATAATGGACTTAGAACTTGTTATACTGAAGTTGTTAAGAAATAAAAAAGAAGACAGAACTCCACAGATCATTTGTCCTTAATTCTTCCTTTCATAATCTTTGATTGGAACAAAATAAAAATCTCTGGTTGAACTTCTGATTAATTTATAGTGACTAATTTTGGAGCAGGACCTAGATTTAGTTTTAAGTAGGTTTAGACTGCTAACTATTTGACCTTGACCTTGGACAAGGTGTTTCTCCTCTGGACTTTAATTTTTATATGGATAAAGACTTGCTTTGCTCAACAAGGATCTTTTAAGGATTTATTATGTGTAAGTACTTTTAAAAATTAAGCAGTAATATTTTATATCAAAGGACAGTAGGTTGACCACATTTTGTGCAATATGTGTTTCTAAGTTACATATTTGTTCTGTATACTGGGAAATTTATCTTCATATTTTATCCATTGACAAATGGTCCATTCTATTTCAGTTTTATTTCCTTGTTTCTTAGTCCTTCCATTAAAATGTAGACCACTGCATAGTAAATTCTTGGAGAACACATCAAAATTTAACTTTTGTTTTTTATAGAGAGAGTTTTAATATTAATTTAAACCACATGGAATTGTTAATATTTGACTTTTTGACCTATAACCCAGCAGTTTCAGATATTTCAACCTAATAATGCAGGTTGTGGGGTCTTAAAGTATCCTTAAAGTTACCAGCATTTGGGGATAGCATCACATTTTAAGATTCAAGTAATTGTTAGCTTGGTTGTTTAAAACATCACTAGCCTTTGTGTACTTAATTCTATTTTTGGTTGTGTTTTTGAATTTCAGTAACACAGAAAAATGTTTTTTAAGTTTATCTTGAGAGAGAGAGAGAGAGCCTGAGTGTGTGAGCAGGGGAGAGGCAGAGAGAGAGAGAGAGAGAGTGAGAGTGTGTGAGCACTGTCAGCATGGAGCTCAGTATGGGGGTCGAACTCATAAACCGTGAGATCATGACCTGCGCTGAAATCAAGAGTTGGACGCTTAAGCTTAACCACTTAACCTCTTAACTAACTGAGCCACCCAGGTACCCCTCAGTTATACAAAATTTTAAGAGTATATCACTCAGGTATTTACCACCATTCTTAAGAAATGAAATGTGACAAAAATATGTGAGGGGGAACACCCATGGCTTCAACTCTGTTCCCCTTCCTTTTCCCTCTCCACTCCAAAGCTGTCTTGAATTTGGTATTTGATATTGGTATTCCTGTGTATGTATTTCTATTTTTACTGCATTTGTTACATATCTGTAAACAAGCATGTTTTAATATTAATTGCTGTTACATAGAAGGTAATCATTTGTAACTTTTTTCAACATTTTAAGTTTTATTCTCGTTGATAAGTATGGCTTTAGTTCATTCATTTTTTACTATTTAGTATTGACTGTATGAATATATCACAGTTGACTTACCCATTCTCTTTTTGGACATTTAGAGTGCTGTTCCTAATGATGCTACCATTAACATTTCTTGTATGTCTCTTGATACCTGTGTGTGATTAATTTCTCTAGGATATAATATATAGAGAACATATGTATGTATTGGGCCATAAATTGTGTGTAGATTTTTGTATATCATAAGACATGGTCATCACTGTTCAACAGATCCCGGTGACATTTTCTTATGAAGCCATTTATTGGCTCATGAAAGTCCTTTTTTCTAAATCTGACAATGCAGGTATGTGAGTAATAAAGAAAACTTCTAATATTCTCTAGTCTTGATATAATTGTCATAATGGGAACCCATCTTGCAGATTTTGAATATACTTACAGTGCCACAACAAAATGTTAACAGAATTTATGCTTGTTTGCCAATTTTATAGTTTTGAGATTTGAACTGTTAGCATCAATGAGATGTCATTCTTGTGGTTTTAGTTTAAGATAAATGTTCTGATGGTTAATCTGAGTTATCCTACTGTCCCTCCCAACAAAATAAAAACCCAGTCACTGAACTGACTATTCAGGGGTTAATCAGTAGCAGCATCTCAGATGATGTTCGCAGCCCCACTCTGTTTAGGATCCTTAAGCAATTATGTGATGTTCCAGTATGCAAAAGAGTTTTTACTCTTTAGTTTTAGTTTTAACCAAGAAAAAGAATTGAAATTAAGAAAGCCACTGGTCAACAGAAGATCTCAACTTTCCATTTCAACTCTTGCCATGTGTTTACTTTTCTCTTGGTTGGTGCTGGAATCGCATACTGTTGTAGGTGGCAGCTTGCTGCCAACAAGCATCTTGTTTTGAAGCAGCAGCCACTCACATACTGTGTGAACTCCAATAAATGACAGTTGTTTCCCTGTCTGTGGAACTGGAATAAAACTAGTATACACCCCGAAAGATTATTGTTTGTACTTAGTACAGAATATAGCACACAGGCCTTCAGGAATGCTAGCGGGCATTATGCTAATATAGTCATGCTGAAGTAGGCTGAGTAAGGAAGCAGGTGACTAATGGACCTAATCTGTGAATTTCTAATTTACTGTCCTCCCCTGGAATGAGTTGCTCTGGCTACAGGAATGTCCGATACTTGACCTGGGTGTCAAAATTACCCAGGGTGCTGATAAAAATTCAGAATCCTAGATTTCTCCTTGAAGATTCTGTAAGTAGATCTGGTATGGGGTCTGAAAAACCTGTTTTTGGTAATCACCCCCAGGTAACTCTTGCATTGGACATGTTTAGGAAACTATCAGTAGATCTGAAAATGGCTTAATTTTTATATATTGCTAGTAATAAATAGCTCACTGTGAACATAAATGCAGATGAAGCTAAGACCAGCAGAAGTCTGAAGTACTCTTGGGGTAGAAAGCTTGTAATTGTGATGAACTGAATTAGAGTGTTCCCCCGGCCCCCAAGGAAATTAAAACTAATACAGAAATGATAGTTTTTTTCCCATCGGCCTTCTTGTCAAGAAGGTAGGTTATTGAACATGTTCCCATCCCTGAAATACAGATGATAATCTTGATTTGTCCATAACACTAGTTGTAGTGCAGAGAAACAAATCTTGTTTCCTGTTCTTAGTGTAGGGCTTTTTATATTTAGGCTGGATTGGCCATGTTTCTCTTATTAGCACTTTAAAGTCAATGTAGCAGTCTTGTGAAGGAGATAAATTTGTTCAGGTTCCACTTATTTTTACCTGTTTTGTATGGACTATATATGATTTTAGATTTCTGACCCTCTCTTCCCCAACTTTAAAAAAAATTTTTTTTCATTTTATTATTTTAGAGAGAAAGTGAGGGTACATGAGTGGGGGGAGGGACAGAAGGAGGGAGAGAGAGAATCCTAAGCAGTCTCCACGCTCAGCACCTCACGTGGGGCTTGATCCCACAACCTTGGGATCACGACCCGAGCCGAAGTCAAGAATCAGATGCTCAACCGACTGAGCCACCCAGGCCCCCTTCTTCCCCTACTTTTTAAAGCTTTTTTAAAACATTCTTACTGAAAAAACTAAATACAAGGTAATAATTTACTACTTGGTTTAAAACTAAGTGAATAGTGACTTGAGATATTAACCTTTTTTATACTTAATAGGCTGTTGTCATCCGGTATGTAATAATTTCCTTTAATGTGCTGCAAATCAGTTCAGGACTAGTTCTTCCTCAGTAGATTTGTGATTTAAAAAATAACTACATTGGGGTGCCTCGGTGGCTCAGTTGGTTGAGAGTCTAAATCTTGATTTCGGCTCAGGTCATGATCCCACGGTCATGGGATCAGGCTCCGTGCTGAGTGTGGAGCCTGCTTAAGATATTCCCTCTCCCTTCTCCCCCCTTCTCCCTTCTCCCCCCTTCTCCCTTCTCCCTTCTCCTCCCTTCTCCTCCCTTCTCCTCCCTTCTCCTCTCTCCTCCCTTCTCCTCCCTTCTCCTCCCCTCTCCCTCCTTCTCCCCCCTTCTCCCTCCTTCTCCTTCCTTCTCCTCCCTTCTCCCTCCTCCCTCCTCCCTCCTCCCCTCACCCTCCCCACTTATGTGTGCACACTTTCTCTAAAAAATAAAAATAAAAAGTAAAATGATTTGTCCTTAAGAAAAAAGTAGCTACATTATTTCTTTGAAGACAAAGAAAAAAAATGTTTGCCATGATGATTTAGTTACTTTTTTATGCTGTTTCTTTCTGACTTGTGTGTTGAAAAGGTCTGTAGTGGGAGGACGAAAATTTAGAATTTTCTTATAGAGTACATGAAGTTATCTTTCCAAAGAGCCACACAGGCAAAGAGCTGCATAGAGAGGGCCTCCTGCCCCAATAAAATATAAGTCCTGTGATTTACTTTCAGTTTCATATATGGTAATTGTGGTATTTACACTTTCTCTACAGGGCTTATTCTTATCCTGAAACAGGAAAGATTAATTGCCATTGACAGTTTGAGAACTCCATAGCATCTTTGAGACTCACTTTTGTGTATGCTTTGGCCATTGCTCTGTCATTGGATTCCTATGAGGTCACGAGTTGGAGGGATGACAGTGGAGGATGGCCCAGGGGCCAGAGAACTAAGCCCTGCACAGGAGCTCCCAGAGGAATGTATGGCATTCTGAAGAGTGTTACGCTGAGAGAAAAGGACTAATAGTCCTGGGTCTGAAATAGATAGAAGAGGGGATGTATTCCTGGCCGTTGGAGAAAGCCTTGGTGTCTCTTGTAGAGCATGGCATCCCATAGACTTGGTGGGGTCTCAGCTGACTTGTTATCTGAATGGCACATTTTATCTAATGGCTCTGACAGGAAATGTGGCACAACTTTCACACCATTAGTCTAGAGTTAATATTCACCAAGAAATTTGTATTTAGTCCCTATCACTTTCCTCAGTATCCCTTACTTATTTGATACTGATTTAAAAAAAATATTTTTTTTTGTTTATTATTGAAAAACAGAGACAGAGCATGAGCAGGAGAGGGGCAGACACAGAATCTGAAGCAGGCTTCGGGCTCTGAGCATCAGCACAGAGCCTGATGTGGGGCTCGAACTCACAAACCATGAGATCCTGACCTGAGCCGAAGCCGGATGCTTAATCAACTGAGCCACCCAGGAGCTCCTATTTGATACCGATTTTTAGACTAAGCAGTAAAGATACTGGTTATCAGAGAACCTGATTTTAAGTGATCAATTTTAGAACATCACACAAGTTCTGTAAATACCAGCAAGGTTGGATTACAATTTTTATGGCCCAAATTGCACCGCCAGAATGATTTGAATTGCTCTAATGTGAAGTCAGTATGTAAATTACTAGTTTCTAGATCCATAATGAATGAATAAAGTTAGAAGAATCTTAAATATTGGTGACAGTTACCTTGTTTTTCTTAAGATATTGTAATAAAATTGTAAGCAAAAGTAGCATAGTAATTTTCATTTCTTCCCCTTTCTTTAAAAAAGTGATGATATTTCTAGATCTGAAATGAGGTTCTGTAGGTGATATGGTTATAATAATGAGGGACCTAATCAGTGAAGACCGGTTATTTAGAAATATTGATGACTGGGGCAGAACATTTCACAAGTTGGAATCATAAATTAGAATTGCGGGCTACCCTCAGATTAAAAAAAATTAAAAAAGAACTATGGAGATAGAACTGGGCACAGAGGCACTAAGAACTAATTCTGTCGTATTCTTGTCATGTTTTCTTAATTACTGTTGAAAAGATTTGGGTAATCAAATATAACTATATTTTAGTTACAATTATAGTAATAACTATAGTTATAGAAACCATGACTCCCACAACCTGCTTTTTTAGTTTGGTTTAATTCAGTTATCTTGTTTATTTTGGGGATGGTAAGGGCTGAGCCCTTTGCTGTGAGTCTACCACAGGGAGGTTTGTTTTGTGTGTTTTTTTAAAGTTTGTTTATTTTTGAGAGAGAGAGAGAGACAGAGTACAAGCGGGAGAGGGGCAGAGAGAGAGAGAGAGAGAGAGATGCAGAATCCCAAGCAGGATCCAGGCTCTGAGCTGTCAGCACAGAGCCTCATGCAGGGCTCAAACCCACAAACTGCAAGATCATGGCCTGAGCCGAAGTTGGACGCTTATCCAACTGAGCCACCCAGGTGCCCCTACTACAGGGAGTTTTAAGTGCCTCTTGGGGCTCAGCTGCTTAGAGAGTAGGCATGGAGAATTTTGGGGTGGTTGTCCACATAAATAATGAGCACTCATATAAGAATAAGGAATCATGATAGCGGGACATAAAATAGACACTAAGTGAGGTGCCAGTAATGTTTCATGGATGAGTGAAACCGTCTTGGAGTTGGTATTTGGCAGTCAAGGGAAGTGCCCTGGGAGATAGGGGCTACTGGTGTTGGTACATGAGGATGGACAACAGGATTTGTCAGTGATTCTGGTCCTGAAAGTCAGGTGTAGGAGCAGCTACCTAGCAGCAGTCAGGCTAGGTGGCATTTTCAGGAGTTCGGTTTCCACAGGGGAGGTGAAAGGAAAAAAACAGTGCAGTTTTCCATGGAGCTGACATTCCAGAGGGCACTGGAAAGGTTGTAGGAAGGTAAGTAGTGGGTGGCTGGATGGAGCAAGGGAGAGTAGCAGCCGAGTAGAGGACCAGACTGGAGAGCAATGGATGGGTCCCAGAGGCTTGTGTTTGTGGGTAGCCAAGAGGGTTGAATTACGGTGTTTACTTCCCCTAACCACTGGTTTTCCTCCTATTCTTGCTCTTGCTTTCTCCTTTTCCATGGGGGCCTCTTCTGTCCTCTCATGCTGTTACTTCCTTTGCACTGCTCTTCTGCCTCACTGACCTGCCACCCGGTCCTTTGCTCACTTCTTACCCACTCTAGCATGTTTAAGCTCACCTCTCCTTCGCCAGCTCCCCAGCTTTCCTGGTGTACCCAGCTGGCAAAGTCAGATCCCTGTACGCACACTTGGAGCCTGTGTCACGCTGCTTAACGTAGCTGGAGGAAAATCACATAGCTGTAGAGCTGAGGGTTGAGTTTAACTTCCTAATCTGCAGCCTGCTCTCAGTGCTGCCCGGCAGATCCTGTCTTTCCTTAGGCAGTGTTCTTTCTTCATAGTGTTCCTTCACTTTTCTGAACCCCCACCCTGCTACCCTACCCATACCTGTGCTCTGCACATGGCCTTCCCACATTCTTCACAGATGCAGATTGCCTCAGCCTTCTGCCATCACATCTGTTTGTTCTCTGCCTTTCCCCCCCAAATTTGGCCAGGTCTCTCCCATCTTTTAAGATTATTCATACACACGCATTCCCCTCCCTCAAACGCATTTTTTTCTTTCTCAGTACTATCCTTTTGCCTTTTCTTTCATAGCATAACTGTTTAAATGTGTTTGCTCTTCCTGACTTTGCATTATCATTCAGCTTGCCTTGCCACATTGGCTTTATACTTATCGCTCCTGAGGCTCTTCTTGCCAAGGTATATGTGTAGTCATCTCACTACTGATTCTAGTGGACTCTACTTAGTCCCTCTTCTCACTGAGCCTCTCTGTTGGGCATTGATAAGCACTTCTTCCTAGAAATGATCATTCCATGGTGTCCTGGCTTCACATCTTAAGGTTTTCTTACTACCTCTCACTTAACCTGGTGAGCTCCCCTTCATGCGCCCACCCTTAATTATTGGTGTTCGTCAGCATTCTGTTCTAGGCCCTCTTCGTTCCTCTTGTTAACTTTTACCTTCCCAGATGTTGCTGAGGACTCTTTATTTCTCCCTCGACCTCTGACATGAGTTTTTAGAACAGTACCTCCAGCTGCCCCGTGGACATCTCAGAAGCATGTCCTTATCACGTCCTAAGCAACCATCCTCAGCTGTTCATTGGTGCACCAAAGGGCACTGTTACTCTATCTGGTTACCTAAATCAGAAACCTAGCCATCATTTTTTACTTTGAATTGCCCACCATTACTAACTGTCTGTGTATACACGCACACAGACTCTTCCCCGTTTTGTTTCTTTTCTAGTTCAGCCATAGTCCTTTCTCATCCAGGATAGCAGTCTAACTGGTTTTCTTGCCTCTAATATTCCCTGCTTTGATATTAGTTCCATTTCTACACACCAAAAAGCAATTTTTAAAAATGGAAAATCAGATCATGTCAGTGCTTAAATTCTTCAGTGGTTTCCTACTTCTCAAGGTCAAGTTCCAGACTTCTTACTATGATCTGAACTCTGTTGACTTTGCCAGCCTTGTTTCCCATTACTGCTTTTACTATATTACCCCACATCTCACTGAACTTTTATACCCTAAAGGGCAACACAGTGTTCCGTATTGCTACTTCCTCTCATCTGTGCCTACTGTTTCCTGAGAGCTCTGTGTCTTTGATTATTCTTAAGTCTGGGAAATTTCCCTTTTCTATGTCTTTTTTATTTTTTTGAAAATGTTTGTTTAGGGGCGCCTGGGTGGCTCAGTCGGTTAAGCGTCCGACTTTGGCTCAGGTCACAATCTCACGGTCCGTGGGTTCAAGCCCTGCGTCGGGCTCTGTGCTGACGGCTCAGAGCCTGGAGCCTGTTTCGGATTCTGTGTCTCCCTCTCTCTCTCTGCTCCTCCCCCGTTCATGCTCTGTCTCTCTCTGTGTCAAAAATAAACAAACATTAAAAAAAAAAAAAGCATTGAAAATGTTTGTTTATTTTGAGAGAGGGAGGGAGGGTGAGTGGGGGCAGGGCAGAGAGAGAGGAAAAGAGAATCCCAAGAAGGCTTCACACTGTTAGTACAGAGCCTGATGCTGGACTCAAACCCATGAACCATGAGATCATGACCTGAGCTGAAATCAAGAGTCACACCCTTAACTGACTGAGCCACGCAGGTACTCCCTCCCTTTTCCATATCTTTAAATTGCTCTCTGACTGAGCAATTTTCTTTTTTTTTTCTTTTTCTTTTTAAAACTTTTTTTAAAAGTTTATTTATTTTGAGAGTGAAAGTGAGCAGGGGAGAGGCAGAGAGAGAGGGAGAGAGAATCCTAAGCAGTCTGTGCACTGTCAGCATGGAGCCCGATGCGGGGTGCAAACTCACAAACTGTGAGATTATGACCTGAGCCAAAATCAAGAGATGGACACTTAACAGACTGAGCCATCCCCTTTTACTTTGAGAGAGAGAGAGAGCGCGCGAGCGAACAAGCTGCAGAGGGAGAGAATCTCAGGCTCCATGCTCGGTGCAGAGCCTAAAGCGGGGTTTGATCCCACGACCCTGGGATCATGACCTGAGCTGAAATCAAGAGTTGGACATTGAACCAACTGAGCCCCCCAGACCCCCCAGCAATTTTCAAGCCATAGTATAATGTACTGCTTTTTCGAATCCCCAAGTATATCGTGAGCTCGTTGAGTTGAGCATAGGCACTGCACCTCCTGTCTTTGATCTCTATAGTATTCGTAGCACCTAGTGCATAGCATGTCATAAACAAGTATTTATTGTAGGAACAAATAGAAGAAGCAAATTGTTATAGTTGCACAAAGCAAGGCTGCTGAAAAGATTGAATATGGACAAGTTGAAGGTTTGAAAAAAGAGACTATCAATTTGTATTCTTTCCTAGAAGTGTAGTAGGAATAGTGTATATGATGATAGTTCTAACTTCAACATTGAACTAGAAATTAGACAAAAGACTTGGCCACAAACAAGGTGTTGGCATCAGAGCAAGAATCTGAGTTTAGCAAATCAAGATTTAACCATACTTCATTTAAGCAACCAACCCAGATTTAACAAAACTGGGCTTTATCTGGTGAATGCCACCTTTCATTTGCTTGTGACGTTCAAAGATATTTACCCACTGCCAGTGTGTAGAATCCTATTTAGGCTATTCGTTAATACAGAAAGTTTAACAAGCCCTTGCAAACTGTAATATAATCTCAATTACCTGTTGTATCTGGAAGCCATTTTAAGCTTTTTAGTCTTTTTTCTCATCAGTGTCGTGTTCAATTGAAGAAAAAGGTAAAAGTAATATTAAAGAATTGTAAAAAAGACCCACAGTCCAAGTCAAGCTTGATTGCTTTTTACAACTTTTACCCAGCACCAAAATATTTTTAAAGTGTTGTACGTGACACTTTCTGTGTTATGCATATGTTTCCCCAAGTTTCTACATAGACTGTAGTCACTATCTTTGGACCTCATAACATTTTGCTTATTTAAAGTTTTTTCCCTTGGACTAAATTAAATTCTCAGAGATGGGATTACAAGGTCAGAGGGTATAGAAATTGTAAGACTTTTGCTTTGTGACTGTGTATCATTTTCCAAGAGGGTTATAAGTTCGCAGGAGTATGGAAGTACAAGGTTTCTCAGTGACCTTGAAACATTGGTATGAATGATGTGAAGGTGATGGAGGGAGAAGGGAGAGTTGTATGTGTAAAATCTTACTGATATGTGCTTCGTTTATATGAAGTGTCACCAAGGATTTTTTTTTATTTTTTTTAATTTTTTTTTTCAACATTTATTTATTTTTGGGACAGAGAGAGACAGAGCATGAACGGGGGAGGGGCAGAGAGAGAGGGAGACACAGAATCAGAAACAGGCTCCAGGCTCTGAGCCATCAGCCCAGAGCCCGATGCGGGGCTTGAACTCACGGACCGCGAGATCGTGACCTGGCTGAAGTCGGACGCTTAACCGACTGCGCCACCCAGGCGCCCCAAGGATTTTTTTTTTAAATATGGAGGAACAGTATTGTATCAGATGATAATATATTTAAATAAAAATACCCTTTAAAGAGTAATTGAAAATTTGTGCCTGTTGCAACTTGGTTTATTTCATGTTGACTCCTAGATATTCTATTTCATAAAGGTCAGAACATTTAAGAGCTGGATACATAAGCTGAACTATTTTAACTCTTGTTAGAATTGTTTATATGGCTGTGTATTTTGATGTTATCCTCTTAGCCTTTGTTGAGAGAGAGTTCTATGAAGCTCATGTTTTCTGTGAGTTGGGAGAATGTTATATTCTACCGTGTAATAGATGCTTTGTGAAGCCCCTTGTGGAAAAGTTCTTATATGTCCCACTGCCACAACTTGTCGTGCTTTTTCAGAATATGTGGTTTCTTTCTAATAAGAGCTGTCAGCAACGTACAGGTTATGTTTTAGTTGCTCAGAACAAAAATTGTGATCTGCCTCTAGCCTTTTCTTTTAGATGTGGTTTTGGGTCAGATTTTGTCAATTCTACATTCCTTTTGAGAAAAACTGTTAAAGTTGTTTAAAAGAAGTTTGTTAAAACTTTCATAAAGCATTCCAGTGTAAATATGATATTAATGAGTACCTCTGTTATTTATTCTATTTATGCCTTTGAGCTTTTCTGCTTTAGAATTTTGTTCTGTTAAAATTTACCCTGGGGGGGCGGGAGGGTGGTGGTGGTGGTGGTGGTGCCTGGTTGGCTCAGTCAGAAGAGTTATGATTCCTGATGTCAGGGTCATGAGTTCAAGCCCCACAATGGTTGTGGAGCCTACTTAAAAATAAATAAGTAAGTAAGTAAGTAAGTAAATAAATAAATAAATAAATAATAAAATTTACCAGTAAGCAGTAGAGAACCTTATTGCCCTCTAGGTGGTGACAAACCTGTTATACAGGTCATTTAAAAGGAGACTAGAGTTGAATGCAAAAAGCATTACGGAATAAAATATAATAGAGTATTATCATAGTTTATATATACCTATTTACTAAAGTACTTAGTTTTTTTTCCCCCTAATGAATAGAGAATGAGAGACTTGACAGTTTCACTCTGCCAAGCTCTCCTATGGCAATTCTGTTTCTGTGATTAACCTGGATGGGAAATCTGTCAATGAGTGTTTCATGCTGCTTGTAAGAAGTCAGACTGTAGTGCTTACTTTACCCCCCTTCTCTCTCAGGTCATTTGGATCCAGGATTCCTAGCAAGTGACAAGACATCGGCTGGCAATGTACCACTCAATGAAGAAATTAATATTGCCTCTTCAGATAGTGAAGTGGAGATTGTGGGAGTTCAGGAACATGCAAGGTAGGACATTCAGTGGAGCATTCTCATATTTTAAATGTGAATTTGATTTTAACCATAAAGTGAGAAGAAAGTGGTTAGTCCTCCTGGCATGGCTGGCATGAATGGTGGGAGCTATCTCGTAGCTTCCTGTGGCTTAGAAAATGCTTTTTGATTAGACATGATAATGAGCTTGAGAATGTGTTGCATCTTCTATCAAGAACATCTCAACCATATATGCATGTGAAATAGAACTGATGTTTTCCTCATATTTTTAGCAAATGTCTAGATACCTTGACAGATTTTTCTCTTATGGCATAGTGTCATCCTACCTTTCCCCCTGTCATTCATATTTTCTTGCCTTTCACTTTATCTTGAAATGTGTTGGGAGCAAACAATTGGGAAATATACATCTGACATCATACCTGTATTGCTTGTTTCCTAAAGCACCTCTTCTTGTCGTTCATTAAAACCTGCGAGTTACTTTGGTCTATTCCTAACATAGTATATTTCTAGTGATGTTCATGTGACTCAGGCAGTCCTATTTTTAGGATTAAAAGCCACAAGACATCAAATTTGTCTAGAGTTATGAAAATAACTTTTGAAGTTTGTCATTCTTTAAGATAGGGGTGAGCAAACTATAGCCCACTGGTCTGCTGCCTGTTTTTATATGGACCTTGTGCTAAGACTAGTTTACTTTTTAATGAAAAAAAAAAAAAAATTTTTTTTTTTTTTTTTAGTATTTAATATTTTGAGAGAGAGACAGAGTGTGAGCAGGGGAGGGGCAGAGAGAGGGAGACACAGAATCCAAAGCAGGCTCCAGGCTCTGAGCTGTCAGCACAGAGCTGGACGCATGGCTCGAACTCCCAGACTGCAAGATCATGACCTGGGCTGGAGTCAGATGCTTAACCCACTGAGCCACCCAGGCGCCCCTAGTTTACATTGTGAAATGGTTGAGGGGGGACGGGATCAAAAGAAGAATGATGTTTTATGACTTGTGGAAGTTTTATGGAATTCACGTAAATACAGTATATTTATCCATAAATAAAATTTTATTGGGATGGAGCCATGCTTGTTCATTTACGTATTGTTTGTGGCTGCTGTTGCATTCCAGTGGCAGAGTTGAGAAGAAGTTTCAACAGACACCTGATAGTCCTCAAAGCCTAAGGTAATTAACTGTCTAGCCCTATGTAGAAAAACATTTGCTGATTCTTGCTTTAGATAGTATTCCTAAGAATTGGTTATAGTCCTCTCAGAGGTATTCCTGAGGAACATTTAACACACACACACACACACACACACACACACACACACACACACACACACACACTTATATAGAAAACAAAAATTTAGACTCCAGAAAATCTGTGTTCTATATAGCAAACAACTTTTCTTCTATGCTGCAAGAATTAAGTTGTGATTTCTTAACTGATTTCCCCAAATAGATACATATATCTACACAATATCTACATTACCTGACTCTTAGATCTGATTTTACTCTTTGGTTAGAAAGGAAAACATTCACCAGCATTTCTTCTGTTGTTTATGTAAAAAGTGAACTTAGGAGGAGAGAGCGCAGGCAAAATACACATGCGTATAAATCGAAGGTACCTTTGTCTTAGAACTGATTCTACTTTCTGAGAGCATTTTTCAGGTCATACCTGTTGGGACTTTAAGGTTGTAAAATTATGTCATAGTTTAACATGTCTTCTCCCCAAAAGCGGCCAGTTCACTTTATCAGACCTAACCACTTCTATCTTCTGTCTTGTGTTTATGCCAGAAGTATTCCTGCATAGCTGCTTCCTTTTTTCTTTCCTGTGTTTAATGATTATTTCCCCTTTTCTGGTGGGAAAGAATTTTCGTTCTTCTGTCTTTCCTTAATCTCATTCTTTTTCCTTTTTTTTTTTCTGCCTTAATCAAGTACTTTTTCCTGTTCTCTCTTTTTTTTAATCTGTTCCTTTCATGTTGACTTACCTCTTTAGATGAAAGACTATAGACCTTCCGGTTTTTTTCCTTTACTTTAGCATGTGTTTGCCATTATTTATTTCACCATTGTTCCTTGCAATAAAGAAGACATGAGTATCCTTTTATTCCCTACTGTAAACTTTACCTTGCCTGTTAACAGATTGATACGGGTAAATTATCTTCAGTTTGCACATTATCCATTCACCAATTTTGTCTTGAGTTACATTTCAAATTTTAATTCACTGTTAGTCATGTGTTCCTACTGAAGTAGCAAAGAGTGGGTAATAACCTGTGTTGCTTATTACTTAATCTCTTTCTCTCTCGAAACATGTTACTTGGTTCACTTCTCTATTAACTTATATCAAGTCTCCCTTCTTTGCTGTTTACTTGTGCCTACAAATGTTACAGAGTGAGCCACCCTTCTTCTTGGCTTCTTTGTTCAACTTTTCTTCCATCATGAACTCCTTAGCTTCTTTTTTTCTACCAATATTTTTGGTATCCAGAGTTAAAATTATCATTATATTTCTCTTAAAACTCAGAAATTTAAATTTTAAGTTCCTACCCACTCCCAACACACACACACACACACACACACACACACACACACACACACACTTTGTCTAGTACACCCTTCACCATACTTATTAGGTCTTTTATCCAGATTGTCATTTTACTCTATAGATATGTTTGTTCCACTCTTGAACTAAGTCAAGTGGCTGACTACATTTTAAATAACATACAGTACATAACATTACTTTCAAGGACTTTTTCCTTACAGGCTCTGAAGCATAAAGATGTATTCTGATACTTTGGTTTGAATCCTGTGGAAATACAGTCTTAGAGGTGACGAATGTATTATGAAATCTCAGTGGTGGTTAATGCTGCCCATACAATAGAATGTTGGCGTTGAGAAGTTTTGTTAGAGTACTTTGAGCTGACGCTTGTGTCATTCTGAGAGGGTCTTTTATTTTGGTCTTTGGGTTGAGGACTGAATAGAGTCTTACTGGCTCTTTTGTGTCTTTCTGAACATTTTCTAGCACTTTCTTTCGAGGAAGCATGATAATCTTCCAAATAATTGAGATTAAAAGCTGAGGAGCAGGTGGGGGGAGAAGTTTTCTTGTTGGTTGCTTCAGAGTTACTCTTTTGGCTGTCTGTGTCTCATCTGGAATTTATTTCTTTTACAGGTCTAGGGTTGCAGTTATGAAGTATTGATGGGCTTCTGGCAGGGTTATCGCTTGGAAAAAGGTTTTAGGTTTTGATCCACATCTTTTTGTTCTAATTTGATTTGCATGCATAGATGTTTTGTTTGGATTTAGTTGTCCTGTTCTTATTTTTTCTTTTTGGTATTGTACCTTGTTGTGGGCTGAGAGTTTTCAAAAACTCAGAATTGGTTCTTGAGCTTTTCTCTTTGGGAATGCTCTGATTTGCATTGCATTGCCGTTTTTCCTTATTGGAAGAATTTTGTTTGACACTGCACTCAGTAATTTTAGTTACAGTGTGTCTTTTTTTTTAAGTTTTTCTTTTCTTGCATGTTAATATCTTTACCTGTTCTTTTAATTTAGATTTGATATGTTCCTTTAGCTTCTGTGTTTCTTCCAATCATAGACTAGAAAGCATGCCTTCTGAACTAATGGTTTGAGTGCATCTTTTATGGCTGCCTTGTATTGTTGTAATTAACTCGCTGTGTTACCTAAATGTTATCATTTCTAGCAGTTAATTTTTGGACAGTCCAGTTTCACAAGATGTTCTTTGCAAATGAGATAGAGACTTTTACAGCACCTCTAGCTCCTCTGTGCCCACTTAATTTTGCCAGAACTTTTAATTTATGGCCCTCATGCCGATACTTTTCTTTTTCCTTTTTCCTTTTCTTCTACCAGCTTCATTGGTAATTGCCCTAGGAAGATAAATGGATATAGCACAGATCTTTCTGTTATGGAACTGTTAGAACAGTTTCTTTGATACCTGTCCTCTGAAGCTTTTGGGAATAATCAGATCCTAACCTCACTCACTGTAGTCTTTGGTCCTGTGTTCATTTGTCTTAATGTTGGTTCATCCCACAACAGAAGAGTTGATGCTAGAAGCATTTTGCATTTAAGACGGATTGCTTCCTAGAACTAATTGTAAACATTAACCCTAAAAAAGCAGGGGAGGCAGACAGGCATTTCTCTGAAGCCATGAAGATTCACTTCATCTTTAGCTAGGAAAAATAAGTAGGAATGTTATCTAAGAGGTCATGTTCAGGCTCTGTAAATGAGAGCAAAAATGATTAATATTTAATGTTGTTTTCGTAGGATAGTAAATGAACTGTATTAAAGCTGACCATGAGAGCCTGCCCTCTTTCTCTGTTTTTTCTTTTCCACTGTGAAGTCTCTCCTTTATTGGTTTCAGTATATGAAGAGCAGGAAATTATTCTATCAAAACTTACTGTTTATAAAGTAGGTTTTGGGGGGGGGGAAGTGAGTCCTAAGCATTTTCTTGAATATTGGACTCAAAATATGACTCTAGATTATGTTTTGTACCTATTGTCAATCATATGCAGATTAAATGCTTTGTGAAAACAAAGCCTGTATCTACACTAGAATTAGTTTGGATGAATTAAAAAAATAGCTGAGTATGGGACTCCTGGGTGGCTCAGTGGGTTAAGCATTTAACTTTTTATTTCTGCTTGGTCATGATCTCACAGTTCATGGGGTTGAGCTCTGCATTGGGCTCTGCACTGATAGCGTGGATCTTGCTTGGGTTTCTCTCTCCCTCCCCTTCTCTCTGCCCCTCTCCCGCTTGTTCACTCACTGTCTCTCAAAATAAACAAACAAACTTAAAAACAGCTGAGTATGTTCCCACTCCGTGTCTTTCATCATACAGGGAAAGGGTATGTGTTAATACCTGAAACTGTATATTTTATGTGCATAGATTAACAAAATTTTGAGTCTCTCACTTCTGTTTTTATAGGGCATCTCTGTAGGGCTTATAACAATTGTTCTGGTCCCTTTTCCTCCTGAAACCTTTCCCTATCTGGTATAAGTTGATCTATAATGTACACTGTCTTATAAAATAGTTGAAATGTTTTTCCAGCACTCTTTGTTTACCAGCATGAGTCCTTTTGCTGTGTATTTAAAAAGGGAATGTGTTAAAAGCCTTGTTCTGGCCTCATCCATCTCTTAGCTACCATTTTATTTAAGATGATTGAGGTCATTAAATCATAAAAAATTTTTTGAGTGTTTTATTGACTTTAACACACTTAGAAAAGTCATAAATGTACACTTTAGTTTTTACAAACTGCCCATACTCCAGTAACTAGCACTCTGATCAAGAAACAGAAGTCTCGGGGTATGTAGGTGTTTCAGTCAGTTAAGCAGCTAACTCTTGATTTCTGCTCAGGTCATGATCTCATGGTTCGTGAGTTCGAGTCCCGCATGGGGCTCTGTGCTCAGGGCAGAGTCTGCTTGGGATCATCTGTCTCCCTCTCTCTGCCCCTCCTACCCCACTTCCCCACTTGTGCTTGCTGTCTGGCTTGCTTGCTCTCTCTCAAAACAAAACAACACAACAAAAACAAAAAACAGAAGTCCCTCTTGCACCATCTTCTTGTCAGAGCCTTCCCACCACTGCACCCCGTGACTTCTAAAAAGAGAGTTTTGCCTGTATTCTTAAAAATCTTAAACTCAATGATAACCTTAGAAGTCTTCTTAGAATACTTTCGTATTCCTGATAGATGTCCCAGCACTTGCTTGAAAGTGTAAAAGGAAGTTGATTCCATTTGATAGTAGTTGTAATTGTTGCATAGTCATGATCACCTAAAGCTTCCCTCTGTAAACTGATTGATGGTTGTTAGTCTGCTCTTGAGATATCTGTACAAGGTGGAGTAGCCACCTTCTTCCATGGCGATTCTCCCTTCTTTGGGAATTGACCTTCTAGTTACAGTTAAATAGGAGCCAGGAGAACTTTTGACTAAAGATGGAATCATCACATTCTCCAGAGAATCTAAAATTTTGAAATAAGAGAAACAGATTGAGAGGTTGGGGCTTGAGTCCAGTGAATGAGGCCTAGTTATCCCATCATCCTTAGGTTCTTTGAGGTCCTCAAGTGTCTTTCCAACAAGTTCTGTTTTTTGCTTAAAGTAGTCCAGTACTTAAAGTAGTTTCCAGTAACTGGAATCATTTGTAACATAACTACAGAAGTGATCCAATTTAGATAGTTGAAGTGCCTCATATCCTTATTCTCCCTCTATCCATCATTCCTCAGTAGTAAATAGTGGCTCTACACCTCTCACTCTTGTATACTATCAGTACCTTCTAGAATCTGCTTTGCTGTAATGATTCCCAGGGGCTAAGCAGTGTTCCTTACAACCAGACACAGTACAGTACTTCAGCTGTAGTCTGAGGAAGGCATAGTTACTTAGTGGAAAATAAACTCCCTGCCGGAGACCTCGTTTTGTTTGGGTTCTGTGCTTACCTTGCTTCAGACCCTGGACAGTTGCCTTTTGGCCTTGTTTTTCTCTTCTGTAAAATGAGCAGATTGGCTCAGATCCCTTTTAGTCAATCCCTTGTATGATTACTTAGGGAGCAGTTGGGACTAAATACCTCTTTTATTTCAGAAGTATTTCTAGGAATTCTGCCAAAGATGACATCGATTCTCTCTGTAGTCATTCATTCTCTGAATTCTACTAAATTTCTAGCTACGATTACTTTAATTAGTACTTGTACAGATGAGCTTTTGAATTATTGAAGAACTTTATATTTTTAAGTCGTTAATCTGGGCCTATCTTTGCACTCTGCTGACTCTCACTGTGTTTTGCCTTACCTAACTTAACATACACATTTGTGAAGTGACAGCATGATGTTGTGAAAAGCATTGGACTCCACATCAGACCTGGCTTGAAGCTCCTTGGCCCACCACTTTCATGCAGTGTGACCCTGGGCAAATCATGTAACCGCTTTAACCCTCCGTTTTGCTTTCGATTGAGTATGGATAGTAACTTCCACATCTACCTCATAGGTCTGTTGGGATTGTCCAATGAGGTGAGACTGCTTAAGAAACAGTATTCTAGTGCCATCAGTCATCAAAACTGTTTCTGTAAACATTGAATGGACTCCTTTGGCTGACATTCTTCCGTGATTACATGATCACTTCCATCTGAGTGTACTTAATGCGTTAGACAGATCTGGATTAGCCTTTGGACTTTATGTCTCCTATTTTAATGCTTTTCACTGGCTAATCTTTGAAAACATAGTAGCCTCTGGGCTAGTAGCTACTTAGCCCATTCTCAACAGATGATGGGCCTCTGGTACGGTAACAAATCTACCTTCTGCCCCCTGCTCTGCTCTGGCCCTGAGGGGTCTGTTTTTCGGCACCTCACTCGGTAAGGGAGTAGTTTTCAAGCTACCTTTGTAAGAACAGGACCTCTTTCCAGGAGCTTAGGGGTCCTTGGGCAGTTCTGCAGCTAAAATTTGTCCATTGTTACCCTAATGTTCTTTTGAACCTGGCAGTGCAGGTAGCAGTGTATCAAAGCTGGAATTCTCAAGTGACCCAGCATCGCTTATTGTACACCGGTTGTTAAACAGCTGTTCAAGATCCACTGTAGTAGTTAATGTGACTAGAATCCTGCCAGCTGTCACTTCTTACATATATTACATAGGGATGTGATGGATGTGAGAACAAAAGTAGCATTGATAGCTTGAGTGCCTGCCTTCCTCTCATCTGAATCCAGTTACTCAGTGATTCATCCTGGAGGCTCAGTTTTATCATTTGACTGGAATGTGGAATTCATTATGTCAGTGTTTTGAAACCTTTTTCTTCCAGTGAACTTTTGGTGAGATTTGTCACCAAGGCAGTTCTGTCCCTCTGATAAAGCACTTTTAAAGAACCTTAACTGAGTACTTCAACCTTGCTACTTTCACTGAACTAAAGTACGTAAGCACTTCAGATGAATGAGCCAAGTGTTCTGTTGTGACCTTCAGGATAAGGAAAATTGATCCTTTATGCATGACCTAGTACTTATAGACTTCTAGAAATCCAATCTGTAAAAGAGTATTACTATTACTGTCTTTGAAGGTATTCTTCCCAGTATGGCATAGGACTTATTTTAAAACAGCTTGTACTTACATTTCTTACCATGTCGTTTGGTTAGATTAAGATTGTTTGGGTATCCCAGTTTTGCTCTGGATTCGTATTCTGCCCTGTCCTGAAGACCCCAGAGGTTTAAATGTGTTCAGAGAAACATCATGTTACCTATGCATTGTCAGTAACAGATCTAGACATAACTCAGGAGTTTCTGACACTTTTAGACTAAACTTGACAAAAGGCAAGGAGGGAGACAAATAGGAAAAAGGGAAGGATATTGGTTGGAAGTTTCACAGACTCACATTTCACAGACTCATATAGGCTTATCTTTGTGAAGGTATCATTCAGTGCTAGTGAAGCCATATTGCCTTATATTTTTCCTACAGTGGGATTAACCATGCTTATACTTTTATTCTTCGTCTCAATTGCAGGTGTGTTCATCCTCGAGGAGGTGTGATTCAGAGTGTTTCTTCGTGGAAGCATGGCTCGGGCACGCAGTATGTCAGCACCCGGCAAACACAGTCATGGACTGCTGTGACTCCCCAGCAGACTTGGGCTTCACCTGCGGAGGTTGTTGATCTTACCTTGGATGAGGATAGCAGACGTAAATACCTACTGTAATACAATGTCACTGTGTCTTCTCTGCACTGTTCCCTTCCTTTTCCTCCTCCTCTTTGTGACATGGAAGTTCATTGTCATAGCTTCAGCCTCAGAAGCTGTTTGTGGCATTTGTATAATCCAAACTCATGGAAAATTGCCCCCCTTTCCTTTTTTTTTTTTTTTTTTTTTTAATTAAAAGAAGTCACTTAGGAAGATAACTTAGCACAGAGAAAAGAATTTCTTCTTTCCCTCAGTAGGAATAGGAGAATGATGAATTTTATTAGACAACTTAGACAACTTCATTTTACTTGGTGACTTTCAATCTTAGGAAACTCTGGCTTCCTTTTAGAATAATATTTTAACTACCAGGTGAAATGGATTTCAGTTTTTGAATCTTGTATTTATTTTTCTGTGTAATAAAATTAATATCTAGCCTTGACCACTGTCAGCCCACCCATTGGCACTCCTACCTTAGGGCATTTGCACACATTTAGTCAGGTCCTTATTGGCACCTAGTAGGGCATGTGCATTTGAAAACCTGTCCTTAAAAATAGAAGACAGAAGTATTACTTTTCTTTTAGCTTGAGTCTTCTGCCTTCTTTCCTGACTTTGCTCCTGGCTGATTTCCCACAGCACAAATAATTGATATGCCCCTTTGTGTTTATAAATACTGCTAAGGTGACTTAGTTGGTCTCCTTGTGGCAATAATTCATAATTTTTTGGAAAATGTCTCCTTTTGGGGCAGAGGCATTTCAGTTAGATACCCATGAGGTTTTCTGGGCATGTAAGGAGAGCATTGAGAGATCAGTAAGAAAATCTTTGTCCCTCAGCTTTTTTTTCCTGGTTTGTTTACATAACAGGAGAACACAGAAACCTATTAAGTAGAATATGAAAAGTTGTCTTCATCTCTAAGACTGTGGGCACTTACAAGTCTGAGAAGGCAGTGCCTTCTTTCATAGCTGGTCTCTCTGTAAAGGATGTACAACAACTGTTTTAAGTAACGCTTGAGCTGAAATAGACCTGATGCTATATTTGGGTATTTTTCTCCTCTACCATCTAAAAGTGGAAAAATAAAAATGAACCATAAGAAACCAGATGCAAAGCACATAAATGACACTGTAGGTTTTACAGTATCTAAATAAGCAAAGGGTGGTTAGGAGCTTCAGGGAATTCAGGAAATGCCAGTGTTGGAGTTTTGTGGCATTAGTTACTACCTTTTTTCCTATAACATGTTGTAGTTACTAGTGAATTCTTTTACAAGCAATACCTAGTTAGAACACTATGTACTGTGCACGGGGAGGAGTGAAGTACTATTGGCTTAGAAGACCTCATCTTTGTTTTTCCATGGTTTTTGTTTGCTTTTTGTTGTTGTTTCCATATTTACCATGTAACATTGCTGTAGCCCTTGCCTCCCTCCCCAAATGCCTTGGTGGCTCTTCCTTATCTAAAGAGCACGAGAAGTACCATTTTCAGTTGTCATTTAGTGGACATACTAAATGTACCAAGCGCCTGTTCTGCACATGGTACTGTGCAGGGTAGGTGTGGCGTGGCCACTGAGACAAATGGGACACCCTTGCGAGCGCATGCGTCAGAGTCTGCCTGGCTCCACCTGCCTGGCCTTTTCTCCAGTTTTTCTATAAAGACTCATTTATCCCTTTACCCTTCTTCCTGCTGCTTTAGTTATTCCATATACCTCTTCCATGGGAGTGGGTATGAGCATGTGTTCTTTGGTCTTCTCTGGTAGCATCTCATTTGATCTGGCCTCTGTTATTCATCAACTAATATTTTTCTGCCAATCTAGTTTTAATCAGGCTTTTAAAAGATCATGAACCTCAAGTTTTAGCACCTCATATATCAGATCTCTCACATGGCCACAGTTCTAGACAAAAACCAAAGATCCAGAGGCCAGAGCTAAATAGGACCTTCTGCAGATTCACTACTGGTGTATCCTTGGACCTTCACATTTTACTTTAGGATTAATTTATTGAATTTTACTGTTACACATTGTTTTTGACTTGAATTAAAATGCTAGACAAAGCAGAAATGTACAATTTCTGGTCTGTGTTTTCCAGGAAAATCATTGGGACAAGAATAGAGTGGATTATATGACTTGAAGTTTTTGCAGCTTATTTTTTCCCCAGTATCAGGGCAGAGCCCCATTTTAAAGAATGTTTTCGCATTACCTATTCTGTACTATTATGTTTTGTTTGATTCCACACAGCAGGTGATTTCCCATGACACACTTTCTTTAGCCCCCAGTAGTCACCTTCTAAAGAGAATTCTTCTGGTGTGCTATATGCACAGTGGATTGGGAGCAGAGCGCTGTGGCCTTGTGTTTTTACACCAGGTTGCACTTTTCCCACACCTGCCCCTGTTTCAGCATCCTGACTACCCGACTGGTTGCCAGAACAGCGATTTAGAAGTTAACATGCAAAAAGGGGAGAGGCAGGGATGGTAGAAACACTCAGCTTTTTTCCCCCTACAGGGTTGGGATTTTTCCACCTACTAACTGTAGAGACACTGTTTGAGCTCTTCTTTCATTGCCAGATCCAGAAGAGTGAGGGTGTGGCTTCTGGCAAGGTGTTTTACTGATAGAATTCTGTGGGAAACAAGTCCAATGACATTTGAAATTTCTTTTAAAGGAACTGTTTTTTAACTAAAGTGTTGGCATTTGGTAGCATCAGTACTTCTTTATGCTCCACAGAACATCATTCAAAGTAGTGTCTCTGCTCAAGTGGTGCACTTGGGTCACGGGTTGGATTGTGGCACCAATTTAGTTAAGCTCCTCCCTCCCCTCCCCTCCAGTGTGAAACCACAGAGCAGTAACTAGCTCTCAGGTCATCCTGGCTGCCCTAGAGCGTATACATCTACTCGCCAGTAGTTGTCTTTCCATTCTGATGGAAGGGGCCAGACTGAGTGGACTCCAGGATTTATTACAGTTGAGCATTGCATAAATTCTGCTTTTATTATCATCAGTTGTGAATATGAACTGTCTGATTTTCTAACTTAGTCCATTGTTCACTGTTCCTTTTAGCAGAATAGCACCACCATAGGTAACTTCAAAATGAATTTGTTGCCTGCTTTTTATACTGTGTCACAAAGTTTTTGAAAGAGCTGGGGACACAATGTTGTCTTTTAGTTTAAACTTTTTTTAAAAATGCAACGAGCCCCCTAATCTCTGTTTTCCACTATGTGTATGATGTGACTTCCATGTATATATAAAAATGATTGCGCCCTAACCAAACTTCCTCAGATTGTGCACTGTTTGTTTAAAATAATCACGTATTTTAGTCCATTGCTGTTGTATTTTTCATTTTATTTAAAACACTACATACTTCTTATTCTTTTAACAAATTTTAAAGGGTAGTGATCTTAAAAGAGAAATCACTGGATAACTAGGAAATATTTTTGTTGTTGTTTTGTTTTGTTTTGTTTTTTAAAGAGTACAAAGGTCATATGAAGCCTTTTGCTCCTCTTACCATGAAAATGAAATGTTAGCCATTGTATGGCTAGGAACCAATGCACTTGGTGGTTAACAGATCTGCTGTTGCTGGAGTGTGAGTGTGGACTTGATGCAGTGACGACAAATCATTGCTTAGAATTAATGTTTTAAAATGTGCAACTCTAGTTTTTAAAACAAAATTTGGTTCTTCTTTACATTCATTATTTAGTTTTTGTTTCCATTTAGTATTTAATGGTCTTTGGAGAAAAAATAATAATAAAACAGAGTGTTATATATATATTTTTTGGTGCAAGATAAGATTTTCTGTTTTTTGAAATAAGTCTGTAGCATAAAGGTTAAACTATTTTAAGACAAAATAAAATAGAGTGTATTTAAACAATCATAATTTCTGAGGATTTTTTTTCTATCTGCTTCAGTTAATTAGATGGTGCCTGGAGCAGCTCCTAAGTTAGCTTTTGGATGTGAAAGCGGATTATATTTTGTTAACAGATCTTACCGATGTGCCAACTTTTTCCAAGCAGTAGCTGTGCCCTACTCCCAAAATATTTTGCAAGTAATCATTGGTGTTAGGTCTTGATAAAAGTAGCTTTGCTCTGGCTGTCCTGTAGCCCCTGCATCCCTTTCCAGCTAGGACCAGTGAGATTCTAAAGAGAGCAGAAAGCCTCCTAGTGCTAGGCACCTTTGCTCCTGGGAACTGAAGGTCAGCTGACAGTTAACTTCTCAGAGACCAGTGCACCAGGACAGGGCGCCGTGACTGTGTGTACTTTGCATGTGGTCGAACATTGAATCAAATGTATGGTGTTTCAAAAACAGCCTAAAGAACTTTTCTTTTAATTTGATTCTACTTTCTGGTTTTATTATTTGGTTCTACAAATGAGAGGAACTTCCATATTAGCATCTCATGACTTTTGTAACTTATCTTCATGTAAAGGGGAATGGGGAGGTGGGGACAATGAGGCCTGTATTTCCTAAAATACCACTTCTGGATCTCTTATTGTTCCTCAAGAATTTTTTTAGTTCTACTTGCACCGGAAAGGGGCCTGGTAACAATTAGAAAATACACTGTGAACAGTTGGGGAAATGTTTTCAGGTTTTTGGAATGGTTCTGTTGTACTATCTTGTATCTGAGACTTAGATGTAGTAGTGCCTGTGAGAAACTCTTCTTTTCTTGGACTCTAGAAGAAAATTGTTTATTTAGGCCCTTGCTTTTAACCTTTTTGCCCTTTGATGCTGCATTTGTAGAACGAGTAGGTAAAATAATTTGTGGCTAAGTACTTACTCTCATTCTGCCTTCCTCCTTTTGTTCTTGGCTAGCTTTTGGCCTTGCCTTGCCTTGCCTTATTGGTATGTTTTTCATGGTAGATGGCAGCTATTTACAACTTCACTCTGGAGAAAAATTCTAGATAAGTCTTTGACCAAATATATGCATATTTCTCTTCAGCTCCAATTTTGCAGCCGAAGTAAAGTGAATTTCTTCTAGGACTTGTCTTAACTATATTACTGATCTATGAAGGAGTGATCTTCCTGGATCATTGGTAGGTATGATTTTCTTGACTTCCTTGACTCCATGTTTGAGAGCACCGAGTCACAGAATCTGAGAAGTTCCTGGGCTACCGTGGAGCTTTGGCTGGGAGAATCCACTTGGAGCAGAAGGCGGCAATCGAAAATACTGGAAGGAACAGTTAGCTCAGACAAAGATGCAAGTGATGATTGTACGCATTATAGTGATGTGGAAAGAGCACCCATTTGCTGTTCAGTTCAGCACTGCTGTTGTGAAGAGCATTCACTGTTTCTTTGTTTCCGCCTAGCCTTGAGATCCCATTTGGTGTGGGGTGGGTGAGTGAAGGGTCAGAACGAGTGCCGGCTGTGGAGTCAAACCTCAGAAGGGGGATATGGCAGCAACAATCCATGTGATCTCATAGATCATGGCCCCTTGCTTGTAAATTGTATTGGTCCAGCTTCTTATTCTTTGGTGAAAGAAGCTATATGATACCCAGCTTTTTCTTTTGTGCTTTTGATAATTGACACCTCAGATTTCTGTTTCCTTTCCATGATGGCTCCCTCCTGAGAGCAGGAAGGTGTGGAGTATTGTTCACTATTGAACCCTCACTCCTGTAATGGAGTCTGACGCAAGCAGGCAAGTCCGACGGTAGGATGGATCTTGGCATCTGCAGCACAAGGGCCATTCGACCAGAGGGTGTGGTGGCTAGTGTATGAAAAGCCTGAACCAAAGACTAGGAGACCCCAGAAAGGCCATCTGACCAAGGGGAGTTAACTTCCGCACCTATAAAATGAAGAATTTTTTAGATCTCTTTTCTGAGACCGAAAGGTAGGACTGTATTATTTTAGGTAATAATTTGATGTTCTGTGGAATTGTCGGGCTTCTCAGGCAAGAATTCAGGGCAGCAGCTCATTCTAGGAAGCTGTTCAAAGGACCATGGTTCCATCATCTTCCTGAGGCTTTTGGAAGGCACTGGATGACTAACACCATAGAACCTTGACTTTCTACAAACTCTTAGTTTTCAAAGTTTTAAAAGAATGTTTAGTTCAGAATTTCCACATGGGAGTAAGAAGTGGTACAGATTGTTATCCTAATTTTGCAGATTGGAAGACCGAGAACAGAAGAATAACAACTTACCCAGATTTGCATGGCTAGACTTTGCAAGAGCAGGTTTTTCCTGTGGGCCAAATTAGGGCTTTTAGCTCTAAGAAAAACAAAACGTCTTTTCTCCACCTAGTTTTCCTTTATTCTTTTTGCTGTTGATTCTACTTTGCTCTGGCCTGAGAAGAATTGGAAGTTTTCCTGAGAAGGTAATGTTTGATTGATTCTCTTTCCATGGATAGAGTCCCTGTCTCATAGTTGGTGGAACAGGGAAAATACAGATGGCCAGTAAACAGGAAAGATGCTTGGGCGCACCACTAATTATGGAAACACAAACTTTACAGGATGCTATTTCATGTAGGCAAATCAGGAGTACATTTAAATCCAACCAGGAGGCAGAACAGTGACAACCTGTCTTTTTGTGCAAGCATAATTTGCTACGGCTACTTTGGAAAACAGTGGAGTTGTCTAGTAAAGCTGAATATGTGTATACCTCATGTATGGACTGAATGTTTGTGTTCCCCCCCCCCAACCCCCAATTGAAACCCTGCTCCCCAGTCTGATGTTTGGAGATGGAGCCCTTGGGCAGTAATTAAGTTTAGATAACAGGGAAGTGCCCATGATAGGATTAGTGCTCTTATAAGAAGACAGGAGACCTGAGCTTTGCATGCTAGAGGACACAGTAAGAAGGCAGCTAGCTGTCTGTATGCAGGAAGATGGCTCTTAGCTGAATCTGACCATGTTTAGTACCCTGGTCTTGGACGTCCAGCCTCCAGAACTGTGAGAAAAAATGTTTGTTATTTAAGCCACCCACTCTATAGTATTTTGCTATAGCATCCTGAGCTAAGACATGTCAGGACCCACAAAATTCACTCCTTGGGCTAATTCTCTTGAACAGGTTTTAAACCATGTTGAAAACCTATACAGGGAAGTCATGAAATCAATTTAGTGTCTGTAAGCCATCTTTTGTTTATTTAAGGGAATATAACAACACAGCAGTTAACAGATAGTATTGTTATATGAAGCTTTTGTTACATGCTGATCACACCTACACACAAATATATATCTGCATAGGGTCAAGATATAAGATGTATTCCTTTTACTGTGGGTTGCAGTCAAAAAGATAAGGAAAGCCATGGTTCTAGAGAAGCTATTTCATGTGTTCAAAAATTTTTAGTGTCATTTTCCCCAGTTTTTGGCTATTTCAACATGGATGTTCATCTATGGCATGGATAAACAGTGTATTTATACAATGTTTAGCCACTGTGGAAATTAATGAACTAGATCTCTATTCATATAGCAGTTTTATCAACATAGTTAAATCAGTGTGGAGTGGAGAAAAAGCAAATTTCAGAATATGTGTTACATGATGCTGCTTATATGAAGCTTAAAAAATACCATATTTTGATAAAAGATACATACACGTGCAGTAAGAGTATGAAGAAATTCATGAGAATAATAAATACCCAATTCAGGGTAATGGTTACTGCCGGAAGGGAAGGAGGGGACACAGGGACTTCAACTTTATGGGCAAAATTTCTTAAGTTGGGTAAGGGGGGGACACAGGTATATGTTCTTTACACTTTTCTGTATATCTTAAATATTTCATAATAAAATTAAATTTTCTTTGTCTCAAGTAGAAAGAACCAAAGCTTTTTATGACTTCCCAGATGATACTAGTGGGCACGGGTAAGATCTGAAGCTGAATTCCTTTTAGATGTCCTCAACACTTTTTTTTTCCTCTCAACACCTTTTGTATATGTCACCAAAAGTACAAGCAACAACAAAAAAATAAAACTGGTAAATTTTATGCTTCAAAGGACACCATCAAGAAAGCAAAACGACAATTCACAGAATGGGAGAAAATATTTGCAAACCTTTATCTGGTAAGGGACTTGTATCTAGAATAAATAAAGAGCTCTTACAAGTCAATAATATAAAGAGAAACAAATTAATAAATGGACAAAGGATCTGGATAGATATGTCTCCAAGAGAGACATATAGTTGGTTCATTAACACATGAAAACATGTTAAATATCATTAATTATCAGGGAAATGCACCTCAAAACCACAGTGAGAGGGACATCTGGATGGCTCAGTTGGTTGAGCATCTGGCTTTGACTCAGGTCATGATCTCACAGTTCAGGAGATCAAGCCCTGTGTCGGGCTTCATGCTGGCAGCACAGAGCCTGCTTGGTATTCTCTCTCTGCCCTCCCCCCCCCCTCAAAATAATCATTAAAAAAATAATAATAACATGGTGAGGATGCAGAGAAATCAGAAAGAACTCTCCTACATTGCTGGTAGGAATGTAAAGTGGTGCATCCACTTTGGAAAATGGGTTGACTGTTAAAAGTTGTCACATGACTCAGCCACTCCTATGCTAAGTATACAGCCGAAAGAAATGAACACCTAGGTCCACACGAAAACTGGTACTCAAGTATTAACAGCACCATTGTTCATAGTAGCCAAAAGGGCAACAATCCAAATGGCCACCAGCAGATGAATGGATAAGCAAAGTGTCATCTAGCTGTACAGTTGAGTATTATTCAGCCATAAATAGGAATGAAGCCCTGATGCAGTGTCCTATGTGGATGAACCTTGACGACCTGTCAAATGAAAGAAGTTACAAAAGCCAGTCACAAAAGCTCACATATTCTTGAATTTACAGGAAATCTCCAGAATGGGCAAATTTAGGTAAGTTGCAACCCAGTTAGGAAACTGGGACTTAGGAGACCAACGTGACAGGAATCAAAGGCAAGCATGCCCAGCTTTCTCACTGAGTGCAGGCTTTCCTGTCCCTGAGAGCAACTTTAGGAAGAGAGACCTGCCCGCTGGAGAGAGTTGGTGAGATTTGGTGAGATTTCTGTGTAGGTCAAATCTGCCACCAGGGGGTGAAGGTTATCGTGAAAGAAACCGGTTGTTCCCCCACTGAAATGCGAGTGCTTGCTGCTGGGGCAAGGTCAGGACGGTAGCCTGCGTGGACCATAAAATTGACAGCCACCTTAAGACACCATTTCTGACACTCTGCCCCAGTGGCCGCAGCTGCGTCCTTTGGGCAGTGAGCCGCAGGGCCGGAGCTGGGGGGTAGGGGCAGTTTCTCACTACCCATAACATGTCCCTGCCCCCAGAGATCCTGCTGCAGCAGCCCCCACCCCTCCTGGTTGTGACCTGCTCCAAGTCTCTGTGACTGTTCGGCTGAGAGTCTGGTGTTCCCTAGAGGGGTTGAGGCAGAACATGTGTTGGGACCTTGGCTTTTAGGCTGTGCTGGATAGTACCTGTCCTCTTTCATCCCTTTAGTAGTCTTCCGCACCCCATAGTGGTTGGCTAAATTCTACCGATGGGCTCTTGGCAGAGCACATTAGTTTGTGACACTAAACGTGAACCCAGTGTCACGAAGTAGTCCGAATCCTTTTGGCCTAGGCACCAGCCTGTCAGCTCTGGAAGTACGATGGCCACTGACTGCTGTGCCACATGTGGGATCATTGCTGATCTGCAGATCCCCACAAAGTGGCCAGGGCAGTGGGGGAGGCACTCAGGTGGCTCAGGGCAGGGGCAGTCGGCCAAATATAATTGAAGTATGGCATTTAAACAATGGATAGAACCAAACCAGAGTATCGTCAGCATATCAGTCTTGCATTCACTCGACCTCTCTGTGCCACCCATAAAATGGGGACAATAGTACCTGCTGTAGGGGCTTGTCATGAGGAGTAAGTGAATGAAGGCCAAGCTGGGCCCTCCATCTTGTCAGCACTGCCCCAGCTGTCTGGTTAACTCAGCCAGGAAGTGTGTAGATCAAATAAAACGAGCCTGTAGGCCACTAACAGTTTCATAGCAGCAAGGCTAAATCTTCAGCATATTCTTGAAACAAGTGAAGTACTTTAGCAACAGTTCCAGCGTGTGATAACTGGCGTGGGGTGGTGAAAAATAAAGTCCCAAGATCTGGGTTTGAGTCCCGCCTTCACTGCTAAAGAGCTGTGTGACCTGCCAACATCAGCCACGTCCCTGGATCCCAACCTCTGCATCCATGAAAGGAGGGGACTTGTGTGCACACCATGGAGCAGGGAGGGGCAGCAGTCAAATAAGATAACAGTATGGGATGATTCAGAGCACTTCAGAATGGCGACAAAGCAGGGCTGGTAATGGAAGCGGTGCATCGGGCCAGACAAGTGGGGCCTGTGGCTGAGAGCAAGGAGCCTGTGCTTTGAGGGGAAAGCCACATCTCTTGTCATGAGAGTGCAGGCTTGATGTCGCCGGATCTATGGATTTTCTTCAAGAGAAAAAGGGAATCTGGGTTTTTAAAATGTAAATGTGACATTTCTGATTTGTGTATGTTCTTGCGTGGCCATGGTCAGACCTGGTGAATAGACAACCTGAGTAGATGTGTTGGTACAGGAAGAACTAAAAGTACGGTGGGTCTGTCCCACACCCACCTCTCCCACTCTTCCTGCCTCCCCCTCCCGTCCTTTTGGCCTGGGATAAAAAGCAGTGAGTCAGGGTAAGTCAGGCGCTCTGATCCTCATTCTGTACAGGTTGCAGAGACTTTTCAAGCTGTAAGGGACACTGCACCCTAGGGGGGCTGTGGTCGTTTGCATTCTTGGTCTGGTGTATTTCCTGCATACATGTCTGGTTGGCCAGATGGTCAGCCAAAGGGAGTAGAGGCCAATTCCATGTCATCAGCCCCATAACCTGGATCAATCCTAATTGACCTCACTCAGCCAGGAAGTGTGTGGGCCAAAGAGAACTTGTCTGCAGGTGTGATTTAGCCTGTAGGCTGCCAGTTTGCTACCCCCAAACCATGCAAATTTCCCTGGTTCAGCAAACACTAAGTACATACTTGCTCTATGCTAAGCACTGCGCCAGTCCCCAGAGACATGAAGGTGACTGGAGGCCAGTCCTCATTCTGAAGTAACTTGCTGTGGTGTAACAAATCATTGTCACAAAGTCTGACAAGTGCTAAGACAGAGCTCTGTGCAGTGGGAACAGAAGGAATGCTCCCTAGGCCAGTGTTGGGGTGGAATGAACAAGTAAGGGAAGAGCTCCTGTAGGTGACAGCTGAGCTAAGTTCACAGGACGGGTAGGGACTGTGGGGTCAGAGGAAGTAGAGTGGAGGGTGTGGTGGGTGTCGTTCCAGGCACAAAGCTCAGGTGAAGCGTGAAAAGGAGAAAGAGCAAGTGTGGTTTAATAATGAGCTGCTGGTTGGGAGAAATGGGGTGAGTGCTGGGAAGTAAGCCAGAGGTCCGTGGCCTCGCGGCAAACAGCCTTGAACACCTCACTAACATCCCACAGACACTTCTGGATATTGGTCTCGACCAGTAGAACATGCACGTTACCCTCAACAAGCCCGCACTTAAAGGCATCAGTGCAATAAAGACGGATGTCTGAAATGATGGGAGCACCAAGGTATTGTGTGGAGGGGCAGAATGAGAGCAGCTCTCCCTTGCGGTAAAATGGGTGAATGAGGTAGAAGAGAATTGAGATCGGAAATGGGGAGTTCAGTTAGGAAGCTCCTGTGGGAGTTGAACAGGCAAATGAAGAAGGCTGCATCAAGTTGGTGGTAAGGAGAGCAGGGAAGCGAGATCTGAACGAAGAAATAAATGTAAGCGGTTGATTATTTAGGACTTGGCAACAGAGGGTTAAAGGGTGCAGAGCACGTGAGTGAGGAAGAAAGGAAGAGAGGGACTCAGGTTATTGTACACTGGGAAATGCAGAAAAGGGGTCAAGTTTGGAGAATGTAGCAGAGGCTTTGGCGCGTACCATGTCACACTCTTCTAAAATGAGGACACCTTACTGCCCTTTGGACTCTCTGCCGTTAGGAAGGAGACATAGCACTTGATGGACCTCTTTGGCTTTGGGACACAATACCTAGCATATTGGGAAATAACTGCTCCAGTCCGTCCATCTGACTGCGTGGACCACGTGGCCAGCAAGTGCAGTGGTGCTAGAGATATTCATGGTGGGTAAGGATGCAGCATGGAGTCTGGCAAGCCCCAGTAGGGGAGGTGCATCGTGGACCCTATGGGTTTGGGAACAGGACTATGCTTTCTAGTCCCCATTTGAAAAGCAGCTTCCAGAATGCTCTTGGGTCCTGACTACGGGACATCATTTGGCCAAGACCTCAGAACTTCTCATCATGAGCTGGGTTTTGTACTGTTCGTGTCACAAATCCAGGCAGGCCCTGTAGCAGTCGGCTCTAAGATGGAAGTGGCAACATCTAGGATCGGGCGTTAGCAGGGCCCGGGGGCACAAGCAAGCTGCGCAAATAGACTCACGGCACGTGCCTCTTCCCCAGACCTCCAAGGCACCCCCGCTGTTGCATCGAAGACTGTCCCTCAGTTCTCGCCAAGCATTTTCTTGTGATCAGCCGAGGGAGGAAGTAGCCGGACTGCTGGTGTCACTAAAGCCCCAGGTGAGGTAGCCCTGAAAGACAGTGCCTAGTGGTTAGTCCCTCTCCATGAGCAGAACTTCAGGCGCTACACCTTAAGTCAACATGGTTCAGTGGGAGATGTGTGTATTTTATAAGAATATGTATCTTGTGCACTGGCCAGGGATTTGGTTGGTCAGGTGCCTGAAAAGAAAATGCTAAGAAGAAGGGAAACAAGGGAGGCCTGAGCTAGGGGCGTGCGGATTGTTTTATGGGAGTGGACGCAAAATGTGTGGGTCTTTTATGTTCACGCTCTTGCTTGTCAGCACCCACCACAGAGGATACACTTGACAACCAGCTGGACAGCATGATGCCCTGTGGAGGTCAGCCTCGTCCTCAGCCATCCCGGGGCTTGCATGGTGAGCGCCTGCGCAGGGTAGCCGTGGTGACAGATGGAGGCTAGGCAGGGGCCCACCAGCGCGAGCTCCCTCTCGGGACGGTCTGGCCACTGCCACTGCTGACTGATACAGGCCCTGAGCCCTTGACCAGCCAGCTGCTGGCCAGAAGTTGATTACATTGCCCCCCCCCCCCCATGCTGGAAGGAGGAGCGAATCCTCCCTCTGGGGCTTTTTCCCTACTCTAATGTTAATCTGAGGGTTTACAGAGTGCCTGATGTATTTACGTGGGCTGCCTCGTAACATCAGATCAAGAGGCCCGTTTTACGGCAAAGGAAGTGCTGCAACATTGGGTGCGTGACAATGGGACCCACTGGTCTGGCATGTACCAAATCGCGGGAAGCATCCGGCTTCATAGAATGATGGGTTGCTTTGCAAAAGCTCAGCTAAGGCCCCAGCTCGAGGATGATGCCCAGGCTGGGCGCGGTCACCGGAATGTAGCTGACCTGTGGTGCTGTGTCCCCAGTTGCTGGAATACACAGGAATCAAGGGGGGGGGGGGGTGTGGGCTCAGTCCCTTTGACCACCACTCTCAGTGCTCCCCTCGCATCAGGTGAGAGGAGGTCTGGAACTCAAGCCTGGCAATGTCAGAAAATGGGCCCTTGCAGCAACCGTCGCCTTACAAGGCCAAGTCAACTGAGGGCCCAGAGCCCTGGGATGTGGGTCTGACTCAACCCATCAGGCACACAACCTAGACTAGCCGGCAGGAAAATCTAGAATAGGTGGTGGAGAAGGAAGGTAACGAGCAGTAGTTTCAGCCTCGACTTGCTGTACCGGTGAAGGGTGGTGGCTCATCCCTCTGTCCTGTGTCCTTTCACTAGCTCACGGTTGGCCACTACCTTGAAGACTGTGTGACAGAATGGACTTACTGTGGGGCAGAAGTGGGTTGGAGAGGTGCAAGGGGCAGACCAGGGTAGACTATTTGGGTGCCCTGTGTCGCATCCTCCTTGTCACCCTCTGATTTCAGCTGCAGCCATGGGAGATGTTCTTTGTGAGCTTTGACTCATTTTGACGGCACCCCCAATTGCAGCACAGGGAGCGCATCATCCTGATGTCTTTTCTAGGGCCTTCTTCAAAGCCACAGAGGTCTGTTTGGCTTGCATGGCTCAAATGCAGCCCAAAGTTAGGGGAGTTTAATGGCCCTGGGACAATCCTCAACAATGAAGGATGGGGAGCCATTGGATAGATGCCCCCACCGCACGTGCTCTACCCGAGGGATAAATGCCCAGCCTTACATCTTTTGGTTGGACAATTCTGGGAGGCATTCCCTGTGCCTCTCAGGAGATTCCTAGTGTAAGGGAGCCCCCACTGCTCACAGCGGTGACTTTGATATTGGACCTCATATTGATTTTCCTCCTTTGCTCTCTCACAGTCCTCCGTTCCTCATTCCTATTTCCTGAGACCACCTCCCAGTTAAACCACCTGCACCTGAGTCCTTGTCTCACGCTCTGCTTCTGGGAGAATCCAAACTAAGACCAGAAGAGAGTCTAGAGTTCACTCTGCACTTAACAGGCTGAAGAGACATTTTGTTTCCAGGCAGTGACCACATGACTATTGGAGATGTAGATTTATATAGAAAACCCACGTCTAAAGTGACCAGTGGAGGGGCGCCTGGGTGGCGCAGTCGGTTAAGCGTCCGACTTCAGCCAGGTCACGATCTTGCGGTCCGTGAGTTCGAGCCCCGCGTCGGGCTCTGGGCTGATGGCTCAGAGCCTGGAGCCTGTTTCCGATTCTGTGTTTCCCTCTCTCTCTGCCCCTCCCCCGTTCATGCTCTGTCTCTCCCTGTCCCAAAAATAAATAAACGTTGAAAAAAAAAAAAATAAAGTGACCAGTGGAAGAGAAGCACCCTTTTAAGGCAGTGGTTTTCAGCCAGGGCCATTTTGCCCATAGGGGCCATTTGACAAAGCCCAAGGACGTTTTGGTTGTCACAATGATGGGTGGGGAGGGGTAGAGAGAAGTCAGATGCTGCTCCAGGCATTTAGTGAGTAGAGGTCAGGGATGCTGCTAAACATCCAACAATGTACAAGTCAAGTCCTCATAACAAAGAACGACCCAGCCCCAGTTGTCAATAGTGTTCTAAGGAGATTGCAAAGGAGCAGCCGAAGCAGCAGAAAGAAAACTGGGAGGGAGTGGTGACAGCCAGAGTTGCACGGGGGCTAGAAGGGCCAGCCGGCCAATGCTGCAGGCGGTCAGGGGAGGGAGGGACCAATAATTGCCTGTCTAGTTTAGATAGGACCTTCGTCCAGGCAGTTTCCTCAGCCGAGGTGCACAAGTCTGTTGGTGTGGAGGAAGGCATGAGGGAAAGGCAGTGAGGACAAGGACAGACCTTCCTCAGGAGCTCGGAGGTGAACGAAAGGAAGGGCTGCTGAGACTGGCTGGAAGGAGCAGTAGAGTGGAGGAAGAGTTTGAAAAGATCCTGGAAAGACAAACGTCATCTGTATTTGATGATCAGGAACCATGGAGACACAGGGACGGGGACAACTGATGGTAGATAGAGCCCCTGGACATCCGTGCTGCCAAACCCCAGAACACAGGCGCACTAACTCAGGTCAGGTCAGGACAACCTTCCTCTGAAGCTGGACGCGGGAGGGCATGGGAGCAGTTACACAGGCAGCTGTGGGGGAGAGAGTGTAGACTGTCCAGGGGTTAACCCCGGGCCTTTCGGTTCTTCCAACGTCTAGGAAAAGCTGTCTGCAGGGTGTGAGGGGAGAGGTGCAGGGTGGGAACCTTTTGAAGGACTCCCTGATGATAGATTACGTATGGTTGTTGATCGTATTGCGATTGGTATTGCTCTGCTCTCCCGAAAGAGTCTCTTTGGGAAGTCTGTCCTTTTTATTGCCTGGTGTGTTCCTGAGGCTATTGTGGACACTCAGGTCTCCCCTGAAACATTAGCGGCCACTCCTCTGCAGAATGCCTGCGGAGATCCAGAGTTCTCTCCCGAGAGGTTTGTGGACTTGGGGCATTTAAGCGTTGGGGTCACCTCTGCCTCCTGGTTTCTGTGTCTGTATGGGCTCTCTCTGCCACGGCTTCAAACTTGGACGTGAAGCCCTTCTCTCAGTTCTGCGGAACCACCTCACGCCAAACGTTTGGCTTGTGGCCGGGCCTGGGGTCATGCGGTGCCCACCCTCGAGCCATGTTGTGAGCCCTCTTCCTCTTCCCTTCCCTGCCCCTCATGTGTTCCCTGCAAATCGTCCGCATCCTCCCCCTGTTTACTCAGCCCTCCCAAGCTCCCCACCCCTGACCCAGACCGTCATGGTGCACCGCAGACAAGAAGGCTTTCTGTTAGATTCATCCTCTAACAGAAGGTGGTTCTGGTTGAACTGCGTGAAAATGTGCTTTTCCCATAAGACTACAGATTCGGCAGCTAGGGTTTGGGCGCGCAAACCCGGTGCAGCTACTCACTAGAAACCAGAAGGCCCCCCTCTCTGAGGTCATAGACTCACCTTGCAAGGTATTAGCTCCTCCAGGGAGAGTGTGGGGAGGAGCGAAAAGGCAGAGTTAAGCTCGAGGTGTATAGAAGGCCCAACTGGGACAATGTCCCAACCCACCCCCTCCTCATTTTGTCTCCTGAGGGCCAGCTGAGAGGTCAGAAGGCCCGGCGACTGGGACTTGTTCCTCTGCTTGTCAACCTTGTGATCTTCGGCCTCCATGTTCTCAAGGAGAATGAGGGAGCAACAGATTTAATGAAAGAGGATCTGTGCATACGTGCCTCAGAGTAGCTACTGTTCTGGATGCCACATTCCCTCCACTTCTGCAACAAGAAAAAGATGTGAGTCTTGATTCTTGTCTGGGTGCTCACAATCAGTGAAACGTTTGGTGGCCCTCCATAGTTCCTTCGGTGCTGGTCGGTCAGTCCGCAGCCCGTACCGTCCCTCGCCATGCGGTCTGTATTTATTTTGGAAGTTAAAATGAATTCATATTTCATCAACAAACTTTTTTGTATTTTTATCTGTCATGAGGAAATTGCTGCTGCCTCCCCGCAACCCACACACCAATCAGGGCCAGACCCTCTCTCACCAAAGGGACGATTTTAGGGCTCCTGGTGCAATTTTGGAAGCTCCCAGCAGGGGGCAGCCTAGCTCTTCTCCGTCTCCCGCTTGGTGGTGAAGGGCTGGCTGCTGCCTGGAGATTTCTAGGGTTTGGCAGCCTCTTGACCGTGACCCACGTTGGCCATGTGTTTTTACATCAGTATAGGGTTGCACACATGTATAATTTGCTAAGCAATACTTCCCCTTACTACATGGGTGCACTCTGATCTATTTCTAGTTTGTTCAGTTCTGCTGGAGATTTGGTCATTTTAAAAATGCTGCTCACACCCACCAATAGATGGAGATCTGTACTCTGAGACCCACGGGGAGGCTAGGCCTGGGGAGTGGGGATGGGATGGGGGAGATTTGGGGACCCCTAGGACAGGATTTCTCAGTGCAGTGGTTAAAGGTGTGGGTTTGGGAGCCAGGCTGCCGCGTGGAATCCCAGCTCTGCCCTTTCCATCTGTGGCCAGGACCACATACTCCGCCCCTCGGTGCTCAGTAAAGGACAGCTCCTGTTATAATCACAGTTCCTTATCCATGCGGAAACAAGGATGTTTTTAGCGTCTGGTGGATTCACTCACCCAACATGTGTTGACACGGGTTACTGAAGATAACTGAGCAGAAGGCTCCGGGCCTGGCAGAGGTGGTTGAGAAGCACACAGCCGGTTACAACAGATGTGACAAGGGCGTAGGTGGTGATTAGTCCCGCGCCCTCTGGGAGCACATGGGTACCCAGAGGACTCCTTAGCTCAGGAGCCCGCCAATTATGGTCCCCAGACCGGTGGCGGCAGCTTCAGCAGCATCAGCAGCAACAGAACCTGGAAACTTCTGGAAACTTGTTAGAAATGCAAAGTCTCCAGGGCACCCGGATGGCTCAGTTGGTTGAATGTCTGACTTCGCCTCAGGTCATGATCTCACAGCGTTCCAGTTCAAGCCCCACGGTGCAAAGCCCACTTGGATCCTCTGCCCCACCCCCACTTGTGCTGTATCTCTCTCAAAAATAAACGAACAAAGAAATGCAAAGTCTTGGGCCTTAGCCCAGGTGTATAAAATCAGAAACTGAAGGTGGGCCCGGCTATTTTTTTTAATTAAAAACATTTTTTTAAATGTTCATTCATTTTTGAGAGAACGTGAGCGGGGAGGGGAAAAAAGGGGGGGGAGACACAGAACCCGAAGCGGGCTCCAGGCTCCTAGCACAGAGCCTGATGAGGGGCTTGAACCCACGAACCGTGAGATCCTGACCTGAGCCAAAGTTGGACGCTTAACCAGCTGAGCCACCCAGGTGCTCCCCACCCCACTGGATCCCCTGGCTATCTGTTTTAATAAGCCCTCCCAGTGATGCTGGTGCACACCCAGTTTGGGAATGACTGCCAGCAACTACCAGACTGCTGCACTTGAGAGTTGTCTGGGGACACCCACTGCCAGTGTCACCACAATGGCTGGGAGTGGGAGCCAGGCATCACAAGTTTTTAAAAAGATTCCCAGATGATTCCAGGGTGCAGCAAAGTAGAGGAACCACTGCCCCAACCCACACCTGGGCGGAGGGCGGAGGAGGGGGCATCTGAGAAAACTTCCTGGAGGTGGTGTCAGAGAGGCAGAAACCTTAAATGCAATGGGGGCTGTGAGCCAACATGGGTTAGAGGGGAATGTGGAGGGTGAGGGGGTTGCTGGTGCCCACAGAAGGTTCTAAAGGACTTTAATCTAGTGCTGTAGAAGCTGGGCTCTGGATGCAAGCCATCTGGGTGTGAATCATGCTGCACCCAGACGCTCTAGTGGGGCTGCAGACAAGTCCTTTAACCTCGCTGTACCTTATCCACATGAGGTTTTGTGAGGATTAAGCACACATATAAGAGATGTTCCTTATAAAAAAACAAACACAAGAAACGTTCCTTATTACTGTTGGGATGGGGCTATAATTATAAGTTGAGCTAGAGGCCCAGACACGAGCCAGAGTATCTCAGGAGAGGACACTAGAGAGTTGGGAACAAAGCCACGGGGGCTTTACCTCCACACTCTGGGTTTGAAGGCTCTGGGGAGCCATGTGGAGATGTGTGTGAGGAATGTACTGGAGAACAGCATGGCTAGAGGAGTGTGGGCAGGGAGGGGGCGCGTCGCCCTGAGGCAGGTCAGAGTGATGGTGGCCTGCCTGGCAGAGAGGGGCAATGGGGGGGCTACCGAGATGGTGAAACGGACCTGGAGGTGAGGACGTGTCCCATTCTGGGCCAAAGTGGGTGGTCTGTGTGCTGAGTTGGGGCGCCCCCTTCTTCACACCCAGCTCCAGCCCCAGGTTTTCTTGTCATTCTGTAGACCTGGTTGGGTGAGGGGTCCTGAGGGGGGCCTTTCCCTGCTCCTCTTCCCACCGCCCCCTTCCCCACAAGCGCACTCTTCCTGGGAATAGCTGAGCGGTTTGCATTTTGGAGCCATTGCTTGGTTGAGGGCCTTGAAGGCCCACCCAGGGAGGCGCACTCCTTGCACTCAAATGTGTCATGTGTGTTCCCACCTCCAGGCCTTGCCCACGCCTCCGCCTTTCTCCCATCTCTCAGAATTCTGCCTACCATCCACCCCCTTCTCCACACACACACTCCAAGCCTCGCCTGCTTGAAGCGTCCTGACCACAGCTACTGTCCTGGGAAGGACGGCGGTTTACTCACTCTGTCATCAGTGCTGAGCCGTACTGTAGCAGCTGAAATACAAGCTCCCAAGGAGGCTGAAGAGGGTCTCCATGCCTCTGCCCCTCCCAGGATGCCTGGCCCAGTGTTTGGCCGAGAAGATATGGGGGGTAAGCCTCCCTCATTGGGTTGGGAGGGAAACACTGAATTCAATCTGAGAATTAGATGATCAGAATTGTCAGCTGGGGCCTGGGCCCCTGAGGGGGTTCAGTGGGCGAGAACAGAGGGCGGAAACTTCTAACAGTGTCGACCTCCCTGGGGTCTCAAGGGGGTTAGGTGCATCCCTCTCCTTTCTGTGATGGGGTCCCTCCTTCATCCTGCAGTGAGGGGTGGTGACAGTGGGGCCCTCTCTGCACCCTTGCCCAGGCCTGCTGAGGCGGCTTCTCCCAGCACCTGGTGGTGAAGGTGAAAGAGCGGCCAGCGCCGAGTGAAGGGCAGGACCAGGGGCAGCTCAAGTAAGACCACTTAGCCTCTAAGGAGGCTGTGTGCCTGGGGTCATGGGTGCTGCCCAAGAGGCACCAGAAATATCAAGATGAAAGCCCCAGAAGCAATAGGAGGACTGAATTGTGTCACACAGATGCTAATGCCTGGGGGTGGGGGTGGGGCCGTAAGGACTGAGAGCTCAGACCCAGACAAACCCCAGGTTTGTTCACCAGCTGAGGGTAGTGAGCAATGCAGGCAACTGAACCTCTCTAGATCTCAGTTTCCTCATCTGCTAAGTGGGGTCACAATAGTACCTGTTACTCAAGTGATTAAAACTTCAGTTATAGGGGCGCCTGGGTGGCTCAGTCAGTTAAGCGTCCGACTTCAGCTCAGGTCATGATCTCACGGTCTGTGAATTCAAGCCCCGCCTCGGGCTCTGTGCTGACTGCTCAGAGCCTGGAACCTGTTTCAAATTCTGTGTCTCCCTCTCTCTCTAACCCTCCCCCGTTCATGCTCTGTCTCTCTCTGTCTCAAAAATAAACGTTAAAAAAAAAAAAAAACTTCAGTTATATAGATTCAAATATATGATACAGTGATTAAGTGATATAAGTGATAAAGTATGTAGAGTCCTTTAGCAAAGCGTCTGGCACAGAGCAAGCTCTAAGAGGTGGAAACTGTTACTATTGCTGCTGATTTGCTTGGTCGTGAATGGTTATAATTCAGGAAAAGGTGAATCCACTGAATGATCCCGAATGGCCAGAGATGGGACTCGGAGAATGGGTTAGCCAAGAGAGAGGAAGGACTAACCAGCGGGAGGGAGCAAAATGTTCTGATTGTCTAAAAGAAAGGAACGTGGTTGTTGGGATGTAAGTTTAATGTCACTCAGCAGCATTCTTGAATTATTAAACAGATGGGTTGGGAGCACTTTACAAAAAACCATGCTTTTCCAGAACTAATTCATTAAATCACCTCAAACCAAACTCTCAGTGACTTTAATTACCAAAGGATTCTTTTTTTTTTTTTTTTCATTCACTCAACATATTTATTGTCAGCCTGTTAGGAAAAGCACAGCATATCTTGGCAAGGCACTGAATGAGGTTTCCCATGCTTTCCATGTGGACATGAGAGAGGAATGTGAGCAGGGTGGTGGCTGGTTAGTGAGGTCTATAGCGATATGAACATTTCCCCCCAAGAGCTGGATGAGTGGCTGGACATCACCCTGGAGAGCTGGCCCGGCTGGCAGGCCCCAGGGCTCTCGTCCAGTCACTGAAGTGTCAGAGGCACACACGGTGGGGAGGATGGGCCGATAGAGTACATAGCTGGCACTTCAGGATTCAGCTAATTAAGAGCAAAACATAATTGGGGCGCCTGAGTAGCTCAGTCGGTAAAGCATCCGACTGGGCTCAGGTCATGATCTCGCGGTTCGTGGGTTTGAGCCCCCATCAGGCTCTGTGTGGACAGCTCAGGGCCTGGAGCCTGCTTCGGATTCTGTGTCTCCCTCTCTCTCTGCCCCTCCCCTGCTCATGCTCTGTCTCTCTCTCTCAAAAATGAATAAACATTAAAAAAAATTAAGAGCAAAACATAACAGGATAGCAGGGAAGTCATACAGTAATTTTTTTTTCTTACAATGGAAGTAAAATAAATTCATGGTAGAAAACTTGGAAAACATAAAAGACCATAAAGAAGTAACTAACAGACACCTGTACTTCTCCCCGAATGGCACAGTTTAATAGCGTGAGCAAGGAGAAGGATGAGAATGGCATTTGGGTGATGTTTAAGATGGTCAGTTCAGGACTGTCGCACCTAGAAAAGGGTTTGTGCTGTATCAGTCTTTGCCATGTGGACAGGCTGTCAGGAAGACTGGAGGCTGGCCCACGTTGCTCAGGCGGTAGAGCCAGCGCTCAGAGGCCCTGTGGGTCGATCTTAGCTCCCCGAGAAGGAAGTAGCTCCGCCCACCGACGGACTCCCAGCCCTGGAGGGGAGGGGCTCCCATTCACCTGGAGCGTTGGAGGGCAAGCTGGTTCTTAGCCTGTTTCCTCTTCTCTCCGAATGTGAAGACGCCCCCTGCCCTACTATGGTTCCTTTCCACTCAAACATTCATGTATCTGGCTGTGCAGACGTGGAGGCAAAAAGAAGTGCATTCAGTCACTGCCAAGGGAAACGAGCATGTTGCAAAACAGCGTGCTCTCAATTTTGTTAGAAGTATACAGTTAAGCATAAATTCATTGAAAAGTAATGGCAAGAAAATATTAAAGCTCCTGTGGGAGATGCTTTTCATCTTTTAGGTTCTTTTGATTTTTCCAAGTTTTCTACAATTGACTTATTTTAAAATCCAATTAATGTCATAGTAAAGTAAATGTGTCTTACGAGTGAGGATACTTTTTTTTACTGAAACAATAGACCAGGGAGTGGGGGGGGGGGGGGGGAGCATCGTCTAGACAGCTATGTAGGGTGGGGTTGATTGTGGAGGAATTGAACGTCAGGAGGAACTGTTTAGGTTGGTTTACCCATTGCAATAGCAATGATAGTGACCTTATTTGCTGACCCAAACTCAGGACTGATAATCTGACAGATAACAGCATATTTGTGGGGCCAAGAGGACACAATACTGTAATCAAAGATGTAGCGTTCTTGCAGAATCAGTGTTACAACAGGGAGACTCACAGGATTCTCAAGGGATTGGCATTCATTTGCTCGCTCATTCATTCATTTAGTTGTGTGACATTTCTTAAGCTCTTGCCATATGGCACACTGTGCTGTGTACCTGAGGCAAGCGGGTCTTTAGGGGAGCTGGGTATAGGACATGCCACAAGATGAAGGTAAAATGGCCAGTTAGTGGGTCCCAGCACATCCAGGTGAGAGGCTCTGAGTCTCAGAAATAGGAGTGGTGAGAATGGAAATTCCAGTGGTATTTCCAGATTGTCTTTGCTTGCTTCACAGTTGCACTATGGGTCTTTTTCAGCACCCTTAACAGGGCAGAGAACACAGGAGGCACTCAACAGACATTTGGTAGTTAACAGGAGGGAATGTTACTATGGTGGGAGGAGGGCTTGAACCGAACCCCAGACGATGGATAGTTATTTATTGACTTTGCAAACTCTTCATTGCAGTAAGTATACCCTGAATGTTGACCATGTGCCAGCCCTACTGCTCTGAGCTGAAGCTGCCAAGATGAGACATAGTTGGTTTTTTTTTTTTAAGTTTATTTATTTCTTTTGAGAGAGAGAGAGCTCACAAGAGCACAGGAGGGGCAGAAAGAGGGAGAGAGAGAATCCCAAGCAGGCTCCGCACTATAAGTGAGCTACTCGGGTGCCCCGAGACATAGTTTTCATCCTAGAGGAATTCACAACGTGACAGTCTGACTGGGGAGAGAGACACAACTGTAACCAGTGAAAGTGCTTATATGAGACCAATATAAGGTGAACCTAGATAAAGGTATAATTAGTACCTTTAGGCATAATTAGAAGCTAATTAGTCAAAGGCACCACTAAAGAGGAAATGGCATTTGAGTTCCAGGATGGTCTGGGTGAGAATGGAGTGGAAGGAATTCCTAGCATATGGAAAAATATTAAGGTACAAGGTACAGTCCAGGAATGGCAAGGTCCTTCTCAGCCTGCTTTATGAATGCATTTACTTCTGTCCATCCCTACAGGGCAGCCGTACAAATCTGTAGGGCTGGTGCTGAACCGGTCTTGCCCTTCTCTCAGAACTGCTCTACCCCCATCTAAATTGCAACAAGACATACATATCTGCCCATCAGGCTGGAGTTGATTGGTCCAGGGATGGACTGTGACCAAACTGGACCACTCAGAGTTCTTCCTGGGAATTTGGAGTTGGGACACTAGATCCCACGACCAGTCTCCTCGGCCTCTTGCCGTCAGTGTGAATTTGAGAGTTATGGAGCCCTGGGGGAGGCCCTAGCAATGTAGGCACAAGGCCATACGTTTTTATAAAATTTGCAGAGGTAAGATAATTTTCAATGTAATTAGTTAAGTCTACTATCTCTTTCCTTTCTGAGCCCCCTCTGTCACTCCTTCTCATGATGGATGGTGTTGGAGTGGCTCTGGGCATTTGGGGATCTAGCTAAGGGGAAGTCGAGTTGAAGGTGCATTTAGTTAGGAATAAGTGGGATTTATTTGTGTGATTTTCAGCCACTTACACTCTAGTTTGTGTAGAAATGGCTCGCTATGAGCATCAAGACACGTGGGTACAGGACCCGAGGTGGTATTGCAATGTGAGCCTGTCCTCTGAAGCTGGCCTATGCACGTGTGGGTAATTCAGGAGATATAAGGTTTGAAACGATGGGTTCTTCTGGTCATCAAATACATAAAATTAGAAACTTTTTGGTTTTATTAATTCCTATTCAAAATGGAATTGCAATCCTATAATTGACAAAGTTCTCTCCTTGCTCGAACTCTACTCAGCCTCAACGGGGCCCTGACTTTTGAGCTTCTATGTTTTTCTTTGCATGGTCCAATTTTAGCAAGAATCCTGCTTAGTCTATTGAGCCAGAATGCCCCAACCTGCAGATCTGGTCGCCCTCATCATCTGCTAGCACCCAGGTGATGTCTGATCACCCTGGCCTGCCCTCAGCAAGTCCTGTGAGGTCAGCTTAGCCAGAATCCCTTCTCACCCTTGATGTTTCCTCTGAATGATTTTCCACTCACTGACCCTCATCCTGCTCGATCTATCTCCTCTACTGCAGAACCCCACTGTAAAACCCCCTTTTTAGAGAGAGAGGGCACAAGTGGGCAAAAGGCAGAGAAAGAGAGAGAATCCCAGGAGGGGCAGAGGGAAGGAGAGAGAAAGAGGGGGAGAGAGAAAGACAGAGAGAGGAACAGGGTTTACCTGATGCAGGGCTCGAGCTCACCTGAGGCAGAGCTTGAGTTCACTGATGTGAGACTCATGAATCTCATGAACCATGAGATCATGACCTGAGCCAAAAAGAGTCAGGTGCTTAACCAACTGAGCCACATGGGCACCCCTAATTTCTTTAACATAATACACACTGTACTTTTATATTAAAGTGGGAGTCCCATGAAACTGAATTTATTAGAATTTTTGTGTTTACATTTCTCGCTGATTTGAACAAGAAAACTTGTGATGCCTTGAATTTTCATAGCTCACGTACAAAAAGAAACTGATAGAAATTTTCCCGGATTTCCCAACAATCCTAAACATTTACATGACAATAGCAATAGTAATTTATGACCGGGAACATTTTCTAAACTAACCATAATAGAGAAACAAATTTGGATCACCTATATTAGAGGAAATACTAGAATAGTCTTCCATTTTCTCTATGGAAAAACATCACAGAACTGTCCCAAGTGGAGGTAATCAAAGAGTATGCAGCCAAAAAATATATAGAAGAAAAATACAGTAAAGGTGGGTTGGGCTCCACATTCATTAAGGTGTTATGTTATTTTTCTGGACTTTGTGATATTTTTGGTATTTCTTAGCTTTTTAACATTTGTAATTTGCTGTGCTTTCTTATCTCTTTGTAGATAGATTTTCAGATTTGGACTAATTTTGTGTTTGTCATTTTGTATTCTTCTTCTTCAGTCAAATGCTCTACCCCTGAGCTCTACCCCCCTCTGCTTGTATTCTTCTTCTTACCTAGTCCCTCCCCACCTCACCCTGCTTCCACCCCCCCACCCCCACCCCAAACGCAGTATAAGCTTCAGGCCCCTCTGTCCCTGTCCTGCGCCTCTATGACTCGCTCACTCTCTTTGGGCCTCTGTGTCTTTCCTCCCGGTCAGGGTTGGTCCCCTGACCTTCCACCAGGCTTTCTTCCAAGGAGTATTAGAGGTGAGCTGGTTAATCCTGCCATCATCCCTCCTGCCTGCAGAGAGGCAAAGCATCCGTTATTACATTTGATCCTTACTGCAAACCATGAGGGGAAAAAAACCCAGTCTTTTTATGATGGGAATGTTGAAATTTACACGAAAATAGGTGACATAACCACAGCCTCTAGGGCAGGCTTGGTGAGGTCTCCTGGCTCTGGGCTGGGCAATGGAGGAGCCAGAAGGTAAGTCTCTGCAGTCCGAATCCTTTCTCCATGCTGCCCCCATGCTTCTTGAGGACGCTTGACGCTATGATTATGTGGTCATGTCCGCACCCTTCCGCCAGGCTGGAAGATGGGCAGAGCATCCAACCCACGGGCGGGGCCGGGTTGGAACAGCCTCAGAACATGAAATGGGATCTCTCGGCTACCTCTCTTGGGGCCTCCTTCCTCCTGGAAGGCAGGCCTGGGGGCTGGCAGGGGCGGCATCAGAATCGCTGGGGGAGTTCTTTCTCCAGTCATGCTCTGTGCACCTCTCCCAGCCTATTCTGATACCAGCTGGAGGACAGACAGGACAGGCACGTTTGGGAACCTTCCAGGCAAATCTGATACCCACCCAATTTCAGGATGGGAACTAGGCCAGAGGGGCTCGTGAGAGTAACCGGGAGCCCACGGAGGCCCAGGTCTGCTCACCGCTGTACAGAGCCATCTGCTCCTAGGGGAACGCGGAGCCAGACTTCCTGGGCTGAGTCCCTGACCCACCCTAGTCTTTTGACCCTGGCAAGTCACTTGACCCTGGAATCTGCCTGCTTCTCTGTGATACGGAAATAACTGGGGCACCTTACCTGAGATGTGACCATGTGGGTGATGCCCCTAGCACAGAATTGACGCATACGGCTCAGAAATGTCAGCCACCGTGGTTACTTCCTACACTGACATCAACCAAGCGGGAAGGGAGAGGTAGACAGTGTTCCCTTATCCAAGGCCGGAGCTGGTGACAGGCTTCCTTCCCTCCTCCACACGGAGGAGGCTGGAGGCCAGCCGCCAAACCCCAGGGACTCATCCTGAAATCCAGCCCAGGCCAGCAGTATCTCCTTTTGGCTCAGCAGCCCGGCAGCCCAGACCACCCTCTTTTGTCTGGGGCTGGGGAGACCGGTTTGGGGAAATAGTCTCTGGTATCCCCATTCCCAGCCCCTTCTTCAGGCAGCTGGGGGGATGGGGGGAGGGTTGTCCTGGGAAGGAGGGAGCCTGCAGACCAGCTTGCTTTTTCAGCAGGAACAGGTGGGCAGGACTAGCCAAGGACGGGGAAGGGCTGGGGCCTGGGATAGCACCGCTGTGAAGGAGGCCGTTCTCCTCAGGCTCCCTGGCCTCCCCTTTCCCTCCTCTCTGGCCACCCCGATCCCCAGGGTGCTCAGGCCCTCACACTACTAGTAAACTCACTTTCATGAAGGTTTGGAGGACCGAATGCATTTCGTTTCAGGGCAATGCCCTAGAGTGACTTTCTTCAAACGTTCTTACAAAGTGCTCAGACTGGAGAGAGACCTCCTCCTCAAGGACCCCTGTGGCCGTCAGGGCCAGGGAAGCCTGTTCAAGAAGCCCAGCCATTCGACAAGGGAGGGCTTCCTCAGCTGGAGGCTTGGTCTACTGCCTTTTCCTCCTGAAGCCAGTCAAGGCAGAGTCAGCACTAGAACTCAGTACTCTGTCCCCCAACTCCTATTAGGCTCTTGGTAAATGGGCAGTGGGGACTGGGGAAGGGCCTTCCTCCAAGCCCATGCCACCAGGCAGGCTTCTGGCCTGCGCTGCCCTCCAGGATGCTTGGGCAAGGGCTGAGCGCCACAGCCTGTCTGCGCCAAACCCTGGGCTCCTTCTCTGGAAGTTTTTGTTCTCTGGTCCTGGGAGCTGGGGGGATGGGAACAAAGATGAAAGTCTGACCCCAGCTCTCCTACTTCCCCAGCCCAGGGATCAGGATACACAGGGAGTGCTTTTGAGGCAGCTCCCAGAGCCCCACTGAGCTGATGAGGGAGCTGATGATTCCCTACCCTCACTCCCTCCCTCTCTTCCAGTGGAGTGCCCCCTAGGCATCCCCCCATGCTGCCCCCACTCCTGACAGAGGCCAGCACCTCTGAAATTAATCCCAGCCTAACTGGATGGGACACAGGGCCGCCACAGCAGCCATTTGGTAAGTGCCGCTAAGGAGATGGCCCTGCCCAAGATTAGATCAAACAAATCCAAAGTTTGAAGGCCCTGGCTGAGCCCCTTCCGGTAATTTAAGCCATTGGACCCAAACAGTCCTGCTTGCGGTATTCTCTTGCTCTCCCCTCAGGTCTGTCTGATGGCTCCTTGCAAGCAGTCAGAAGAAACAGATTTGATGTACATATGACCAAATGGAGGAGCTTAAAACAGAGCCAAGAGAAAAGAAGTCAGAATGAGATCCGTAACACAACCCAGTTACGTTAATTAAAATTACATGTGGCCCAAACAAGAACGTACGTGTGTCAAAACTACGAAACCTGTTAGGAAGGGGCCCTTCAGGTTCCACCTGAGCCAGGTGGAAAAAAGAAGAAAGATGAGGGAGTGGGGCCCACAGGAGATGGGAGAACAGAGAGGGGAGGAAGGGAGGCAGGGAGATAGAAGGAAAGGGAGGAAGGGAAGGATGAAGAGAGGGAGGGAGGGGGAGGGAAGGAGAGGGAAGGAGAAAAGGGAGATAGGGAGAGGGAGGCAGGGAAGGAAGGAGGCAGAAGGAGGGAGGGAGAGAGGGAAGGGGGGGAAGGAACGCTCTTTACAAATCACCTCTAAATGTTTTTTTCTGGGAATAAAGTTTGGATTTACTTAACATGCATATTTTTCCATGTAAAAACATTAAGCCTGTTCCGTTTTCAAAAATGGGAAATGCATTGATTTATAATTTCTTAAGGACATACTTTCCCCCTTTTGTCCAAAAGCCATTTTAAAGCTTGCAGAACAAAGGACAAAGGACAGGTACAATGTTGTCTTTAAAATGTAGTTTAAAACAGAAAAAGAAGCATCTCTCTGGGTAAATGGAGGGAATGGTTCATCGAGGAGCCTGTCGGGACCACTGGTATCAGTGGCATTTACAAGTCCTACTAGTGAGATTTAGACTTTGAACATGTGCAGGTACAGAATAGTGGAACCTGAACCAGGTGGAAAAAAGAAGAAACGAGAATGGAGAATTGTGTACATCTGCTCCAGAGAACTATAATGAGGGAGAGGGTTTTCGTAGCCTAAATGACTCTGATCACAGATCAGATCAAATGTGGTCAAATATATGAACCTTCACTGAGGCTTTGCATGGTTAGGTTGTAGTAGGAGTGTTAATCCAGGAGGCTCCCCGGAGGAGGTGAGTGCTAGAAGCCAGAGGCTGATCTGGCTGGACTCTGGAAGCAAGGATGGCTGATTTGGACCCCTTAATCTGCAAGGAGACAGTGGAGACCATCTTCCCAGGCACACTCCCTTAATTAGCCTTTCTTAGTACCTTTGAAAGGGTATGAGGCCAAGGGCTCAGTCTGAACCTGGAGCTGGGCATCATTCTTCACGCTCTGTGGGTGTCAGATCCCCTTTGGAGGCTCCTCTAGGGACAAGTGTTGAGGGCAGGCTGGGGCTTCTTGTTGAGCTGGAGAGGCCGGCCCGTGTGTATGCGTGTGCACGCACATGTGTGCACAGGAGTTGTCAGGGTCCAAACTCATCCAGCAAAGAGAGCCCAAGGCTGCAGTTTAGGTCACCAGAGAACATGGAGAACCAGGCCAGCAGATCCCAGGACGGGGACACAGGAGAGCAGGCTCAGGTTTGCAGAGGCCATGGTCAGCTGGGGAGGGGCCTGGGGTCTCTCACTCCAGCAGGGCCTATTAAAGGAAAAGGGCTCAGGGTCCCAGGTACCTGAAAAGTGGCCACCCCTCCCAGGGTATGAAGGGATGATGGGTGTCACTTCTGGCTGGGGCTTTGGAGGAGTGGGCACGCCTCCTCCAAGGTCTGCTTACACCAGGCAGCTGCAGACAACACTGCCTTAGGGCTGGGATGGCAGAAACACTGAAGGGAACGGGCCTGGGTACCTGAACCTCTACGTGAAAGAGGGCTGTCCCCTGACCAGCTTTGGGATTGTGCCTTGGCCTAAAACCTGAGACATGGATTTCTATTGTGATCAAGCCTCTCTATATCACAGCACCTTCCCTGGTAACCCTCCCCGTGTTACCAGGCTTGCGCACACACGCCTCTTTACCCCTGTTGGGTCTGTCTTCACTAACATCTCCATGGCTGCTCCACAGACACTCCAGGATGTGTGAGCTGGGCTGGGTGCGGGATCCTTGTCTTCTCCTTGGGTTGCTCACACTCCCCACTGGCCTCCACCTTCTTTGAATTCCCGCCCCCCCTCCCCCGCAACGTTCACAGTCTAGTTCACACCCCATGTCTGCCAGGAGGCCCTCCCTGAGCCCCTGAGGCCAGGCCTCTGAGAGCTCTGTCCCTTCCTTTCCTGGCTGGGCAGGTGGGGAGATAGCTGGGGATGGCAGTCTCAGGTGGCACAGGGACAGTGAGTGCTAATTTTAACCAAACCCACAGGTTGTAGGCATATGTGGGAAACACCACCTCTCCTCTCGGTAATGGATTGCATTTCTCCTGGGTGTTCCTGGGCATGTGCCCCATACACTGTGCATTCTCTCTCTCTCTCTCTCTCTCTCTCTCTCTCTCTCTCTCACACACACACACACACACACACACACATGTTTTCAGGCCCACAAACAAGACCACAAGGCCACTTGTGCCTGAAACAGCTGAGCTGTTGAGTCCACGGTAAGAGAGAACAGAACCCACTGCCCCCCACTAGTCTAACCATCTAAGGTAAGTGAGGGGAACTATGACAGCTGGCGAGCTTGACAAGGCAGAACTATGACTCCGTGGAAGGACCCTGGGATGGTCCAGGAAGAGGGATGAGTGGAGGGGTCAGAGCTCCACCTCCAAGTCTAGGGGTCAGAAGGTGCCGGAAAGGGCCCTGGAGTCCAGGCCATGCCCTCCTCTCCCCTACCCTTTCCTCACCTGTATCTGTTTGCCTTTCTATGTTTTTATAGTTTTGATAGCTTTCTAAAAGTCACCTTCTCTGTGAAGTCTTCCCAGATTCCATCAGGCACCGAAGTTCCTTCCATCTTTTTCTTGTTTCTATTACAACTCGCAGGACATTGTGTGGAATTCTTCTCTTTTTCTAAACTATCACTGCCCTAGGTATATGATCCCTAGTCCCCAGCGTGGTGCCTCGTGCAGAGGAAGTAGATGTCACCCAATAATAATAATATGAGATATCCCTACTATTAAAAAAGAATATTTAAAACTTGAAGGAAAAAAAAACCTTTAAAACTTTACAGAATGGACAAAAGATATGAGCAGAAAATTCATACATAAAACACAATATAAAATAGCCCTCAAATAGGGGCACCTGGGTGGCTCAGTCGGTTAAGCATCCGACTTCGGCTCAGGTCACGATCTCATGGTCTGTGAGTTCGAGCCCCGTGTTGGGCTCTGTGCCGACAGCTCAGAGCCTGGAGCCTGCTTCGGATTCTGTGTCTCCCTCTCTCTCTCTGCTCCTCCGCCGTTCATGCTCTGTCTCTCTCTGTCTCAAAAATAAATAAACAAAAAAAAATAAATAAAGAAAGAAAATAACCCTCAAATATAAAAATATTAAGAAAAATGCTAACTAAAATTTCAGCTAGGGGTGCCTGGGTGGCTCAGTCAGTTAAGTGTCTGACTCTTGATCTCACCTCAGGTTTTGATCTCAGGCTTGTGAGTTCAAGCCCCACAGTTGGGTTCTGTGCTGGGCATGGAGCCTACTTAAAAACAAACAAAACTACCCCGAAATACCATTTCTCACTCAGCAGACTGGCAAAAATTCAATTGCTTGGCAATCCTCTCTGTTGGCATGGCTGTGGAGAAATAGGCCATCTTGCACGCTGCTGGTGGGAGTGCAAACTGGCACAATCCTTGGAGAAGACCTCGTCAAGACCTAACAAAGCCATGGACACATTTACCCTTCGACTTGGTAACCTGCTGCAGGGGCTTACCCTGAAGACATACCTCAACAGGGTGGAAATACATGAGCACACATGGTTCATGGCAGCATAACTTGTGATTGCAAAACATGGGAAATTGCCTACGTGTCACAGCACAAGGGGCTGGTTGAATAAACCGGGGAACATCCCCACCCCGGGGAATACTGTGCATCTATGAAGTCAATGAGGACGATCTCTTTGAACTGATATGACGTGACTTTCAGGATACACTGTTACATGAAAAATGCAAAAAAATGCAAAAAGGAACATGTACTGTACATATTATCTTTTATAGGAGAAAGAAGAGAAAATAAGAAAACACATGTATATCTGCTTATTTCCAAAAGAAGCATAGGAGAAGGGATTAGACTGGAAACTAAAGAAATTGGTTATGCATGAGGGGTTCAGGGGGAAGGAGGCTGGGGAAGGTTTATGAGAGCAACACTTCTCTGAGCATACATTTTTATGTAGTTTTGACTTTTGGAATTATGTCAATATACTATATATTTAAAACTGAATAATAGGTCAGCAAGGATGGGAGTGACCCTTAAAGTTGTGTTCAGATGGAAATAAATGAATTCAACCATATTTCATAGGAGCAAAATAGCCATACTGAAAGAAAAAACAAGGAATCCATGTAATATTTTTGAAGTTTATTTATTTATTAAAAAATTTTTTTTAAGTTTATTTAGTATTGAGAGACAGAAAGAGAGCATTAGCATGAGGAGGGGAGGGACAGAGAGAGAGGAAGACACAGAATCCAAAGCAGGCTCCAGGCTCTGAGCTGTCAGCACAGAGCTCGATGCGGGGCTCAAACTCACAAACCGTGAGATCATGACCTGAGCTGAAGTCAGACGCTCAACTGACTGAGCCACCCAGGCGCCCCTGTTTATTTATTTTGAGAGAGAGAGAGAGAGAGTGGCAGAGACACAGAGAGAGAATCCCAAGCAGCTGCCACCTGTCAGTGCGGAGCTGAAGCAGGGCTTGAACTCACGAACCGTGAGATCATGACCTCAGTTGAAATCAAGAGTTGGACGCTTCACCCACCGAGTCACCCAGGCGCCCCTAATCTGTGTAATGTTTTAAACACAGTCGTTTGTCCTTCAATCTACAGAGAAAAAGAACCAGAAATAAGTCTTGATCTCTTCGTAAATTTGCTTTTTGTAGTGGTGTAAAGAATATTATCGAGCCAACTGATCAAACTGGAATACAGATTTTGGTTTAAAAAAAGAATTGTATCATTGTTACAAAAGTAAGTCATATTTATAATGTATCAACCCCCCCCCCCAAATTTGATAGCAATGACATATTTAAATAATATCTGGAGGGGCGCCTGGGTGGCTCAGTCGGTTAAGCGTCTGACTTCGGCTCAGGTCATGATCTCACGGTTCGTGAGTTCGAGCCCCGCGTCGGGCTCTGTGCTGACAGCTTCACATTCTGTGTCTCCCTCTCTCTGTGCCCCTTCCCTGCTCATGGTGTGTCTCTCTCTGTCTCAAAAATAAATAAACATTAAAAAAAAATAATATCTGGAGATGGGACTTGGAAACTAACAGACTTAGACATAGACCAGAAGGTGGCACAGGAAGCTGAGACCCTGGCAGTTGGCAGTGGGCTGTAGACATGACACAGAAGAAGCTGACGCTTGCCTGGCCAGTATCCACTCCACCCTTCTTCCCTAGTAACCAAACCCTGAGCAGAGGGCCTCGTTGCAAAGACTCCATTTCCCAGCCTCCTTTGCAGTGGACTGTGGCCAAGGAGCCTCCCCCTATCAGTGAGATGCAGCAGAGGTGGTATGCAGGACTTTCTTTATTTTTGGGACAGAGAGAGACAGAGCATGAACGGGGGAGGGGCAGAGTGAGAGGGAGACACAGAATCGGAAACAGGCTCCAGGCTCTGAGCCATCAGCCCAGAGCCTGATGCGGGGCTCGAACTCACAGACCGCGAGATCGTGACCTGGCTGAAGTCGGACGCTTAACCGACTGTGCCACCCAGGCGCCCCAAGTATGCAGGACTTTCTAGAAGACTCCTCAGAGGAAAACGACTCTTGTGGGAGGTGTGCCTTTATTGCTCCTTCCACCTTCCTTCCTTCTGCTTCCTGGTATATGTCTTGGTCCATGAGGCATCCTTGGGCGTGGACTCTGAACTCTGAGGATGGCAGAGCGAAAAAGGTGGAAGGAGCCTGTGTTCCTGATGCCTCTGTGGAGTTAGCATACCCGCTGTGGATTGCTCACCTTTAGACTTTGCCCAGATAGAATATACCCTAGGGTGTTTGAGCCACTCTTCCTGTGGGGAGCTGGGGGTCATTTACACGCAGCTAAAGGCAATCTGCAAACTGATGAAGAAGACTTGGGCATTCAGCAGAGGGGTGGAGAGCGGTGGCTGGAGGAGAGCCTGGAGAAGGCCAAGCATGAGTGGAGGCCAGCTTGTCTGTGTGGGGGCCTAGTGGAGCCATAGCTGGGAAGGCTGCCGGGAGCCAGACTGGCGAGGCCTTAAAACCCAGACTGTGCCACTAGCCTATGGTAACCTTCAGTAAGCCTCTCCCCTGGCCTGGGGACCCCTCGGCCTGGGAATTTACTCAGGGACCCCTTAAGCCTGGGAATTTACTCAAATCAGAAGCTTCTAACCTGAAGTTCAGGGACAGACTTCATGGAGTCCAAGAACATCCTGCCAAATCACCACATAAGAGTTGCATCTATGTGTGTGTGTGTGTGTGTGTGTGTGTGTGCGTGTTTGAGACTGGCCCACAACTTCCATCAGACTCTCTAAGAAATGTGTGGCTTTCGAAGAGTTAAAAACCACTGCCCCAGATGCTTCTAGCATGAAAAGTCTCTCACTGACCGTATTATGTGGGCTGGAAAGAGCCTTCAGTGATAGGGGAATGAACAAGTAAAATTAGGGCTTTAGGTACCTGAAAAAAAAATTTGATCTGGTAGCAAATACTCATAGAAAGTGTGTTTTAAAAAGCTGAAAGCACACACACACACACACACACACACCCCAAAATTAAAACTTCCCCATAATTATTCCACATTATTAGCATTATGGTGGCTTCTCATTTTTAGGTATAGATGTTGTAGAGGCCACTTTTAGACAACAGGCTCGAGCGATGAAAACTTCATCAAGGCAAAAGGGCCCACAGCGAACACCTGGCTGAATCCAGACGGGTCCATCAGGCACCCGCCTCAAAATACCCATAGGCCCTACCTGACCAGTGGGCTGCTTGCTACCAGGCACAACTACCAAAAAAGGGAAAATTCCATTGTCCCCATACCTCCTCACCTTCCTCTTTTAATAACAGCGCCCATCCGGGCCCCCGGCAGACAGATCCTTTGCCTCTTGCTGTATATTCAATAAACTTCTATCTTCTTTGTTCAGCCTTGGGTGAATCCTTTCACCACCCACCCCCGCACACCCCGCCCCAGGCTGCCAGCTTCCACCTCTTGTTGCTCCACATTTGGGGACCCCCATCTGATGGAAACGGACACAACAGATATGATATGAAGCATCTTTTCTTTGACATTCATTTTCATGGCTGCAGAATATCACCCACGGGATTTTTTTTGTTTTTTTTTTTTTGCTAGAGAAGCTAACCATTTTAAGGGTGCCTGCCACGGGGACACCGGTTTAGTAAGGACCTGACACCCTGCAAAGCCCCAGGAAGGCAATGACTGAGGGTACTAAGCCCATTTAATAGATGAGAAAACTAAGACTCCAAATGGGGATACACCCTCTAAGCTATTTTCCACTTATTGACAGAGGAGACTGAAATGCAAGGGTTCCCAGCTTTCACCACATGTGTGAGGAGTTGTCTCTGGGAGGTGGCTTCCTTGGGGGTCCTCCCACCGTTGGGACAGTGGGAACTAGGCTCCTGCAGTCTCTTACCCCAGCCCTGGCCTCCCAGCCACCTGGGGCTGCTGCAGGACTGGGAAGGAGGATCCTGGGGTTGGGGGGGGGGGCGCGGGAAGGAGGGTAGGGGCCCTGGGCTGGGAAAGGGAACTTCTCCCTGTAAAGAGCTTGGGTAACAGATTTGCTGCAAGCCCAGCAGAAAAGTCCACGGAGGGTCCTGGCGGCCTCTCCTCCCTGCCCCCCCCCTCCCCTGAAGCCTCCCCGCTGCGAGGTCAGGAGCCTGCCTCCTGGGCGCAGCTGCTCTGCAGTGCTGGGGGTGACAGGTGGCAGACTGGGACTCTTGCCCCCCCCCACCCAGGGGGTAGGGGGTGGGGGTGGGGAGGACCGAAGGAGGAACTCATCCTAGCCTCTAGCCTGGAGTCTTCATGCTCCCTCCCCTCTCCACCTTGCCCTTAACAGAAGGGAGGTGGGCTGGCTTTATAAAGAAGTGCAAAAGCCCCAGGGGCCCCCTACACTGTTGGAGCTGGGCAGTAGGGTCAGTGGTTCCTAGAACCTGGCTCTGCAGCCAGAGTTTGGGACTGTGGCTTAGTTCCACCACATTCTAGTTCTGTGACCTTGGGTAAGTGACAGCCTCAGTGCCTCAACATGCCTGTCTGTAATATACAGCATAATAATAGAACTCAGTAACAGCATGAAAGAAAGTTGAGTTACAGTGTCAAGTTCTCAGAACAATGCTGGTACGTACTAAGTCCCCAAGAAATGTGAGCGATTGCTTTCAGTTGCCTATCTTCCCGGAAAAGTGCCTTAGGCCTCAGGCCTACTGCTCAGATGGCAATATTGCTGGCATCTGCCCACAGGGGACTGTAGCCTCTCTTGAGTCAGTACATGTGCAGGGAGGCCCAGGCCCAGTCAGACGGGCTTCCATTCCCATTATGTCTCCAGCTGGAGGAAGGATTTCTCTGAGCATTGCCTTCTAACCCCCCTTGGTGTCCTGCGACCTCAGGGGACACATGGATGAGTTTAGGGCAGGGGGATTGGTCCTGTCTTTTGCTTCAATAAGACTGAGCTCAGTGTATTGCTTAACACATGCAGATTAGCTGGGAATCATGTACCAGCTGAGGACAGGCTTGGAGTGTGTGTGTGTGTGTGTGTGTGTGTGAGAGAGAGAGAGAGAGAGAGAGAAAGAGAGAGAGAGAGGGATTGAACTCCATGTCTATCTTTGTGCTTCTGCTTCCTCTGTCTAGAGCTGTCACTACAAATGCCTGTCCAACTATGGATGACATTTCTCGGCCTCTCCTCTGTCTTCATCTGGGTGGGGCCATGTGCCTAATCCTTGCCAAAGGCACTGAGTCGAAGTGATGGATCAGTTCCAAGACAAGAAGTGTCGGCTGTTAAGAAGCAGGTATGACTTCTCACCGCTCTCCTTCCTACCTGCCGATGGCAGGCTGGCAGGGTGACGGGAGCCCGGGACCCTAAATCACCAAATGGGAAATACTGCCTGCTTGCCAGCCAGGAGCACCACTGCTGTGAACTGAATGTTTGTGTCCCCCACCTCTACATTCATATGTTGAAACCCTGATGTCCAAAGTGATGGTAGCTGGAGGTGGGTCCTTTGGGAGGTAAGTAGGTCATGAAGGTGGGTGGGGCTCTCACGAACGGGATTAGTGGCCTTCCGAGTAAAGACCCGAGAGAGACCATCTCTCTCTGTCATGTGAGCACACAGCGGGACGATGGCTATCCAGGAACCGGAAAGCGGGTCTTCACCAGACACTGAAGCTGCCGGCACCTAGATTGCAGGACCTTGTAGCCCCAGAACTGTGAGAAATAGGTGTTTGTCTATGGTATTTTGTTAGAACGGCCCGAGCTAAGACACTCACTATTTGATAAGGGATGATATATTCCACAGTGTTTCAGGTTTGTTCGTTGTCGCAGCTAGTAGTGCTCTAACTAATGTGCAGGACGATGAGGGGTTAGGGAAGGCTTCACAGAGACGTTAAAACCTGAGAAAGGCTTGAAGGCTGAGCAGAAATTGCAGTGGTGGAATCGGGGTGGGAGGGCAGATTTCAGCTCAATAGAAGAAAGAGCTGTTGACCAGTGACAGTTGGCCCTACAAGATCACTGTGTAGCAGTGAGCATGTAAGCAGAGACTGTCAGGAATGTGACCCTGGGGAGCATGTGGGATCAGATGCTCTCTGCTATCCCTGTCAGCTCAGAGGTCCTGTCCAGCTTCAGAAGGATAGGTTTGGGTACTCCACAAGGTTGTCCGGAGTATCCCACAGCTTTCCTCCGGGCTCTCTGAGCCTGGCGCAAGAGCCCGCTACAAACTACCCACAGTGACCACGTTAATGGAGAATACTGAGAAGCCACCTACAGTTCCCAACGTTGGGACCAGGCTATGTTCCAGAAATCTCCATGTGAGCCAGTTGTTTGGAAACTCAGAATGCATTTTTCCCATAGAAACCAAGTTATAAATGGTGGTTGGTTTTTCACTCCAGTCCACAAATTTCTCTTTAACTCATAGTGTTCCTGAAGTTTATCATTAACAGTACAACGTTAACTGCCCTCGGTCACCTTTGACGGTCTTGGTATGGTGAGAAAATGCATTTCAGTTTCCAGTTGGGAATGCAGACGTGCATCTTACTTCTAAGTGGCATCAAGGGGCCGGGGGGGGGGGCAAGTATTTTGGGCACCAGGGAGTCCTTAATTTTCCCCCCACAGTAGACAGAGAACTCCATGCCCCAGAAGTTCTGAATTGCAGAACAATGGGCCATGTCCCTGCAGTGAGATAGGGCAGGGGCAGGAATTCAGACACAAATGGCTGTCCCCACCTTGTTGGAGCAGATCAGTCATGGTGCCTGCACATACTCAATGGCCCTGCTCAGGGAAGTAACTGAACCCTGACTGGTCCAGGCGGGCCCCTGACTGCAGGTGGCCCATGTGCAGGTCACTTGGTGACCATCTGGCTGGAAGAACTCTGTCCATCAGGGGCCGTGGAGGTGCGCAGAGCCAATCCACTTGGCTGCCTCCAGAATTTGGACTATGAATTAGAGAGGGATGAGGTCAGCTGGTAGCCAGGAAGGACTGGAATGGAGACGCACATTCATCAGTCAGGAGGGCTCCAGGATGCAACATCAGACACTGGCTCTAGCTGATTAAATCAGAAAAGAAGTTTCTGAAAAGCACGTTGGGATACCCACTATAGCAGGCCCTGCCAGTGCCCTGCCCAGGCCCCCTTGCGTTCACTGCCACACGCCAAGTCTACTTACTGTGACACCGTACAAGATCTCTGACCGCAGGGAGCACGCTTGGCCTGTGTGCCAGGCAAACCAGAAGTGCTGGCCAGTTCATGTCCCTGGAAGCAGCTGAACCAATGACAGATGAGGTGTAGGTCAAAAAACACCCCCTTCCTTCAACGGAGCTAACTCTGAGGCCTGTTCCGCACTGTCTCCCAGAGCTCCCCAGCAGGATTGAACTCCAGGTGTCCTGACTGGCAACTGGCTTGATACAACAGTTATCTATTGCCGTGGAGCAAACCATCCAAAACTTGTGTGGCGTAAAACAGTAATGATGAATTGTTTCTCATGTGGGTTGGATGGCGACTCTAATGCGGGTGTCATCTCGTGCAGCTGCATTCAGCAGGAAAGAAAGTCCAAGATAGCCTCTCTCACATGTCTGGCAGTTGGCTGTGTGCCTCAGTTTCCCTCCAAGTGACCCCTCATCCTCCAGCAGGCTAGACCAGCTTCCTTGTGAGGCGGTCTCAAGGCAGTGTTCTGAAAGGACACAGGCAGAAGCTGCAGGGCTTTGTTAGGCTCCAGAACTCACTCAATGCCACTTCTATCTCTATTCTCTTGGGCCAAACAAGGCCCAAGCCTGGGCAGATCCACGGGGTGCAGAAATACACTCCCCACCTGAATGGGAAGCATGGTAAAGTCACATTCCCAGGGAGCATGGGTACTGGATACTGGAGGGGAGGAATGGGGCCCATGAAATAGCCCACCACACCCGGTAGCACATACTGAGTTAGCTTCCTTGCCTCTCTCCCTCTCTTCTACCAGTGTTTCCTGGGACTCCCCCCCCCGCCCTCAACCCCAATAGTTACACTTGAATATTTCAACCATTGTCTACCCTGGGGGAATGTAAGCCAAGAGCCACACAGAATCATCTGGAGAACTGGGAACCAGGCTTGAAGCTCAGCTCCCAGGAAGGATGGCCCCTGCCCAGGAGAAGACGGTGCCACTGTCCCGAAGGTAGATGCCTGTGCCATGTGGCACTTTCTTCTTCCAGTGCTCATGTCTGGTCCAAGTCTGGTGTGGGTGAGACCTGGAGTCTGGGTCACTTGCCTGGAGCTTTATTGCCAGGAGGCTGCAGAGGTCAGGTTTCTGGGCTCAGCAGTGGGGAGGAGCGTTCACAAGGGTGGACATGCCCCCAAACCTAGCCAGAACATTCAACGGTGTCGGCTTCCCAGAGAAGCGAGAGAAATGGAGAGGGAAGAACGTGGAGGGAGGAGTGGCACCAGAGAGGAGCAGGTCCCCAGGGCTGACTCTGGTGACCTTCCCAGTTTGCCCTGCCCTGTTCCAATTCAGTCGTCCCTTTTTCTGACCATTATGTCTTCCTTTCTGAAGGTGGTTTAGGTGAGTCTCGATTTCTTTCTACCAAAGGAGTCCTACTAACAAAGCCCAAGCTCCTGTGGACACAGGCGCCCAGGCCGTGGGGTTAGTTGTCCCATGTGTGTCTGGGATTGGGACTACCAGGCCTCCTGTGGAGAATGGGGATCCCTCACCCAGAGGCTGCCTGGTTGTGTGCAGCCATCTTTGCCATGGCCCCTCGCAGATGGCATCCATCCACACGACACCGGCATCTTATGAGTTCTTGTGTGTTCTGCTTTACTTCTGGTGGCTGTCTGGCTTGTTAGCTCATCTGCTGGTGCATTTGTTCACTCCACAAATGCTTATTGTATATCTTGGAAATATTCACCGTCTTGGGAAGAAGCTCAGACCCAAAGCTATTAAGTAAGAGCAAATGCGTGAGTCTTTGTGCAGTGTTTACAAATCAGACATTGGAACAATTTCCAAGTCAGAGCCTTTCAATATTGCTGTACTTTTATTTGTTTAATTAATATGGAAAGCCAATATGATGTATACACACATTTGGAAAGTCAAATAGTGCTAAAAAGGCTGATGACAGTGTGGTGGTTCCCTGTTCCACCCTTCCCCACTTTCCCTGTTCTCTTCCTTAAAGGCAACCACCAAACTCTGTTACCTATTTCTTCTGGAATTCACCCATTTCTATATGTCTAAAGAATATGCCTATGCTGCTATCTTTCAATTACTTAATTATAGGCATTATCGATTGAATGCTCATTATGATAGATGAGGTTTAATGCTCTGACACTAATATCCTCTCTCCTCCCCTCCCCCATCCTTCCAATATGATTAATTTACAATTTTTCCTTAAGTCAACATTCAGAGTCTACAGTATCATTCACGACTATGCAAAAATTATTCACAACTGAGCTTTGTAATTCGTGCTATTGTTTTCTTTCTGGTTTTTTGGTTTTTGTTTTTCCCAAAGTTAATAATTGCTTTGTTGTTTCGATTTGCTTAACTTTCTTTACAGTAGTGTATACACGTGAGTCTTTGTACAGTGTTTACAAATCAGACACAGTACCCTGATCCATAAGGTCAATCATAGGAGGTAATCTATCATTTTCAGTTTTTTCTCCAGAGCTGTCCTTCCTGGAGACCTTCATTTTCCTTCAGTTTGGACTTGCTCTTCTCTAGGGTTGCCCATCAGTTGTTGTCTTGGGATTTTCTTTTGCTTTCATCCTTAAAATTCCCTTTGCCTCTCTCTGGAATTGGGGGTCTGTGTGCCTGGATCTCATGGCTTTCTCTTGCTTGGTTTTCACTCCCTTGCTCTGGTAATGCACCTTATCTGGTGAACGATGTGTGTAGCAGGAGAGGGCATGATAATGACTGCTCCAGTCTGGTCTGGCTGCCCCAGCGTCTCCCTCCATTGCTTTCCAGGAAATGCCTTTGACTTTTCTTTTGGTTGGATCTCTTGTTTCTTGCATCTGTCTTTTTTGGTTTTAGTGGTGAACAACTTCTAGTAGCTTCCCGAGAAGGGGTTTGGACTAGTGATTTTTGGAGATTTTGCATGGCTGAAAAATACTCCTCTCCTACCTGAGGGTCTTGCTTTATTACCTTCTTTGCCAGTATGGCCTGGCTGCTGAGAGGCTCAAATCCATTAGAAGCACTGACCCCCTCCTGTGTGACCCATACTTTTCTCCCTGGAAGTGGACAAGATTTTCTCCTGTCCTCAGTGTTCTGAAAATTCCCAGTGATGTGCATTGGAATTGGGATTGTTTTTAGCCACTATGCTGGAAGAGCAGTGGGCTATTCAGTCTTTCTGGTGCAGAAGACCCTGGAAACCTAACTCTGGGTTGCCTAGACCTAAGCCAAGGTCTAGGTAGGAGGAGCTACACCGAAGCTTAGCTTCTTATAAGACCAATAGCTTTCTCTCCCCTACTTCTGCAGTGGGGGTCTGGAGGTAGACCTATAAATCTCCACAGACTCCAAGGTCACCAGATGTAAAGCAGCTGGTGTTCCCCAGCAGCTGCAAACCTCGGGAACACTGAATCCAGTCCGCCTGGTGCCCAATAGCCTATTACTACTCCCTTGGCAAAGCTGATTCCCTCCAGTTGCCTGTAGCAGGGACACTCCCAGTGATGATGAGATCCCTCCCCTGGAACCAGACCTACACTACATCCTAGCTGCATTCCCGACCCCAGCATGCCTTTCTGGGGACTCATGGGAGATTCAGGTGCTTCCATTGGGTTTCCCATGTCTGTTCACAAGTTTCTGATTTCCAAGAAGTATTTTGTTGTTGTTGTTCTCTAAATGGCCATTAAAAAAAAAACCAACATTCTGTTCTTGGGATGCAACATCTCTTATTTCTCTGGGGAGATTAATGATCTTTTAAAAGTCGTTCTTTTTCTCTTTTCGGCTGCCTCAGGTCATTTGGCCTCTGGATTCCTTATTAGAGGTTTTTCTAGGCAGTCTGGGAACCTTTGGTTGTCTGCTTGTAATTAAGTATAGTGGTGAGTGGGGAGGAACCAAAACGCTGATTGGAAACTGGGGGCACTTTGACTCTGAGTCCCCACTGTAGGGTGATCTTGATGGACCTTCTGTTGGGAAACCTCTGGGTCAATGTCTTCGTTTAGGGCTTTCCTTTTGGGTGGTCAAATGCCCAGAGAGCTGTCTTCTGATCTACTGCCTCAGGAGCGAGATTGGTGCCCGTCCTGAGGGGGTTGGGTTGGAAAGGAGACCCCGAGAGCAGGTGGGATGAGAATGAATCCCTGCCCGCAGACTCTCTTCTCTGCTTTACCTTCTGCAGAGAAGAAAGCTCCAGCCCCTGCCCTGAGGGAGAAGGCAGGTACCCAGCACTGCGGAGCTGGGGAGGGGCCTGGGGGACCCGCTTCTTCACAGGTCTCCCAATCTCTACCAACCCCCTTACTCTTAGTTCCAAGGGCACCCCAGCGTTAGCTCTTGAGTGCACTGAGAACTCTGCGGTGGAATTGGATCCATTCTGAGCACCACCCCCGCCCCCCACCAACTGATTTAAGATTTCACTCCCTTGTGCCTGCTCATGTCCAGTTACCACTTGTCCACGTCCAACACTTCCAGACTTGTCACTGCACTCTCCTCTCTTGTCATTTCTGTCCTTGTAGGTTTATGTTTTTAAAAAAGACCTTTTTACTAGTTTTAGTGAGTTTTGGAAGGGAGCAAACCTCGATGTGCATGTTCAATCTGCCATTTTACCTGCTCTGTCACTATGCTATAACCGGTCTATCCATTCCTTGCAGAGGCTCTGTCCTGCTGACTTCATCTCTCTGCCTCCTGGCAGTTTGGCCAGGCCCCCACCAGCTGCTTCTCAAATTGCTGCAGCTAGGAGGCAGAGACAGGTGCCTGTGGGACAGAGCCCCAGAGCCCCAACCTCTCTGGTCTCTCAGAACCCCCATACCTGCAGACCCTTCACAGAGAGCTCAGATGGAGGGAAGCATGGGCTAGTGGGTATTACTTTGCTGAGAAGGGATGGAGTCCAGCCAGGCACGGCCAAGGATGACCCAACCCATCGGCCTGGGTGGGCAGCACAGTTGTCTTTGTGTCCACGTTGCCGGATGCTGTGGATGGCAGAGAGGATGGACCACGCGCTGGAAAGATGCTGACATTTTTCCTTCTGGGCTTCATTCAAATGCTTGCCTTCTGAAGCCTGATCATTTTGGGGGCCTAGGACCCTTCTTTTCAGAACCAGGGCTGACTCTTTGTCAGGCTAACTCCTCCCTGGTGATGACGTGTCCTCCCATGTGTTGGCAACCCTTGCCTCTGGGTGGGGAGCTGCAGCCCATGTTTCTCCTGGAAGGACAGTGTCATTGCGGGGCACTGCTGATGCTCGCCCAACAGCCATGGCCCCTCCTCCTGCCTAAAAGAATTTTGATTGGTACGACCGGGGTTAGACCAACCCCAGGATGAGTGAGGAGTGGTCAAAGCCAGTCATAGCTATCTTGTGCCTCTGTGTCATGACTGGTTCAGGGACGAGTCTGCCACCTGGTTCTGGCCAGTGAGATGTGCGCCTGGGCTGGGGGTGATATAGTGTGTGGTGCATCTTCTGGGAGAGATTTTCCTTCCTTCCTTCCTTCCTTCCTTCCTTCCTTCCTTCCTTCCTTCCTTCTTTCCTTCCTTTCCTTCCTTTCCTCTTTCTTTCTTTCTTTCTTTCTTTCTCTCTTCTTTTTTAGTTTATTTTTTGAGAGAGAGAGAGAGAGACAGAGAGAGAGAGAGAAAGAGCAGGGGAGGGAAAGAGAGAGAGGAAGAGAGAGAATTCCAAGCAGGCTCTGCACTGTCAGTACCTGATGCGGAGCTCAAACCCACGAACCATGAGATCATGACCGGAGCTGAAATCAATAGTCTGACGCTTAACCAACTGAGCTACTCGTGCACCCCCAAGATGTCCCTTTCTGCTAAAAGAGAGAGGAGCCTTTTTCGCCCTGTTTTTCTTCCTGTTTTGGATGCTCTCATGTGAGGACATGATGCCTGAGCTAGGCAGCCATATTGTGACCATGAGGCAATAAACCAGAAAATTACAGTCCATATGCTGTGATTAGTGGAGTCAAAAGGTAGAAAGAAAGAGAATGGGGACTTGATTTCATTGTTAAGCCTCTGAACCCGTTCTTTTTTTTTTAAAAAACATTTATTCATTATTGAAAGAGAGAGCATGAGCAGGGGAGGGGCAGAGAGAAGGGGAGACACAGAATCCGAAGCAGGCTCCAGGCTCTGAGCTGTCAGCACAGAGCCCGACGCGGGGCTCAAACTCACAAACTGTGAGATCATGACCTGAGCCGAAGTCGGACGCCCAACCGACTGAATCACCCGGGCATCCCTGAACCCATTCTGAAAGCACACTTACTCCCACTGTAGGACTTGCCAAGTCAATAATAAATGAACCTGTGGTTTATGCTTCTGTAAATAAGGTTTTCTTTTCATTATAGTTAAAAGCAGCCTGACTAATAACACTCACGGACCGTCTCTGGTGTCGGATTCTTCTGGTGCCTGCGAAAAAAGTGGTCTTAGTTTAGTACTTTTCTATAACAAAGTACCACAGACTGAGTGGCTTAAGAACAACAGAAATTTATTTCTCTCAGTCCTGGAGCCTGGAATTCTGAGATCAGGGTGCCAACATGGTCAAGTTCTGGTGGGGACCTTCTTCCGGGTTGCAGAATGCCACATTCTCACCATGTCCTCCCAGGACAGAGAGCAGAGGGGAAGCAAACTTTCTATGACTCTTCCAAGGGCACTAGTCCCATTCGGGGGCTCCACCCTCATGACCCCGTCTCATCCAGTCGCCTCCCAAAGGCTCCACATCCTAAATACCATCACATGGAGGTGAGAATTTGGGGAAGACACAAGCATTCCACTGTAACAAAAGCTATGACTTATTGGGGTTAAAGGTAAGCCAGCAATTTATTCATTCAATATTTATTGAGTGCCTACCCTGTGCCAGGCCCTGATTTAGGTACTGGATTTGAAATCCAAAACAGAACCAGGACTATGTAGGAGCATCAGCCAGAAAGAGAAAAAACAGGATGCCTCAGTGTATATCAGGGCACGTACAGGGCTTTGCTGTGGCCCACCCTGTGCGCAGCATTGTATGTTCATCTGCGTGCCAACACCCATGGCAGATAGTGGTAGTACCCCCATTATACGGATGAGGGAACTGAGGCTCAGAGAGCTTCAAAATTTGTCCATGGTAACATAACTAGTCATCCTCGGATCCCTGAGCCCACACTTAATCACTTCATAGGTGAGACAGGAAATGAGTGTCTGTTTTCCAGCCGAAGGTTGTAATTTGGCAGAGAGAGTAGGGAGAGTGCTATGTTGTTTAGTCAGTCAACAGACGGCTGGTCAGTGGTGGGTGAACACCTGGTCACCCTGTCAGTCAAGCAAACATGGGTTCATGTCTTGACTGGCTCACCCTGAGCCCAGAGCACGTGATTTCCGGGGGGGGCGTGAGAGTAGGGAAGACCCTGCCCCTGCCCTTGGGGTACTTACAGCCTAGGCGCCGGCAGACAGATGGGGAGAGGCCGAGGCCAACGAGACAACGGTTGCGTTTGTCATGCACAGGTGCCTCCCGGTTGATCTTGGTTTAGGACATGCGCAGAGAGCTGGAGATAGAAGCGTCCCAGTGGGCACAGTTCGTGGATTTCAAAGCAAGGCTCAGGAAAAAAGCTCACAAGGGTAAGCGTAGAATGACCATATGACCTAGCAATTCCACTCCTAGGCTTACACCCCAAAGCACTGAAAACAGGGACTCAGAAGATGCTGGTACACCAGTATTCATTGTAGCAATAGCCACAATAGCCAAAAGGTGGAAACGTCCCAAGAGTCCATTCACAGATGACTGGAAAAACAAAATGTGGTCTATCCATACACTGGAAAAATAGTCCGCCCTAAAAAGGAATGAAGTTCTGACACAGGCTACGACACGGAGAAGCCTTGACAATGGTGAAATAAGCCAGTCACAACAGGACAAATGTTGCATGATTCCACTTACATGAGGTATCTAGAAGAGGCAAATGCATAGTGACAGAAAGCAGGTTAGAGGCACCCAGGGGCCAGGGGGAGGGGGAATGGGGTGCCTAATGGGTACAGAGTTTCTGTTTGGGGTGATGGAAAAATTCTGGAAATAGTGGTGATGATTGTACAGCATTATATCTGAAGGCACTTAGTGCTAACGCAAATGCACTTGCTATAAATTTACACTAAAAACGGTCGAAGTGGTGAATTTTATGTTACGTGTATTTTACCATAATAAAACAAAACCAAACCAAAAAGCGAGGCTCAGATTTTGCCCACGTTGAGACTTTTGCACCTCCCATTAAGCAACGTGGAGAAACAAAAATGACTCAGACATCGTCGGTGCCTGGAGGAAGCAGGGCAGATGAGGGGATTCGAGAACACAGGCAAAATAACGCAGGGCTGGTTCAGGCCCGTGCTGGGGCCGAGGAGAGGGTATGGCCAGGGTGAGCAGGGGTCAGAGGTGTTCATCTGGGAGGGCGTCCTGGCAGAGGGGTGACCCAGGAATGGCAAATTTAAATGCTTCGGGGACAGGCAAGTAATGCTATAAGATGCACTAGCCGGTATAGGGAGTAGATCACATGGAGAGGGGTTATGTGGCGGAATGAGAAGCTTTGAAATAAAAGTCAAACACACCCAGCGTTCTGCTGGCTAAGCAGTCACACCCGCAAAGCCCCCACCTCTGCTGCCCCATATGTCCTGGGCTGGCTTGTCCTGGCCGGCCGAGAAATGCTGTGGTGCCCTGTACTCTCACCTCAGCGGGTTTCCAGGTGTCTCACGGTCCCCCGACCCCCTGGGCTGTGCAGGGACCTGGGACTCACTCTCTCAGCCTTGGATAGAAGCATCTAGGATGAACGAGCCACGGACCCCTGGCTGTACGCTTCAGACTCCCATCAGCCGTTACCACTGTAACCTCACGTAAGGCCAAGTCAGAAGCCCAAAAGGGTTTAAGAGTCCAAGGGTCAGGGAGGAGTGTCAGCACAGGCAGGGGCTCTGAAGAACATCCAGGTGAGCCCCTCGATATACAGACGGGTGGATGGGACCCAGAAGGACAGACACATGAGGAAGGAGCCCCTTGTCGCGGGAAGCATTCCTGCTGAGTGACCACTCACGGGTGATGGTACAGCGAAAATTCCCTCCCTGAGTTGGGGGATGGACTGGATTTTGTAAACTTTCCCTTCCGTGTCTGAGAGTCCCTGATCCAAGGCCCCCCACGAAGCCCTTCTCCCTGTGGATGGCAGCTCATTTCCTTCTTCATTCAATTTGAACACTCCCCATCTGGCTTTGCTTTGGAGCAGTTATTATTTGTCATCAACATCAATTCAGCCCTAATGATGTAACCTGAACGCATTGTGGGGTGTCAAGCCTGGACCCCAGCTGCCTCGCAGGGGACATCCCCAGGTCTAGCTGGCCTCGGACTTCTTCTTACCTCCCTCTGGGCCCTTTAGGGGGTAGAGGCTGGGCCTCTGCCCTAAGCCCCTCCCTGTCTTGAGGACCAGCCTCTGGAGGCCTCTCAAATCCACCCCCCTGCCAGGCCCAAACCTGAAACTCCTATCTTTGGAGCTTGACCCAGGGCACACATAGCCAGCGAAGCAGCGACAGGAGACCCAGGAGAGGGGAAAGAGAGAGACAGAGCCTCTGCAGGTCAGTCTGGCAGATGTGGTGAACACACTAAGAAGGGCTGAGCGTGTACTTCCTGAGCTGTGGGAAGATTCAGCGTCAAGGGCCGACAGGTCAGAGAGGGGCACTTGGATAAATTTACTTGAGCACTCACTGCTTTTTCCTAAGGCTTCATTTTTAAGCCACTGAGTGAGGGGTAGTGGTGTTTGACGGTGTTGTGGCTGATTTGGGGACAAATGTGGAGGAGATGGGCCAAGAAGCCTAGGCCCCTCAAGTTCCACTGTAACGTGAGGCCAACGCCTCCAACGTGGTGAGGGGCCACCCTGGGTTCTGGGCGTTGGGACCTAGAGTGACAGGATGCCCATGCCACCAACATGCAGTGTCCTGTAGCTGGAGCGACCAGGCCTAGGGGGCAAGCCCAAGTGTAAATTTGGTGCCCTGGACTTGGATAAAGGGACCTAACTTCTCGGAGCCTCAGTTTCCTCCCCATGCCCACTGCAGGGAAGGGTGAGGGGCACCGTGGGGAAGGCATGAGGACAGCCTCGGGAGGCTCTGCAAATGTGAGGCCTCGGGCCCCAAACCGTCTCATCTCCACACCCCGTCTCTTCCCTCAGCACCCTCCCAGGCCCCATCTCCAAAGGGATGGACTGCCCAATACTAACACAGAGCTCGCAGGGGGCCGGTTAGACACTGGCCGCCCAGTCAGAAAGTGGGTTGAGGATCCAAATGTTGATTTTTTAAAAAAAGAAAATCCTCTGCTCCTGTTGGATTAGAAATTCTTTTGTTCTCCCTCAGCAGGCCCAGAGCAGCAGGACCAGAAGTGGAAGTGTTTCTAAAGTCACTCTCTTGCTCGAGACGGCACTGTGGCTCCCCAATGCCGATAGGTAGGCATTGAACGGCCGCCCGAGCCGCAACGTGCTGCGCAAAGCAGACACAGCAGAAGCTGTCCTTGGGGCTGACAATCTAGACCTCACAGCTGGGTTGCTTCCAGATAGCCCTTCACCATCTGCATGAGATTCACCAGGGAGGAGGCAGGGCTCGCTAAAATGCAGACTCCCAGGTCCTGCTCTGGGCCCTCCTGGTCAGACTCTCAGGGGCTGGGACCTCTGAAGCAAGTTCTCCATTAGAGTCTTTTGCACACTGAGGTACGAGAACCAGCCCCCAAGGATAGTGGATCTAGGGACTGCCTTCTGCCCCCAACATGGATTTCCACCCCTCACTCAGCCCCACCAACCAAGAAAAAAGAATGAGGGAACTAAGGAATAAGATAAAGTCATAATGCCCCCATTGCCCGCCAAGACAGGCTAAGCCATTCATCTTGTCACACCCAATTTGTTCCAGCGGCCCTTAACATTTGCTGATTACATTTGGCCACATTCTCCCTGCTTTTCTCTTCCTCATTGCCTCTTGATGTGCATGAAAGTAGTGCCTCTGTTTAGGAACTTAGAACTTATACGTGTCCATAAGTTTGAACAAAGCCTTGCATGTCGCCTCTATCCAGTACTCACACAGACACATACACAGGGGTCAGTGTTCCTGTGGTGATTTTCCACCTGCCTACAAGTGGGAGACAGTGAGAGAAGGTTACCAAGTAACAATGGCTTCAATGAAATAGACATGTAATTCTTTTCTATTTTAAAGAAGGCAGGGATTCCTAGGAGAGAAAAAAAAAAAAAAAAAGGAAGAAGTCACGAGAGGGCATCTGGGGCTTACAGATTGGTTTTATGAAATCATCCAGTGTCCACACTCTTTCAAACTTGCTTCTCCACCAGCTGCATGAGATTCACTTTGCATTTTATGGTCCTAGATGGCTGCTCTAGCTCCAGCCCTTACATCCATCTTCCAGTTAGCACAGTTGATAAAGAGGAGAAGAAAGACACATCTTTTTGCCTTTAAGAACACTTTCTGGGAGGAATACATGAACTTCTGCTTTCAGCCCAGCAGTCAGAACTTAGTTACACAGTCACACCCGGCTGCAAAGGAACCTGGGAAACGTAGTCATTATTCTGGGTGGCCAGCTGTCTGATTAAAAGTCACACATATCATCAAGGAAAAAGGGGGGAATGTATAACAGGGACTGCCTGCCAGCACTCTGCCCACCCCTGTAGTCTTCCTCGATCTGAGGCATGTTTTCTATGGTGATCCTTACATTTGAGTTGATTTGTGAAAGTAAAAAACTGCCTCATGTCTAATAATAAAATCAGAGACAATGTGGAAAAGATAGTAAGAGAATCAGATAATTACAAAGGGAATGAAAGTAAAGCATAACTTTTCAGAGACAAGTATATGTAACCACTTTGGATTTGGGAGCGATGGGACTTGGGAACCACCGTTGGAGTCTTACATCCTCATAAGGGGAGGAGTGCTCATAAAACATTCTTTCCCTGGTTAAAAATGTCAGGGGTGTCTTCTGTTCTTCCTTTATACTCCTGCGCTCAGGATTGATGGGCAGTTCCTACGTCTGACTTTCAACCTCACCCCTTTATCTCCACGATTTCCCGGTCCCTAGAACCTACCCCCATCCCCATTCATTTTGTGCATAAATAGATTTCTTTTCGTGATCAGTTCACCCCTCTGCTCAGAAACCTCCAGGGTTGCCCATAGATTACCAAATATATTCTTATTTTCTTCACCAGGCACACACACACACACACACACACACACACACTCTATTCCTATCAAATGAAAACACTGGCTGTCTCCCTAATTCACCATCTGCCTTGGCTTCTTTGGGGCTCTGAATTTGGCCACCACTGGCCTTCCTTATGAGGCTTTGCCTGGTTCCACTGGCTCCTGCCAGAGAAGAACATGTCCGGGCTAGCTGACGGAGGATGAGAGGCAGGTGGAGCAGGACCATCCCACAACCCACAGCTGGTTGTGAGAAGCGGAGCCACTCCAGATGCCTCAGGGCAGAGCTGGAGCTGGCCAGCCCTGGGATCTGTGAGAATAAATGCTTATTGTTGTGTGTCACTGTGATTTTACAGCTATTTATTATGTAATATCTTTGCAGCAATTGCTAACTGATCTACCTGACTACATACACTCTTCTGTATCTGAACCCCTGCAGTATTTTCTGTGTGTCTTTCAGAGTATGAGTCCCTTCTACCTTCAGTTGCGATTGGGTTTGGATATGAACACAGACACCCAAAGAAACAGTGGTGAAAATAAGATTGGAGTTTATTTCTCTCTCATATGAAGGCTGCGAAGCAGGTAAGCCGTCGTGGTGAACTGAACGGTGAGCCAGCCGTCCGCTTTGCTGAGCGTGTCACACAGCAGAGCAGGGACAGTCCAAGGCAGTGAGCAGGAACTAACAATCAGCCTTAGCTCCCAGCCTAGGCCTGTGACCAATATGAGAAACAGGCACTGTTTCCTAACTTGCCCAACCTGAGGAAACATCTTTTCATGTGCTTGCAGAGTACGAGGATGTGTGCTGGCTATTTTCTGCGTGTTTTAGTTTTTATTTTTACTTTTGAAAAATTTTAAATATAAACCGTATTAGTCAGGGTTCTCCAGAGACACGGAACCAATAGGATATATATAGATACATAGAAGGAGACTTATTATAAGAGTTTGGCTTCCATGGTTATTGAGACTGAGATGTCCCACGATCTGCTGTCTGCAAGCTGCAGAGCAAGGAAATCCGGTGGTGAAAGTTCCAGTCCAAACCCAAGGCCCGACAACCAGGGGAGCCAATGGTACAGGTCCCAGTGGAAGTCTGAAGGCCCGGGAATGAGGAGCATTTATGTCTGAGAGCAAGAGAAGTTGGACGTTCCAGTTAAAGACAGCAAATCCCACCCTTTCTCCACCCTGTTGTTCTATGGAGGCCCTCAGTGCCTTGGGTGAGGCCCAGCCACACTGGTAACAGAAAATCCTTTACTCAGTTCACCAATTCAAATGCTTATCTCTTCGAGTCACCCTCACAGGCACACCCAGAAATCCTGTCTCCCCAGCTCTCTGGGCATCCCTTAGATCAGTCAGGTTGACACACAAAATTAACCATCACATAAAGAAAAGTAGAGAGAATAATAGAATGAATCCCACATATCTATCATTCAGTTTCAACAATTATCAACTCAGTGCCATTCTGGTTTCACCTATACTCCTCCCCCACCAAGAGGTAAGAACCTTCCACTCTTCCTTTCTTCTCTCTACCTTCCTTCCTTCCTTCCTTCCTTCCTTCCTTCCTTCCTTCCTTCCTCCCTGCCTTCCCTTCTTTTCTTTATTCCTTCCTTCCTTCCTTCCTTCCTTCCTTCCTTCCTTCCTTCCTTCCATAAATAAATTAATTAATCAATTAATTAAAAGTAATCTTGGGGCGCCTGGGTGGCGCAGTCGGTTAAGCGTCCGACTTCAGCCAGGTCACGATCTCGCGGTCTGCGAGTTCGAGCCCCGCGTCAGGCTCTGGGCTGATGGCTCAGAGCCTGGAGCCTGTTTCCGATTCTGTGTCTCCCTCTCTCTCTGCTCCTCCCCCGTTCATGCTCTGTCTCTCTCTGTCCCAAAGAAAATAAATAAACATTGAAAAAAAAAATTAAAAAAAAAAAGTAATCTCTACACCCAACGTGGAGCTTAAACTTATAACCCCAAGATCAAGACTGGCATGTTTTACCGACTGAGCCCCCAGACATCAGTTAATATCATCTGCAAAGCATTTGGAAATACAAGGACACTTTGTGTAAACATAACCACAATACCATGATCTCATCTGAAAAAATTAATATCCTAATATCCATTGTCTGCATTTCCCCAATTATTTTTTTGTTCTAATCGTGTTTCACAAAAGTCTAAATGTTGCATTTGATTGATATATCCCTTCTGTCTCTATAGGTTGCCCCTCTGTCTCTTTCTCCCCTTTATAATCCATTCATTTGTGAGAAACACGGCTGGTTTGTCCTGTAGCATTTCCACAATTGAGACTCTGCTCGTTGTATCCCATGGTATCTTTTAATATGTTTCTATTTCCTGTGCTTCCAATCAATTGGGAATTAAGATCAAGAAATTTCATTAGGTTCAGGTTCCATTTTTCTGGAAAGACCACTTCAGAGGTGGCCGGCTGTTCTATTAGGACACATGTCACCTCGCACTGCCTCTCTTTTGGAGACACTAACAGCTATTAATGGCCATTGCCTAGAACTATTATTTCATTACGATGATATTCTCATCATCTCATTTCTTCTTCATTTATTAGCCAATACTTCTATAAAGAGAAACTTCCCCTCATCAAATATTTCATTAACCTGAAATAGAGTTCATAGAGGAAAGGCAGGATACATGCTTGATTCTATTTACCAGTTGTTTGTTTGTTTGTTTGTTTGAAACGATTTCCTGACATCCTCCAAAACAGCTCTATTTTCTAAGAAGGCCATCCCATAAAATTCCTGCTTCCATGCCTTTCCCCAGGATGTAGCCACAGGACCCCACCTCACTGCCAGCCTGGACAGGCAGGGGCTCAGATAATTTCCCTATTACAATGGAGAAGGGGATCATGGACCCCGGGTCCCGCTTCGTTTCCTTTTGGTCCATCTCTGGTTGAGGACTTCGGCCAACTCCTGGCACCTGGAGCCCTGGTCAGTGCGTGTGCGTGGCATACATGGGTCAGCAGTCCCCTCCTGCCTGCTCCATCCACCCCGTGTCCCAGGGCAGTGCAGAGCACAGAGCTCTCTCCTGTAGCCTCACTTCTCCCAAGCTGCTGCTGCTGCTGCCTTTCCTTCTCCTCCCTCTCCTCCCCCGTCTTCTTCCCTCTCTCCACTCTCCTCCTCCCTTTCTTCCCCTTCCTTCTCTCTCTTCCACCCCTCCAGCTCCTTCTCTCTCTTCTCCTCTGTTTGCTTCTGGGCCTTGGTTCATGTTTTACCTCCCTCCTTTTACTTAGCTTGTTGCAAATGACCCTACCCTTGAGGGTCCTCTCCTACCCTGCTGTGTCCTGAAGGATTTCTTGAGTGCTCAAGCCCATCTTGACTTCCGCCTGACTCACCATCATCCCTGGTTTGGGGCAGCTTCTCTTGGATCCCTCTTTATTTTCTTGCGGTTATGCCCTGACTCCCCAGTGACCGTCAGCGCCCCGGGCCGTGCCTCTTCCTGTGGCAGGCTGCATCTAGAACCCCGCCACGTTCAGCACAGAGGCTGTTGTGACGCCAGTCATGGAGGGGGCGTCTACTGAAGTCCAGCTGTTTCGCACAGATTTTGAGAGCTGTGTCTACCTGACGCCAACCCAACCTGGAGATGAACAGGAATTCTGTCGTCTGTTTTGGAAAACTGTGGATGTCCACGTGGCTGATGTGCTAGGTTTGTTTCCGTTTGTTGACTAAAGGGCAGTGGAGGTCATAACCCAGATCTAATGTTGGGCTCCAAAGGAGTAATTCTCAAAACAGATGCGTCTGGGCCCCAGAATCAAGAAGCTCTGTAGAACCCCTTCTGCAGGTAGCCAAGGTGGAGACAAAAGAGAGTGAGGAATCAAAGCATGAGCCAAGGTTCAAGGTGACAGTGCTATTTCTACCTTATAGGGTGATGTTTCTCTAGTTTGGATCAGGAATTACAGATTTCATTCTTAAAATATTTCTTCACCTTTCAGTTTTTAAATATTTCTTCCTGAATGTTACATGCTAAGCCTGCAAACATGCTCTAGGTATTGACCTTGGCAGGGGGCAGGAAGCACACATAAAGATAAACCCCGATGAATGAAATGTTTTCGCAAATATTCCTCTTCTCAGGAATCTGCTTTATTGTATCCTGTGGACATTAACTAATGCGAGGAAGAGTGGAAGACAGCCATCCTGGTGTGATGGAGAACCAGTGGGAAGTGGCAGCAATACTAGGCTATGTGCCAGGAAACAAGGATCCTCATTCTGACTCATCCAGGAATGGTGGTGCCCTCGTTCATAACCCCATTTCTGAGCCTCAGTTTCCTTATCCATGAGACAAGGAGATGGGCAAAACAATAATCAAATTTCATTCTTGGAGATACCACTTTTTTATGCTTCTAGAATTTTCCGTGTTCTATGCTTCTAGAATTTAGCCGTGGCTCCACGGCTCTCTGCTCATTTGATCCTCACAGTAAACCTTTAAGGTAGTCTGACAGGGGTTATTATTATTCCCATTGGACAGATGGTTGCATTGAGGCTGCGGAATGGTAAACACCCAAGGTTTCATTCAAAATGAAACCCCTTCTCGTAATGCGAAATACTTCCTTCTTAGCAGGAGGCTCACGTCTGTGTGCATGTGGGCATATTGGTGAATGTGGGCATCTGTCTGTCATGTTTCTCTGATGTTTGAGTAAGAAGGGTGCAGCTTGTAATTGGACTCATGATTTCTGCTTTGTCTGATGGATATTCCATGTCATGGTATCATTCTTGGTCTATTCCTGCATGTTTGCTTTTGTCTGACGAATGTTCCGTGTTACAGTATAATTTATGCTAAATGCTTTAGGCAAAAATAAATAGTGACAGGAGGGCAAAGGGTAGTGGGCAAGGGGAGACGGAGAAGTAAAGGGGCAAGAACGAAGAGCTGAATTGCCAGCACTATTGTATGTACTGCATGAGTGCAGAGTTCTCTTGATCTTCACATTAACCCCATGAGGAACTATAATCACACCCGTTTTACAGATACTGAAACCAAGGCCTAGAGAAGTTAAGGAACTTGTCCAAGAGCCAGCATGTGAAGCCAGGCAATCCGGTTTCAGAGTTTGTAGCCCAACCACCCCGCTGTCGAGGGCAGGTTGGGTAGTCATCAGCCTTTGTGAGCTGCTCTGGTATAAAGTAGGACTAAAAAAAAAAAAAAAAGACAAGCTACTCAAGTGAGGAAGGTTGTGGAGAAATTGGGACGCTATATACTGCTGGGAGTACTGACTGTGAGTTTAATCTTTTCATAAGCCATGTATGGCAAGAGCCATAAAGTTTTTCCATACTTGTCAACTCAAGAATGCCAACCCTAGAAGTTTGCTCTAAGCTTACAGTTTAACAAAAGCAACAAGCTATAGGCATGAAGTTTATCGTGTGATCTCCAATAAGGGAAAAGTGGGAGTGAATTACTTGCCCAAGAATAGAGTATGATTGGGTAATTTCACAGTACCTTCACTTGTTGGATACTATGAAAACATTTAAAATGAAAATTATGAAGATAATTATGTCGAAGGATGGGGAAATGTCTCTGATAAAATGTTAAGATTAAAACGCAGAATAAAAAATATGTAGATTATGATGACAAATCTGGTCTATATGCATATTGGCAAAGCCTGAAATGGAACAGGAGAAAAATTCTAGTAGTTAAGTGTTTGTTAAGGTCTTCTCATTTAAAAAAATGTTTTTAAAAATGTTTTATTTATTTTTGAGAGAGAGAGAGAGAGACAGAGACAGAGCATGAGTGGGGGAGGGGCAGAGAGCAAGGGAGACACAGAATCCCAAACAGGCTCCAGGCTCTGAGCTGTCAGCACAGAACCTGCCTCGGGGCTTGAACCCACCAACGGTGAGATCATGACCTGAGCCAAAGTCAGTTGCTTCACTGAGCCACCCAGGTGTCCCAGGTCTTCTCATTTTTTCAAGAGTTTTTTATTAGTGGTGGCATTGTGTTTATTTGACAGATTATGAAAACAGGAAAGAGCTGGTGGCAGAAGCTTGTTGAAATGACCCTCCAGAGCGGGGCTTGGGCCTGGCGGGAGATGTCCTCCCCCAGTTCACCCCTGTGGGGCAGCCACAGGTGTTTGGTGGGGAAGAAGTCGGAGGGATATATGTGCGTGGGAAGGAGAGAACGGTGTGCCCTGGGATCCCGCCCTACTGCTGCCACCGGGAACATGGTAGTTGTCTTGGCAAAGCCAGGTCATGGTTTTCCCTTTACTGTCTCCTTTTTTGCCTCGCCTCACCCCTGCCACTCTTCATTCTTTGTCTCAGAAGTCAGTTTCCTGGAGTCAAGCCAATTGCCCCCACCCCGCTTCTCACCCACTGGGCTAGGTGCCCCCCCTAGGTGTCCCCTTACCCATCACCCTATGCTAAGTTCCATCTCAGCCCCTAGCAGGCTTTTCGGTGACTGCCTTTACTTGCCTGAGGCCCCTCTGCCCGCAAGGGTTGGAATGTCAAGGGATCCTGCATGGCCTCCCTATGCCCGACACAAGCTTATCATGTGTTCAATGAATGGTCTTCTTTTGCCTTTTCTCTAAAATGGGGGAAGGTTGGGTTGTATTAGATTCCTTTCAGCTCCCTACACTATGATTTTACCATGTAAATTTTTTTTTTTTTTTTTTTTTTTTTTTACCAGACTCGTTAAATAAAGAAGCCATTGGGATTTGAAGACAAGTCCCAATGTAGGAAACGTCTTCCACCTTGGTGCCTGTGGATGGGCTCTGGGCACACTCTGGCCTTGGTGTGGGCTAAGAGCTTGGTCTGAGGGTTGTGCGGGAACTTTCACAGTCCGCAGGCTGAGTGTGCATGGACACAGTCTTCGCAGTTCACCTGACATCAGGGCTGTGGGGTGAAGGCTCTTCACTTCTGTCTTGCTTGTACCTGGCAGGCCGGCCACAGGCCACACGTGACACCCCAGCTGTGCCTCCACGTGTAAATCTGAGGAGCCTCCTAGCCTTGATGTCATGTGTGCTATCTCCCCCCCCTCCCCGCCGGCTGAGGAAGTGGGCGTGTCTGTGCACATGGCTGCTTGTGCCTGTGTCAGAGCAGGGTGAATGGTGGCCAGGTGGCTCTGGGTTTTCGGCGTGCACATACTTCAGTGTTATGAGTGGATTTCAATTCAGCAAATAATTATTGTGAGCTTTGTGCTCTGCCAAAGCAACAAAGCGTTGCCACGGGCAGGGAGCCTGGGAGTGTACATGTCTGCATTGTGTGTCCCCTCTGTGTGTCTTTGGGAATGTGCTCTTGGCACGTGTCCTGCCTTAACAGGGCTTTCGGTGTGTGCATGTCTGTGTGTCGGTGCCTGGGTCCTGTGTGCTGCTGCTTGCTCGCTTTCCACCTTCACTTGTGCCCGCAGTCAGGCTCTGCACGTGCGCCAGCCCCCATGCGCACGTCCCCGAGTGACCTGTGCGCGGTGTGCAAGGACCTCCGGGTCGTGTGCACTTGGTGCGCTCGTGCCTTTCTCTCCGCACGCACGAACGCACTTCCACATGTCTGGGTGCACGTCCCCCTCGGTGTGTGCACGTTCCGTGTGCACGCCGCCCGTGTCTGTGTGCAGGGCGCTTCACGCGCGCGCTCGGGCCTGCGGGCGGCCAGGGACCCGCGCCAGGCTCCACGCGCCCCGCGGGGCTGACCTCCCCCCCCACCCCTCCCCGCGCCCGGCCGCGGGCCTCCGCGATTGGCCGCCCGCGCCCTCGCAGCCGTCACCCCTCCCTCCCCCCGCCACCCGCGCGCCCGCGGTCCCCGCTGTCCCCCGCGGTTCCGGCGAGGCCGCGCCGCGCTGCGCTCCGCTCCCATTGGCTGCGCGCGCCTTTGTGTGGCGGCAGCTGCGGCCCCAGCGCCTTTGAATGTCGAGAGGGGCCGGGAAGGGAGCCTTTCCATGGGCCATCTGTCTCCCCGCCAGCCGCCGCCCCACCGCCGCCCGCGCCCCGCGCTCCGCCTCCCGCCCCGGCG